>NC_137900.1:67393940-67923688 GCF_963455335.1 Martes martes | reverse complement strand
ATAATAAATTTGCACATTAATCTTGGCACATTGACAAAGGACATTGTTCCTTGTCATTATTCAGGTCTTTGGCTAAATGTTCCATAGAGTCTTTTCTGAGTTATTCTATGCAACACATGTCCTCTCACTCTGTCTTCATTAAATATATTTATGCTTTTCATAATATTATTAATATTTGAAATGTTATTATTGACATGTTTGTTTATTGTCTGTCTTGCCCTCCAAAAAGTGGCTCTTGAGGGCTTGGTATTTGTGTCTTTTGTTCACCATTATTTCTCCAGTGCCTTGGACAATATTTGATAGAATTAAGTTGGACTAGTAATAGCTGTTTAGTCATATTAAATGAATGATTACTTTCTTACATTCAGAATCAAGCTATGTGTTTTAAGGAAGCTGCATAAGGTCTCTCTGGTGGTTTTCCCTTTTATTAAAAAAGATAATAACTACCTCACAGTGAGTTTACATAAAATATGTTTTATATTTACATAAAATAAAGTGAAGTATTGTGGACTGTAGTATTTGTCCCTCAGGAGACCCTCAAAAAAATGTTTGTTGTTATGGTCACATAAAATATTTGATAAAACAATTCAGTGAAATAGATGATTTATTTATGAAAAACATGCATATTTATGCACAAATTTAAATAGTGGAGAATTAAGGACAAAAGAAGGCAAACTAGTTGTTGATAATTATATAGTCAAAAAAGTGATTGCATCTCAATCTTGAACTCCTATTTCTTAACTGAATCTCTCAACATGCTTATTGAGGCATGGGTGTGACTAGAGACTATTTATACACAAACTTTTTGGAAAAGGTAGTAGGTAATACAAATCACTATGGAACTCGGCTAAACTCACCAGTTCATTTCACTTTAAACAGCCAATAGTCATTAAGCAGAATGGATTTAAAGCAATGACCTAGAAATCAAAGGCAGTGTATAACCTATTACAAATCTCTTGAGCCATCCACCCTGCCAACAATTTTTAAATACTCTTTTGATTTTGAAGTTGCTATGTCATAAAATAACATTTTGGAAATTGAAGAAGAAAATAATGTAGAGTGTATATACACTCTGAAACTTTAAATTTCACTACTTCACTGTAATTACCAGAGAGGAGCAATGGTAACTTAGTAAAATCCAATTACATTTTTTTTCCCCCAGCCAGGAGATCAGAGAGAGAGAAGTTGCAGAGAAAATGGTCTGTGTTTTCCCTACAACTAAAATCTTCCTTTTTCCATATCCTATTTAGATCCTTCTCCTTCTCTATTTTTCAGTGCTACGTGTATCCTTACAGTTGATTATCAATTAACATGTAAGTAATTGTATGATGATGATAACGATACCGTGGCTTTCCCTCTCTTTCTCAGGCAGCCCTGCAGATAAATTATAAGCGATCGATTCTTGTTGAAGTGAATAGATGGCCTAGTTTTGCTGCAATATTCAAGTTTTTTTTTCCCCCTGCAGTCAATTCCCAGTGTCCTAGTGATTTATCTACCTTTGCTAAATTTCGTGTTCATGTTCTTTTTACCAGTGGCATGGAATTTTAATTAGCTTTTGATAAAATATATAAGGATACTTTCTAAACTAGGAATGGAGAAAAATTGCATTTTTTCTACCTCTGTATGTCAAGATTTCTGCAAGCTAGTAGAAGCTAAAAGGCATTAATAGTTTGTGTATTTTTAACTAACGATATATAGGGCTCAATGTATGACAGGGCCTTGGTTATATCCTGGGAAATCCCAAGTCCTGTTAGGGTTCTCAGTGTAATACAATGTGTTCAGGAACAACTGAATGTCTGTTTATCATTATTTTTACCATTTCATTTTAAAATAATTTTAAACTTAGAGAAAATTTATAAAAATTGTATAAAATAACTGATTTTTTTGCAGACTTATTAATTTTCTTGCTAATTGCTAATTGCCCATATTTGCTTTACCTTCTCTATAGGCAATCATATTGTAGTTTTATAAGCCCACAATACTTCAGCATGCATTTCCTAAGACCAAATTATTTAATCACATAGCCAAAGCCATAATACAGTAATCAAATTCAAGAAACGTAGCATGGACGTACCGTTTGCATACTTTGCGTTGCATATGCTAATTTCATCAATTGTCACAGTGATATGCTTTATAGCTATTTATTTTCTAGTATAAGATTTGGTCTAGGATCAGAAATTGTATTTAGCTATCATGTCTATTTAGTTTCCTTCAACCTGGAGCAGTTCCTTATGTTTTCTTTCTTTCGTGTCATTAAAGAATATAACCAGTAATTTTATAGAATATTCCTCAACTTAGGTATTACTGTCTCCCTATGAACAGATTCAAGTATGAATTATGGGCTGTGACACTACATAAGTGATGTTATATATTTTTCAGAATACCATATCCAGTAGCATATGATCTCTGTTTGTCTTGTATTGATGATGTTAATTTTGATAGTTTGGTGAATTAATCTATTATTGCCTAATAGTGGGGCACAAAATTAGGAGCTTAAAGAATACACAACTTTATTGTATGACGGTTTCACTAGGTCAGAGAAACAGGGGTGGCTCAGCAGGTGTTCTAGTTCATAACCAAGATGGGAACCACAGTTGAGGCTGCAGTATCATTTCAAGGTTCAAGGATCTGCTTCAAATCTCATATGATTCTAGGCAGAATTCAGACCCTTATAGGCCATAGGACTGTCCCTTCTGCCTATTGGTCTGAAGCTTCCCTCAATTCCATGGGCTTCTCAATAGGGCAGCTCAGAATATAGCTGCTTGCTTCCTCAAAACCAGCAAGGGAGAAAGTCTATTAGCAAGATGGGTTACAAACTTACATAGTATTATCTTGCAAGGGGCATCTCATTATCTTTGCTGTATTCTATTGATTTAAGTAACAGTTCCTGCCCATATTCAATGAAATGAGTTTATAGCAGACCAACTACCAGAAGGAGAGAGCCATCTAAGAGTCTGCCCTCCACACTGTAAGACTTACTATGGTATTTTCTGATTCCTTTACCACTCACTTATTACCGGTTTTTATTTTGTTACTTATACATTTATAAGGGGGGGGTTTGAGATGATGTAATATACTACTCCACAACAACCCTTCTACTCCATAGTTCTAGTACCCATCAATAATTCCTACCAGAATGTAACTTAGTACATTAATTCTGAAATAGGAATTTTCTAATTCATAATCCATTCTATATTTATTAGAATTCTTTTTTTTTAAAGATTTTATTTATTTATTTGACAGACAGAGATCACAAGTGGGCAGAGAGGCAGGCAGAGAGAGAGGGGGAAGCAGGATCCTCACTGAGCAGACAGCCCAATGTGGGGCTCGATCCAGGGACTCTGGGATCATGACCTGAGCCGAAGGCAGAGGCTTTAACCCACTGAGTCACCCAGGCGCCCCTATATTTATTAGAATTCTATTATCAGGAAAGGATTTATTCTATCACATATATATTTGTTTGTCTACTATAATCAACATGTGTCATTTTTCTTTAACTGTCTTTAATATTTTCCCTTTATGTGATTTTCTGATATTTAATTATGATGTCCCTTTATTTGATTTTCTAAATTCTATATTCACTGTGTTTTCTTGAACTGCTTGAGTTTGTCAGATTTTATTTTATTCAAATTTGGAAAATTCTGGCCATCATTTTACTTCAATGCTTTTTCTGCCCCCACCTCAAGCATCAGTGGCTCCCATTAATTTATGTTAGGTTATTGGAATAAAAGGATTAAAATATGACAACATATACCTAAAACATGGTGAAAAGAATAGGTTCAAACTTAAACGATCATCAGCTTAATGTAGACTGTTATATGCAGAAGAGGTTATATAAAAACTTAATGATAACTATATATTGAAAACCACTAACAAGTATGCAAAGAATAAATACAAAGAAATGTATCAATAACGAAAATCAGCAAACCATGAAAGAAAGAAAGAAAAGAAAGGATAAGAAAAATAATCTTCAGAAACAACCATATAATTCACCATCAACAAATAATAAAATGACAATAAATACACATCTATCAATAATTACTTTGACTATAAATAGACTAAATGCTCCAATCAAAAGACAGGGTAACAGAAAATAAAAAACAAGGCCTATCTGTATGCTGGCTTCAGGAGACTCATTTTAGACCTAAAGATACCTGCAGATTGAAAGTGAGGGGATGGAGAAATATCTGTAATGCTAACGGATATCAAATACAAGCTGGAGTAGCAATGCTTCTATCAGACAAAGTAGACTTTAAAATAAAGACTGTAACAAGAGACAAAGGAGGACACTATATAATCATAAAGGGGACAATCCAACAGGAAGATATAACAACTGTAACTATTTATGTGCTCAACATGGAAGCACCATAATACATAAAAGAGCTAATAATGGACATATAGTATTTAATCAATAATAATAAAATAACAGTAGGGGACTTTAACACTCCACACATCAATGGACAGATCACATAAACAGAAAATCAGCAAAGAAACAAAACCTTTGAATGAAACACTGGAACAGACGGACTTAGTTAATATATAGTCAGAACATTCCATCCTAAAACAACAAAATAAGCATTCTTTTCAAGTGCATACAGAACATTCCCCAGAATAGATCACATATTAAGCCCATAAAAATAAGCCTCAAACAAATAAGAAGATCAAGTGATACTATGCATATTTTCTGACCACAATGCTGTGAAACTAGAAGTCAACCACACACACACAAAAAAAACCCACAAAAATTTTAAAATAAATAAATAAATTAAAAAAACAAAAACAACAAAAAAACCTGCCCCCAAATCTGGGAAGACCACAAATACATGAAGGTTAAATAACATGCTATTAAAGAATGAATAGGTCAACCAAGAAATAAGAGAAGAAATGAAGAATTAAAATAAGAAGAAATTATGAAAATGAAAACATAACAGTCCAAAATTTCTGGGATGCAGCAAATGTGGTTCTAAGAAGGAAGTTTATAGCAATACAGACCTACTTCAAGAAGCAGGAAAAATCTCAAATAAACAACCTTACTTTATATCTAAAGGATCTAGAAAAATAATAACAGAAAAAACCTAAAACCAGCAGAAGAAAGGAAATAATAAAGATTAGAGCAGAAAGAAGTGATATAGGAACTAAAAAAGCCCAATAAACAATGAAACCAGGAACTGGTTCTTAGAAAAAAAAATCAATAAAATTGTTAAACTTCTAGTGAGACTTCTCAAGAAAAAAGAGAAAGGACTCAAATAAATAAAATCACAAAAGAGAGAGGAGAAATAACAACCAACACCACAGAAATACAAACAATTATAAGAGACTATTCTGAAAAACTACATGCCAACAAATTGGACAACTTGGAAGAAATGCATAAATTCTTAGAAACATAAACTACCAAAACTGAAGCAGGAAGAAATGGAAACTTGAAGAGACCTATAAAAAGAAAAGAAATTGAATCAGTAGGGATGCCTGGGTGGCTCAGTCGGTTAAGCAGCTGCCCTCAGCTCAGGTTATGATCCTAGGGTCCTGGGATCGAGTACCGCATTGGGCTCACTGCTTGGTGGGGTGTCTGCTTCCCCTCCGCCCCTCGCTTGTGCGCGCTCTCTCTCTCTCTAATAAATTAATACATAAAATCTTTAAAAAAAGAAATCAAATCAGTTATTTAGAAAATTGCCAATGAAAGAAAGTCCAGGACCAAATGGCTTAACAGGTAAATTCCACCAAATGTTAAAAAAGAGATAAACTTACTCTTCTCAAACTGTTCCAAAAAAAAAAAAATAGAAAAGGTAAGAAAACATCAAAGTTCATTCTATGATGGCCAGAATTACTGTCATACCAAAATCAGATGGAGACTACTAAAAACAAACAAACAAATAAACAAACAAAAAACCCCAAAAAACTATAGGTCAATATCCCTGATGAACAGGGATGCAAAATAAATAAATAAATTTAAAAAATAGCAAACCAAATCCAACAATACATTAAAAAAAAATTCATGGTAAGTGTGATTTATTTCTGAGAGGGGAACTACCAAACACTGATGAAAGAAAGTGAAGTCAGAAAATATTATATCTAAGGGTGCCTGGGTGGCTCAATTGGTTAACCATTCCACTCTTGTTTTTGGCTCAGGTCATGATCTCAGGGTTCTAGAAAGGAGCCCCACTTCAGGAGTCTTCTTGAGAGTCTCTTTCCCACTCCATCAAACAAATAAACAAACAAACAAACAAAATAAGTAAAATCTTTAAAATGTTATATCTATGTTGTGAATTTTGGCTCAACGTTACTAAATTATGTGTTATTGTGGATTTTTCTGGGTAAATTTTCCCAAGTTCATTTTTTTTTAAATGTAAGAACATTTTTCATGTGTTATAATTTTAAACATTTGTTTGTTTTCTCTTTTCTTCATATCTTCTAATTATATATATATTTGTACATAGATATATATAGATATGTATAGATATATATATACACACACACATATATATCATTTTTTTGTTTGCTTTGTTTTTTGCTTACTCTCCATTTTAGTCACTTTTGATCTTATCCTTTTAAGGATGTAATTTTTATTCTCTTGTCTATTTTTCCCATCATCCTTCAAAGCCCCTTACTAAATTATTTCAATCTACATTCTCTTGGACATGTTGTAATTTATTTTTCATTTTAATAGTGAGATTGGCTTATTTAAATCAATTTTTCTTTTAAGTTCAATCAACTCTCCTTAAATTACATGCTGCGTTTTTTAAACCAAATTCATTCTTAATTTTTGAATTTCAGATTCCATCATTTGTTTATTATTTGTCTATACTTGATTGAGGATTTGGGTTGTTTTTTATAATTGTCTTTCATTTTGAAATCATTTTGTTGTGAGAAAGGATAATCAGCTGATTTACATTTTCTGTATGCTTAACACAGTAGCTTCATATCCAGTTGGTCAGACTTTTTCCTATTTCTGGTATCTCATCATGTCTTCTATCCTACTCTTGTCATTTCTCTATGAAGAACCACTTGTCTCTAGATATCTGCTTTTCTCCTATGAAAAAAATGCTTCTTTGAGGGTGTCACTTCTGGTCCATGTCTCTTTGAACCCCCTTTTATATAGTTAATATTGTGACTTGTTAAGACCTAGAGGTGTGATCAGTACTTTGAAGTTAGTTTTAGACTTTCTCTTCCTGTGGGTGATTTTATCTGTGCTTTGTCTAAGACCTCCAATTCCCTTCTCTTTTGCAGAGTCTCTTGAGTCTCCTCTCTCTCATTCCTTTCATGCACAGTATCTGTAGTAATGATATCTGGTTGTTTATTTCTTTATAAATAATTTCACCTGTGAAAATCTCTGGCTCCTAGTACTGTTAAGTTGTGAAGCAAGTGCTTTTATTTCATGTTTCTTTTGTTTTATCTTGTTTGTTCATATTATGCTTATCTGGGAGGATATGTTGAGAAATTCAGGTTTAGGCAGCTGCTATTATCCTAGAGCAACCCTATTTATTCTTCAAGTAATTCAGCAGTGCTAAGCGGTGGGATAATAGTGCAATCATAAAATAAGCTAACATGATTGATGATATACCTTGTTCCAAATAATATTATGAGAACTTTCTATGTTTTTTTCCACTTAATTCTTGTGGTACTCTAAGATAAACATCATTTATCTTTTCATTTTAAAGATAAGAAAACTAAGGTTTTAATAGTAAGTGGCAGGGCTGATACTTCAACTAAGCTCTATTTTTCTACAATGCAGATACTCTTTTCACAAGATATCAATGTATAGATTTTGTTCTCAGTTCCACTATGTGTGTATCTTGAGCAAACTTTTTTTTTTAAGATTTTATTTATTTATTTGAGATAGAGAGAGAGAGAGGAAAAAAGAGAAGAGAGCAAGAATGGGATGGAGAGGAAGAAGCTTGGAGCCTGATGCGGGGTTCAATCCTAGGACTCTGGGATCATGAACTGAGCTGAAGGCAGACACTTAACAGAGTGAGCCATGCAGGCAGCCCCCTGAGCAAACTTCTTAAACTATCTCAGCGTCTCAGCTTTCTGAAAATAATAGTTGTATCATAAAGTAATAGATTCTACCTCACTGGGTTGTTGAAATTATTAAATTTATATAAATCATCGGTTTGTCGCCTGGTAAACCACAGGAACTTAAAGATTAGCAGCTTCCTATTACTCAGCCATTGGGTGTAATTCAGAATGCAGTGATTTATGCCACTGAGAGGAAGTGAGATGTGTACGCTGACCGTGGTGGGTTTAGCTAAAGGGTTTGGAAAAAGCTTAAAGTCTAAGACAAAGGAAGGCAGACTGTTAAAGAAGGGTGAATTTGAGAAGTGCTCTCACAACATAAAACACAGGAAAACCAAGCAAGAATGAGGATCACAAGCAGAAGACAAAAACTGGGGTCTCACTGCTTCATCTTCATGGGACATACGAGCATATGACTGTGGCTAGGAGGTCAATACTCAAGAGGTCTACCTGGTTCCAATACTGAAGAATAACTGAAAATTTCTCCTCTTTTATTTTATTTTTAACTGATCCTGATGGAATTTATTGCTTCAGTTGAGGGACCTCATATATTTCTGAAATTCCATTTAATATATTTACAATTATAATAACTCAGTGGTTAGTGCACATCACATGTTAAAAATTTGTGAGTAACTTTGGGGCCAATGTAATCTGTATTCTTTTTAGATTACTTGGTCTAAATTGTAGCTTATAATTTTTAAAGATGGAGGGTTACTTTTGACAATTCAATTTTAAAACTACATTATGTCCATATTTCACAATAAACACTAGGTTAGAATTGGGTACACAGTGTGCATCTGTAGCAATTGTTTTATAATCAAGTTTCCAATTCAAAAAATTCTAAGAGGAATTTGTAAGAAATTAACATCTTAAAAGATACAATTTAATGGACTATTTATTCAATCTCACATTAATAAGCCCAGTGCGTTTTTAAATACACATTATCTATGTTCCTGCACATACTCATTTTGATCATTCTAATTAAATAGAATTAAATTGAATGATGTGTATAGCTAGGCACCATCTGCCAATTCCTGATGTTGATTCACAACTTATTAACACTTCTTGAATAAAATGCAGAGGCAGCTTTATTAGAAAGAGTGCTAAAGTCAGCAAAACTAGGATCAGATCCTGACACTGCACTTTCTTCCTAAATAAAAAAATGCGGTTGATTAAATCTCTCTGTGCTTTGCCTTCCTATTTGGAAATAGTAATAATAATATGAACCCATGCTATTGATGTGAGAAACAAAAACAAAGTATCTATCATGAAATCTGGGTAAGGCAGTTTAGATTTATAAATTTTTTAATATGAACACATTATTTCATCAAGATATTTGCAAAAACAAAACAAAACAAAAAACCAACACTGAATTGTGTCCCTCCTAAATTCTATGTTGAAGTCCCAACCCTCAGTATTTCAGAATGTAACCACATTTAGATATAAGGTCTTTAAAGAGGTGACTGAGATAAATGAGACGATTAGGGTGGGGCCCTAATACAATATGTGTCCTCTTCGTGTCCTTAGAAGAAGAGGAAGAAACATTGAGGGCAAAAGTGCAAACTTGGAGGACCATGTGAACATGTTGCAAGAGAAAGGCCATTTGCAAGTTAAAAGAGAAGTCTCAGGAGAAACAAAACTTGCAGACAACTTGATCTTGGATTTCAGCCTCCAGAACTGTGAAAAACAAATTTCTATTGGTTTAGCCACCCTGTTTGTAGTATTTTGTAATGGCAGCCCTAGCAAACTAATATGATACTCGATTTTTTTCCCATTTACTTCCATATAATAAAACAAAACTGCACAGAGCAAACAATATAGAACACATCGTTTTTAGACTGTAATATTTTTAGTTACATAAAAAAGTGTTATCCCACTGATAAAGCTTCTCTTACCAGTATTTCCTGAGTTCCTTTGCCCCATCTTTCCCAGAACAATCTCTGTGAGTAATTAGTCATTAAGAGTTGTGTAAAGGGCAAATCAAAGCATCACTATTAAAAGAAGCTCTTGCTTTAGCTGAACACAGTGACCTGATGTAAAGTTCACATGTGCATCTGGGAAAGAATTAATGGGAAGAAAAGCTGACAAAAAGCAAGCAACAAATCACTTTTTATTTTTTTGCTACTCTCACTTGTTTAGAATCATATGGATGATTGTAACATACTACAGAGAGTAAAGGCCAGTACCCTCTTTTGAGATGTATTTGTTCACTGCAATGCTTTTGCAACATCTGCTTCCACTGTGGCTTTCCTGAGTTTCTTATTTCTTAAATCATCTTTTGCTATCTCAGAGTCTGCTGGACTTCAAGTTGTAACAGGTTAAAAGCATGACTAGGCAAAATCAATCATTGTCTTTTTTACTCTATTCTGCTCTTCCATCAAGTATCTAGTTCTTTTCCTAAGACCCTGTACTAATCATTTTATACATTAAAATAACTTATATAATCATTTCAAGGTACTCATTTTGATATATGGAAATAATTTCCATTTTTTGCTTATTAAATTAGTCATGGGATTGCAAACTTCAGAAAATAACACAAAACTATTTCTCTGAAACTCAATGCTTAAAATCTAAGTTGTTGGCAGGAAGTAAATTCTATATGAAGTTTACATATACTTTATTTAAGTTTCTCTTCCAGAAATTGCAAAGGCTTAAATTCAAGAATGAATCAAGGACCAAAGTTTCTTATTCCCTACACCCTCCACCCCCACATACCCTATATTGTCATTGTCCCATCACCTAGGACTTCTTTTTATTCATTTTATTACGATCACCTAGTGCTTCTTTCTCAAATTCCAACAGCTCCTTATTCTCCTGTCTTACTTTGCTTTACTTCCCCATACAGCATGTTTATGTGATGCATCATCATTTATCAAATCTCTGATTATCTTCCAAGCCTGTTACCTGAATGGTAGACAACTTTTTCCTTCAAATTTTCTATTTCTGGGGCACTTGGGTGGCTCAGTGGGTTAAAGCTTCTGCCTTTGGCTCAGGTCATGATCCCAGGGTCCTGGGATTGAGCCCTGCTCTCAGGATCTCTGCTCAGTGGGGAGCCTGCTTCCCCCTCTCTGCCTGCCTCTCTGCCTACTTGTGATCTCTGTCTGTCAAATAAATAAAATTTTTAATTTTTTTTTTCTATTTCTTTAATGCCTAGAACATAACTAGAGATGGCTTTTTTTTTTTTTTAAGATTTTATTTATTTGTTTGAGAGAGAGTGAGAGACCATGAGAGAGCACAAGAGAGAGTACAAGTGGCGGTGGTGGGGCACAGAGGAAAGGGAGAAGCAGACTCCCCCTGAGCAGGGAGCCCCATGTAGGGCTCCATTTAAGTCCAGGATCATGAACTAAGCTGAAGGCAGATGCTTAGCTAACTGAGCCACCCAGGTACCTCAAGATGGTTTTTTTTTTTTTTTTTTTGCCTGAAAGAAATTGTACTTATGTGAAAACAAGGGCAACAAGTATTAGCAAATATTGATCACTTGAGCTCGTACAAGTATTGCAGACTTGTCTGTGTTAGCTGAGCTAAGCTAATGTCAACTTGACTAAGTTGGTACCACTTCTCTTTATGGTTCCATTGTGTTTTGAACTATATTAATTTGGCTCAGGTAAAACTAAATTTCTGAGAATACCTACTCTGATTCTAGGTTAACATCAGTCAAATTAAAAAAAAGAAGAAAATGAAAACCAAAGAAAATCATGAGATTTGGGATATGTTAAGTGAATTAAGCACTAATGTGTTATTGTTGGAGGCAGAGTGAGATATCCCAGCAGCTTCCAGCTTATCCTTGTTTTTATCTAATACAGGTCTATCTATTATTTTTTTTTAAGATTTTATTTATTTATTTCACAGACAGAGATCACAAGTAGGCAGAGAGGCAGGCAGAGAGAGAGGGAGAAGCGGGCTCCCTGCCAAGCAGAGAGCCCAATGCGGGGCTCGATCCCAGGACCCTGGGATCATGACCTGAGCCGAAGGCAGAGGCTTTAACCCACTGAGCCACCCAGGCGCCCCAGGTCTATCTATTCTTCCCAATTTTTGGCCATGATGGCCAACAGCAACCCAAAGCCCAAATACTTGGCTATGAAATTATGGAAGCTTTCACTATAGCAAGGCAAAAATTCCCCCCCCCCACCAAAAAAAAGAAAAAGAAAAAAAGAAATATTGGGATGACACAAACTTACTGCAAGAGTGAAAATAATGACATAAGCGAACATAAGGAATATAAAGTGTTTCATATATTACTTTTAATTGCATTGAAGAACTTGGAGAAATAAGATGGTAAGCTTAGGCTTTTAATTCTCTACTCAGATTCTGGTAATGAATCCACAACACTTCCATGATTTCCCTGAAAGACACCATTGTCTCCTACAACCACAGGACTGGCTTTCTCAAAACTAAACACATGAACTTTAATCCTACAGATCTCTGTAGGATTAATCCACAACATATAGTCACAGTCTTACAGAATCTAATGTTAAATTTAAGGCTTTGACTAGGAGGGAACCCCTGAAACTTGTTATGCAGTCATTCAGGCATTTTCCAGGAAAGCTGAGGATTTTGAAGACTTGTATCATTTGACCCTCTTTTGATAGTACAAGTAACATTTTTACCACATCTGAGATGAATAAAGAATGTGTGATGAACTCTACTAAGGTAATCCTTTATGGGTTGCTGACCCTCCTAATCTGTACTACCCATATCACTTCTCATTGCTTCTAAGCTGGAAAAAAAAGTGACTAGTTTTATGTAGTGGTGAAAAGTTAAGCCCCACCGATACTTACAGGAATGTGGAAGTGAATAAGATACCTAATGGGATTGAGTATTTGGGTAAGAAGATTTCTGGGCAGAAGCTTGAAAGTGTCCACTGGATTCAAGAAGGCTATCTCTTTATCTACCATCTGATATAGAAAAATGAACAATTAAGAAACACAAATTTCTGATAGAATCTAGAGAATACATTTTCATGTAAGGACCCACTGGGTTTGAAACTGTTTGTTTTCACATAGGTTTCAAAATAAGAAATGGCCTGAGAGAAAAGATCAAATCCAAGGATCTGTCAGTAAAAGATGGTCTGGGGGTTAACATCCCAAGGGTGTGGCTATAATACTCTTTTGTAAGACTTCTGGAAGATTTATGATGGTGCCTCATAAATGCTCTCAGCTAGACACAAAGATTTCTACGAGCATTCTTCATAGACCTTTTCTTCTAGAGGGTATCTAAAAAATCTTTTGAAGTATTATCACTTAGCATCTTTACTGTCAGCCCAAGGGAGAGAGGAACTTGTCTCAGAGAGATTTGTACGTATGGTTTCTGTTTAATGGAGTGGATTGTAATCTGAGACACAGAAAGTCTGCAAGGATTTCAGAGAAGTTATGTACTTCGCAAAGTACACAGTTCAAAATGCAAAGAGGTCTTGGAGTCTCCAGCTTCCTACATGAGCAATCAGGCTAGGAAAACTAAAGCATTAGGAAAAATGGAGCATTTTTCATGGAAAATGGTTATAGTTAAGAGTGCAGTGGGCAGAACTCAGTTGAAGAGTACCAAGGAGTAGAAATAGAGCCTCATCAGTGGAGCAAGAGTGACTGCCAACCCATACTGGCCTGTATTTTATCTTTGCTATGGCCAGGGACTGCTATGTGCCTCCCATTTGACATCCCCCCGCCCTTTTTTGTTGTTTGTTTGTTTGTTCAGTTCTCCTGAGCCAGTTTCACAATTTTATCCTGTGTATGTGGATTACAGATAATTTGTCATTTTAGTTCACAGGTTTTCAGAATAAGAGAAACTCAAGAAACCACATCTATACCTGGCCTCGTTTAATTGAAAATACATTAAGCCTTAAGATTGGGGTCAGATGCCACCATAGAATAAGGCTTTTAGGACTCCTGGGTATGAGTGTATTTTCATGTGAGAAGACTATTACTCCTCAGGGGCCAGAAGGTCAACTGTGGTTGCCAATTTCCAAAGACAGTCTGTAGCTTGCAATAACAAATAGAATATGATAGAATTGGCATTGTGTAATTTCCAGTCCTTGCCTTTAGGAGGACTGACAGCTTCTGCTTCTCCTCCCGTGGAATTCTGGCTTTTGGGAAACTTGATTTTCCACGCAGAAAGTATAACTACTCTGCTGGAGAGATCATGTGTAGAGACCTATGTAAAAGCTATGTGGAAAGGATAGGCACTGTGATTACATGATCATGAAGAAAGACTCAATCATTCTAGCATCTTAGCTGAGCCTCAAGAAGATTCCAGCACCAGCTGGGGCCTTCATTCAACTTCAGAAAAAACTTTAACTGAAGCCCCCAAAAGAACTGTCAAGTTGAACCCATCAACCAACAAAACAGATAATAAAATGAATGATGTGTTGATCCACTAAGTTTATATAAAACTAGATACAAAAATAGATAAAAATACATAAAACATATAAAGGAGAGTTATATAAAATATATACAAAAATAGATAACTGTGTCTTTTTATCTGCTGAGATAATAAATAGAAGTGTCTGCATTTATATTTTATTTCTGAGGATACATCAACACTCTTCCCTGACCCTAACTTATCCTGCATAATAGATAACATTTTCATCATGGTGGTCAAAATTTTCAGTATTAAAGTGAAATTCAGTCATAAATAATGCCTCTTCTCTCCACCGAGTATGCTGAGCCTTTGAGATTCATGTAAAACCAGTTCAATAGGTTAGAGATTTGCTCTAAGGTCATCGCCCTTAGATACTAATGCATAAAAGGGTAACGTTAAGGTTTCACAGCTTCTTGAATGTAAAGAGCTTTTGTATTTTTTTTCCCCATCAAAAACTAATTCTTTAGCGTATGTTTTAAAAGTGTGAAATAGTTGGAACATTTCAAAGCTTTTAATTAATCTAGTTTCAAATTTTCCTCCAAATGTTTATCATTAATGTTAAACACTGAAACAAGGATGGCAAAGAGGTATTATTTTGTTCCTTTTTACTTCCATATAACAGACATTGTTAACTAACCATGGTATTGTTTTCCATCAAGCTCAGACATGACTATAGAAATCTTCATAACATATTTCTCAAAGCAACTACTGTTAGTATATTGGATTCAGTATTGTAATATAAAACATATTTGCCATACTTATACCAAAGATATTTCCACTGATATCAGAAAAAAGAAAATTATGTATGTTTCAACAGTATTATCTCATACTGTTCTTGAAATACCAGCAAATGCAACAGAATAAAAATTATTACAAGATAAAGAGAATGCTAAAGAATCAAAACTTAGAGGTAATATGATTGTATACTTTGTACTCCAATATGTTAATTGAAAAAGAATGAAATTTGGGAAGGAATTCAAGTTAGAAGGCACTATGCAAATAAATCTTTAGATACCAACAGTTTCTATATTCCTCTAATAGAAAGAAGCATATTAAAATGATCTCAATTTATAAAAATACTAACAGGAAATGGATAAGAACCAAGGAAGAAAAATTTTAAATTTCACTCTGAGGTATAGAAGAACAGAATGAAGTAAAAGCATATTAAACAGCTAGATGGAAAGATCAATATCACAAAAATAATAATACTTCAAATCAGTTTGTTATATTAATGTGATTATCATAAAATAATAATGAAAATTATTTTGAGTACCTAAAACATAATTCAAATTAAGTTCTGGGATAATCAAGAATTTTTAATGTTTTAACAAGCTACATAAATTAAGATTGTGTAATACAGACACAAAAACAGTCAGGCAGAGAAAAAAGCAGAATAGAAAATCTGAAAACAAACCCAAGGTAATGAACATGGCAGTTCATATTTATAGGGAAAGTTTGAATTATCTCATAGTTGATACAGGGATAACCAGTTAAGTACTAGAAAAATAAAGTTATATTTATACTAACATTATGTACAAAAACAATGTCACTTGAAATCTATGTAAAAGAAACAAAGCCCCATGAAAAATAGACATTTCTTTGTATGGGAAAATGTGTAGATGATCTTAAGGTGATCTCAAAAATTTATAAGTAAAAGCAGAGAAAAACATTTAGATATCTTATTTCTGTAGTAAGCACATCTTTTTAAGTCTATTCAGCTCTCAACAACTCTCCTTTCTCTTTTAAGTACCTCTTTCTGTGCTGGGTTCACAGAGATGGGAACCTAACCATCATATTGAATTAAGCATGTTGTATTTTGTTGTTGTTGTTTCTGTCCGTTTCTAGAATAGTGCTCAGCAAATATAGTTACTTGATGGATATTTGTTAATTAAGGTCTGTCTAAGCAGGATTGTGCATCTTATTTCTCCCAGGAATCTAGAAATTCAACTTGGAACATGTAAAGAAAATGATAAGATGTCATATACTTCTCTGAAAACACAGGAGGCACTTAATCCTCAGAAGTAAGGAAAACACAGAGAGAAGATTCAGAGCCCAGATGTTTAATATCCCAAAATGGAGAAATTATCAAAAAACTATAGTACATTCATACAATATACAACTCTGCATTCAATAAAGAACACATTTTCAAAGCATACTTAAGAATGAAGTAGAAAAAGTACACTATATGAAAGCTAAGGACAAAAGACTACAGTAACATTTATTTTTTGAACGAAAATAAAATCTTCAATTTTTTACCATTATTAACCTACTAGATAAAAGTTCAAAATAGTAATAGCAACAATGTACTTCTGATTATAGAATAAGAATAGGTGAGACGAATGACAGCATTTTTTTAAAGGATAGGAGGGAGTAATTGGGAATACTGTTTAAAAATAACTGTACTATTAGTGAAATAATAGCGTTAATTGAAAATGGATTTTTTAATGACTCATTTAGTAACTCCAAATTTTAGTTTTATCCCATCCTAAGGTAATACATGGCTCTACCTCACAGTTTTCATAAAACCATGTACAAGAATTTGTTATTTTAAACTATAACTGTGCTGTCAATTTAAGTTGTTCTTATCAATTGATATAGTAATATACATAGTCAGCATCTAGATTCATTTTTTTAAAACATTTAATACCCCTTTCACCCATTCTCCACCCCCCCAACATACTCTAATTCCTGCCTCCGACAAGTACCAATCTTTTTTGTTATCTATAAGTTTGTTTGTTTGTTTTTGAAGATTTTATTTATTTATTTGACAGATCACAAGTAAGCAGAGAGGCAGGCAGAGACAGAGGAAGGGAAGCAGGCTCTCTGCTGAGCAAAGAGCCCGATGCAGGGCTCAATCCCAGGACCCTGGGATCATGACCTGAGCTGAAAGCAGAGGCTTTAATCCACTGAGCCACCCAGGCACCCCATAAGCTTTTTTTTTTTTTTTTAAGATTTTATTTATTTATTCAATGGCTAAGTTCCTTTCTTTCAGACTGCTGATTAGAATTCCATATAATCCTACCTACCTAAACTGCAATTAGAATACATCACCTATGGCAGAAAATGTCTTTAAAATATAATATTAAATTAAAAACTCTTGCAAAGTTATCTGAAAGAAGAATCACCTAGATTTTTATGGCTATTTTCCTTAATCATTTCCCAAAATTAATGCTATAGGACTTTTAAAACAAAGTTTTCCTAAAACACCTCATTGAGCTTTCATAGAAATCATTCCTTATTTTCACAGATGTATTTTAGTTTTTCCATAATAGTTAATGAAACCATAGATTTGTATTAACAAGTGTAATAAAAAAATAACAGCTACTCTGTAATCAAACTTAACTAGTTTTTGTATACTTTTATAACTCAACTGGTAGAACAGAAGTGTCCAGGTTAGTGAAAAGTAGCCCACTAGCCATGAGTGTTCAGTGTTTGGCATAGCAGAGAAGTCTTTATGTGTAGTAACCGATCGAATTAGTTAACCTTTCTCTCAGGTAAGTGCGGATCTGACAGGAAAACTACACACTGTGAAGCTATATTCTGTTTATGGACTATCAAATGTACACTGTTCGGGTATGCAGAGTTTTAAATATGTGTAACACTAAGTTACTGAATAAACTCAGTAGAGTACAAACAAGAAGTTGCTTTATTCCTAGATTTTTATTTTTTTTATTTTTATTTTTTATTTTTTTAAAATATTTTATTTATTTATTTGACAGAGAGATCACAAGTAGGCAGAGAGGCAGGCAGAGAGAGAGGCAGAAGCAGGCTCCCTGCTGAACAGAGAGCCCTATGTGGGGCTTGATCCCAGGACCCTGGGATCATGACCTGAGCTGAACACAGAGGCCTTAACCCACTAAGCGACCCAGGAGCCCCTATTCCTAGCTTTTTAAAAATTTTATATCATAAAAATAATGTACATACAAAAATATATAAAACATAATTGCACAATTTCACAAATATTATGAAGTGAAACCCATATAACCATCACCTGGGGCAAGAAATTGCTAGCATATCTTACCAATCACAAGATCTCCTGTCCCACAAAGGTAACCAGTGCCCTTTCATGATCACCATTTGTTTTCTTTACTTTTTACAACTTTTTATGACTAATTTTCCTTTATTAAGTAACATGGTTTACTTTTGCTTGTTTTTAAAATTTATAAACATGGAATCTGTCCTCCTTTTTTTCTTTAACTATATATATGTCAGGTATAACCAGATGGTTGCATGTAGTGCCAGAACCCTATCTTTTCTTAGTATTCTCTCCAGAACATATATATATATACTTAGTGATTATTATCCTCATATTTGGTACTATGGTCACGACATGGAATAGAAGTCCCCTTCAACATTTGGTTTCATCTGCCTCTTTAAGTGTGTTCAAATACATACATATAAAGAGACATACTAGTTAAACAAAATAAACTTTAAGATTCTGTGAATGTACTTACCCTCTCATTTCAATCATTTGTAATTAAACTTTTGAAATTTAAATTTTTTGGTGTTCATAGCAACATGATAATTCAGTAATAAGTAACTGAAGAATAACATTATATGGCTAATAGGCAACTATTCAATTATTTCAATAAGCAATGTAGGGTCTAGAAGGAAGAATAAAAGCATTAATATAACCTTGATATTAATGTTAACTTTCTTGGCTTTTGTAGCTCAGGTGTACTCATATATCCAATTATTCTGAAGATTTTACTTTCTCACTACTTATAAACCAACACACTAAAATCAAAAAAATAAAAAAGTTTACTTTTTGTTTTTAGTCTTAAGTTTAAAAATTCACTAATGTTAAACTATAGATAAAATCATAATACTAATTAATATTGGTAACTTCTACAACAATACTTATAAATGTTTCTGATTTTTAATTATTTCACATATTAGAAGCTTTTTTGAAATATGCACCATTATTGAGAGTTATTTAATAAAGTTATTTGCCTAAAGATTTTATAAGCCAAGCTTGAATTTAACCTTTACTTAATTATAAAATATTTAAGTGTTCTATCTTTAATGTTATGACAAGCATATACAATTCTGAGTTTAAAACCCATCAAATTTCAATGTAGATCGCTGACCCCTTAATTTATGTCAGAGATGGAATTAATATTAATACAATCTATTGAGGATTTTTATGCTAATATACTCCTATCAATATTTATTAGTTCCCTAAGTTGAAGGATTATCTCATTAATTGGCTACCTCTGTAGTATACAGCAACTAGTTTCTTCTATTGACCCAAGTTATCCAAATAGAAAAAAATATATATCTTAAAGTCTGTCTCTAAACTATATCTCTACACTCTTTAAGTATTTCTTGATAACTTATTATATACTTGTTTTGGTGAAATTAGAAGTTCTTGAGATTGGAGCTGGAGCAATTTAGCATATTCTGCTTGAATTCCACAATCAAAAATTGATATGAACCTAGAAAGCTAATTTTAAAAAATACATTATAATTATTCTCTAAGCTGCTTAATGAAGTGCAAAAATGGCAGGTTTAGAGAATCTTTAATTTCAAAACTAAAGTACTCCAGAACTTTAGAATCACTCCACTTTCACCTCACTTATAGCTCTCATTTTCAAAAGTAGTTTAACAAGGCAGTCCCTGCATTTCTCAGGAAGATGAAATAGTGTCTAATCAGTTATTTTGAAAAAAAGTGATTATAATTACCTCAGAATAAAATGCCTCCCCAGGAAGTAAATTTTGAAATGATTGCAACTGAACACATTTGAAATTATCATTTTTACTAAATCTAAGAAATAGAGCTTCTTAGGCTGGGTAAGTCACACAGAATGATTAACTCTAAGTTGTGGAATTTTCCTAGTTAGAGTACAATTTATCATTTTGCAAAACTAAGGGAGGGTGATTATGCTCACTTATTACGCACTGCACAAATACATATTTGCCCCCAAAACAGAAGTACTAGAGTAACTTACACAAATAAATCATATCAGAACTTAAAACAAGAAGAAAATACATGAAAAAAAAATGGCACACTTACATAAAAATAAATTGGGAAATAATTATACCTGAGATTAACATGAGTCAGACTTTCAGGATTTTTTAATATTGTTCAATTTTATAGCAGGTAATCTTTCACTATTTGGTTAAAACATTTCTCTACATTTGTTGACACCCTCATCCTACATTCCATAAAGCTTCAAATAAATTTATGTACACTGTACATATTAACCACCATTCCTCAATACCATGGTGGTTTGCTACTTTATATATTCTTTACTGCACAATATAGTACTGTTCAAGATGGCAAAAAATGCAAACGACTATAATCTAACTGTTAAAAGACTATCAAACACTGTGATATTACTTCTTTAAGTTATTAAAATAGAAACATGTTCACGATATTTGCTAATTGAAAAATAGCTCAAGGAATGTGTTAACTGTTATCCTAATTTGGTGTGTATTAGGGTATACACAGAAATCCATCAAAATATACAGACACTACAAGATTAGTAATTTTTGGAAGAAAATTGTATTTTTTTGTTTACAATTTTCTGAATTGTTGACTTGTTAATAACACATTTTAGTTCTAAAATAAAAAATAAAACTAACTTAATTTTAAAAATTTCTCAGATAGGTATTTTTAATTACATTTGCTGGTATATTGATTAAAACAGTTAAGTTCTATCAAAAAGGTTATTTTAATATAAATGAAAATTATATATAACATGTTTTATAGAGGCTTCACTTCCATTTGCTTTCAGACTTTCTTAAGGAACAAAAATATTTTAAATTTTGTATCTGTATTTGCATATCTTGTATGAAATCCCTTCTCTCTTAATTTTCATTGATTTGCTTTTTTATTCTGAATTTTTTTCATGCTTTCCCTCTATAAAACTGATTGATTTCATGGCTCTATTTTTTTTTTCTTTCACAGATAAGAAGTAAATTTCCTGCATTCAATTTTTAAAATAATTTTGTTATAATTTCTCTTTTTTTTTCTGACATAAATCTACTTAATGGGGCAAATCTTAGAGATGGATTCACTAACTCTGAAATGTTCTACACATTATTAAAATTGGTTGTATTAATTATAGTAAAATTTAAAAAGCGATACTTATTGAATCAAAATTATAAGTTAATAAAATACAAATTCTATAACAAATACACATTAAGTAAGCAAAATTTCTGACAGTAAACCTATAAAAAATTACAGCAAGGAGAGCCCTGAAGTAAGTATAGTTCATAGGAAATAACAGGAAACCATTATAATTAAGTAAAGTTCTATACGCTATCTACTGAAAAACAGACTACCAGAAAATTCAATTTTATGGTGAAAATTTGCAGATTATACATTTCCCTAACAGAATTGTACTTTACAGGATATTGTTTATATGATAAATATTTATAAATAATTATTCATCTTCTATGTATTTGGCCCAATATTTTTGTTTGTTAATCTCTTGATTCAAATTCTCAATATATTCTGTTGAATGTATGCTCTGTAGTTTGAACTACAATTTGGGAAAGGCTTATGATTTCTGATCTTTAATTTTTGCCTTCAACATAGACTTTAATTTGATGGTATATTCTTAGGTATTTTGCAATTCTCTTTTACACAATTTACTTCATCTTTCCTTCTCTTTCTGTTACTTGTACACTTGTCATCTCATTCGGTTCACCTCTTTGAGTTTTTTGTTTCTATTTGATAGAAATCACATCTTTTTGCATTCTATTGAGGATGGGAATAGTTTAATGGAATATTCTACTGGATGCTACAGTGGGTAAGTTTTAGAAGTATGCTTTTGTATAAAGGTCTTAAGGTATTTTTCATTTCCCATTGTTGCAATTTTTAATGGCCTATTTTTATTTATTTTTTCTTTGTTAGAATTCACTCAATATTACAATGGTCATATAAAGTTTATGACGAAAGGCAGGGGTGTGGTTTGACTTTGATGCCCCTCTGACTTTCTTTCATGGATCTGGAATTAAGGACATATTAATGAAACTGCTTACTTTTCAATTCCAATTTGGAATGGGCTTTTACCAAAGGCAGTTATGTTATTTCCTAGCAGCGAGTTCAGAATTTCTTTATTTTGGAGCAATTATTTGAAAATTCTCAAATTCTCGTATTTGTTTGGGATGTTTTATTTCTCTCTCACTGCTTAAAAAGTAATCTGCTTCACATAATGTAATTAACTATTAATATTCCAGTTTTGTTTTTGGAGAGCTGCATTGCTTATGTGAATGTGGAGAAAAAGGTAGTGAAGACAAAAAGAACACTTTGGTTTTCTCAAGAAGTACCAGCCTGGGACTACAGTGAAGGCCTAGAAATGATATGTTCTGCTCAAATCTTGAATTTATAATGCAGGGAAGGGCAAAGGTAAGAATGAGGATAGGTGGGGTGGGGGAGCAGATCTGGTGGAAATAATAATAATTTTTTAGCAAGGCATTTTCTCTTTTTTGGTAGGTTCCAAGATAGAGGGCTTTCTGTTTGATTCTATCAGTCCCTTTTTAGCAATTGATTCAGAATTATGGATACGGGATCGCCAGGTTTTACAACTGTTTCATGTCTTTATAAGTATTTAAGGGGAAACTTGGCAAATCAGAAACTATTAGGGACTACTAGTCTTTTAAATAAGCATTTCAGAAGTTTCAGAATTATTGTAAAGAGAGCACACAGAGTTGCTGTATACTCCACACCCATTAGTCCCATCAATTACATCTTTCATAGGATGGTACATTAGTTACAATTAATTAACCAAAATTAGTACTTTATTATTAACAAAAGTTTGCATTTTACTCAGATTTCCTTGGATTTTCATTAATGTCATTTTTATGTCCTAGAATCCCATCCAGGAAATCATATTTCTTTGTCATGTCTCCTAAACCTCTTCTTAGCTGTGATAGTATCTCAGATTTTCCTTTCTTTCTTTTCTTTCTTTTTTTTTTTTTTTAATGACCTTGACAGTTCTAAGGAGTACTCATCAGGTAATTTGTAAATATGTCTTGCGTTGAGTTTCGTCTGCTATTCATCTCATGATTAGACTGGAGTAATGTTTTGGGAAAGAAGATCACAGAGATCGAGTGCCATCCTCATCACATGTCAAGAGTGTCAATATGACTTTCACTGTTGATGTTAACCTTGATCACCTGGCCTGACTAGTACTCACATTTCTCTCTTGTCAGATTTACAGCTAATTTCCCCTCTCCCTTTTCATCCTGTATTCTTTGGAAGAAAGTCATTATTCCCACTTAAAAAGGAAGCAATTATACTTCACCTCCTTAAGAATGGAATACCTACATAAATTATTTGGAAAGTTTCTGCATGGGAGATTGGTCTTCTCCATTTATCTACTTATGTCAGTAAGGACTCATGGATATTTATTTTATATTTTCAGTTAAAATTCAATACCATTTTTCTTATTTACTGTTTAGACTGGTCCAGCTTTTACCTTTGGGAGCTCTTTCAGTTGGCTCCTGGATACCACTGACACACTCTCATTGTTACTATTATTTTTAGTGCATTCTTACTTTCTGTCACTACCAGATGCTGCAGGCTCATCTTGTGTAATTCCTGCCCCACTATCCATTGTACGATCAATGATTTCTCTAAGGGGCCCTGTTTCCTTTTATTGGAGTATAGTATTTGAATCCAAGATCCAGATTCTGTTTGTTCATTGTTACTAAGTGGTCATTGCTTCTAGGTCCTCTGAGCTGACAAAGCAAGGAGATACATTTGTGTATACCAACCCATGTACATGTACCAACCCTCCACTTTCCACACATATACCTATATTAAGTTAAACATGCTTCCATACTGATGTTTCCAACTCTAATCCATTACCACATGGAAGATTCTAGCCTACTCCTCTCTCTTATCTATAACCTCTCTCCAACAATGAGGCACCTGACTCCTACCACTTGCATTCTTTTACTTAATTGTTCAAGTCTAATATACATGTGCAGTGATTTCTGAACTATTAATCAATCCATACTCCCACAAAAAACAACTTTATCAACAATATTACAATGGTCATATAAAGTTCCTTTGTCTTTATTCTTATAGATTCCATTCATTTCAAGCTTTACTTGAGTCAGTACCTTTGTTCCCTTCAGTGATGTTGTTTTATACATTGTATTATATTTAGATTGTTTTGTAACATCCTGCATTCCATCCTGAGATTCCCCAACCTTCTTTTCTTTTTAATAGTGATTTTTAAAAAAAATTTTATTTATTTATTTGACAGAGAGGAAGAGAGCAGAGCAGGGGCTGTGGCAGACAGAGGGAAAGGGAGAAGCAGGTTGTGGGGCTCAATCCCAGTACCCTGAGGTCCAGATCTGAGCTGAAGGCAGCCACTTAACTGACTGAGTCACCCAGGTGCCCCAAGACTCCACAATATTTTTATTGATTTTTAAGATTTACATACATCAAGGTTTATTTAAAGTTGTAAAATTATGTGTAAAGTTCTATGGTTCTTGACAAGTGTCTAATGTCTTGTACTCACTACTACAGTATCATATAGTATGATTTCACTGTTTAAAAATCCCTGTGCTTTACCTCTTCAGCCTCCTTACCACCTCTAACTCCCTGGAAATAAGTCTCATATCTCTTTTATTCCTCTATTTCTTCCTTACTGATTTATTTTGCATTAAATGAGTATATTCTGATGTAGCATTCTAAATCTGTAGTGATTTTTCACTGTATCTTTTGAGTCCTTATTGGTTGCTATAGGGTTTATCATATATATTTTAACCTAGCAGAATCAGCTTCAGGTCTATACAGTTCAGATATGCTATTTATTTACTCAGTTGTGGCAGTTTCATCTTTTTAGGAATTTCATCTATGTTATCTAATGTGTTGTCATAAAATCTATTTTTCGTTTCAGTTAGGCCTGTAGTGATATTCTTTCATTCCTGGTTTGTAATTATGATTGAATCATTAAAAGAAGGCAAGTTTGAGTTAATATTGATTTTTTTTTCCTAACAAAAGTCTTAAAGATGTAAACTAGAATTACTGAATGATGGGGGAATAAGCAGTGTATTGGTTAGAATCTGCTTTCAATACTGAGAGGCAAGCATTAGTTGTCTGAACCAGGTTTAAAAAATGCTCTTTTCAATGAATTAATACTGAAAACCTCTATTTTACTATAAAATTAGAGGCAGGTAAAGCAACATTGTTATATCCCTAAGGCAAATATTGAGAAAGATTATTGATACTTAGGTAATGAATTTTTAATAAAATGACAATAACTGCTTTCTAACAAATGAAATCATTTAAAAATGATTGTATCTGTGACTTCTACTGCAATGAATTACAATGAATTTTATCAGAGTATCCAAGGTAGAGAAATAAACATAAAGAAAATGTAACCTTCTTCAAATCTTCAAGAAAAATGTAAAGTTTTGTGAAGATGTATACATGCTCTCCACACTACATGGATACACACACACACACACACACACCCCTGACTAAGTAGTTAGCTTGGCAGAGGAGCTGGTAGAAGTAGTTGTGATGTGTTCCACCTATCTGTGTCTCTCTGATTTGCTTGTCTTAGGGTTTCAAAATAGAGTTGGAATATTCAACATAGATGTCAGAAAGCACAAAGAACTTAAAGGTGGTGGCACAGAGAGAGTGAATATGTTACCTTAAGTATACAAAACAGGATTACATTAGATTATCAGGATTCTTTTAAAAGTTACCAATTTTATTAGAGATACAAAGATTATTTTTGGAAGATAAAGATTATAAGGAGTATTATGGATATCTAGTCCATTGACTGTAATCAGAAAACAGTTGGAAGTATTATTTAAACTGAAAGTTAATTTAGTTTATATAAGCAATTTTAATATTGTATAGAATGAACAAAGTCAAAATCAATGTCATTGCAAGGTCATAGTTGTTTTAGGCCAGGTACCAACCGCTTCTGTACACAAAAATAACAAATAACACGTGATGTTCCAACCACCAGAGATTCTATCACAAAGCATTTAAAATTGTATGTTTAGTTATCCCCTAGACTGGAGTGACTAAAAATTGAGGTTAATATCCCTATTTAATATTCCCTCTTTAAAAGCTAAGAGTATAATATAACTTAGCAGAATCAAGTACTCCAAGTTAAGAATTATGAGTTAGGAAAGCAAATAGCACATCATTTTCTATATGGAATTAAATCAACTAGTTAAAGTGGAAGTCTCAATGAAAAAGATAAGGTCAAACTATAAAAGGGGAAAAGCATGGTATCTATAATCAATTTGATCCAGATTCAGTAAGCTTTAATTTCTCCACCTGTAAAATGGTATAATAATAACTACCTTATGTGGTTATTATAAGGACTAAATCAGACATTTGCTAAGTCCCTAGCAACTAATATTCAGTGTATGAAGCATATCATTGTCTTTTCAAACTACCTAATATTCCAGTTCTTTCTTTATAATGATGATGATGATACTGATGATGATGACAATGGCAATACTGTAATGCACCTTAACATTTACTGAGTGCTATTATACATCTTATACTACTAATTCTATACATGACATACACTATTGGTATTATATACCAGATAATAGGGGAAGGGAAAGTGATTCTTTTATATCACATCATTGTAATACCCTACTTTATAAGTAAGGAAATTTAAGTTCCAAAAAGCTAAGTAAATCACCTAAGGTAATGCAGCTAGTAAGAAGTAAAGCCAAAATGTGAACCGAGGCAGACTGACAACCACTTCTAGCCTCTCTTTGAAGGGCATGTGATAGAGAATGCTTTACAATAACCATGGTCCTAGAAATACAAACTTAAAATATGGTGGTCTATGCACTGTTATACTCCATATATGCCACAATAAAGAAACAGAATTTGTGAAGTGGGTTAAATTAATTCAGTCATACCTCTGAATATCTGAAAAGGCCAATTACATTTTTCTATGTGGTACAGCAAGTATATCAACAGCTTAAATCACACTGTTGTATTTTTAAATTTTTTTTAGCAGAGCTGGTATGTACCATTAAGATAATGCATAGTACTAACACCCCATCCCCACCTCTTGCCTTGAAAAAATATCTATAGGTGTTTAAAATGTATTAACAATTTCCTATATCCTATTATTCAGATTATGAACTTTGCCAATGTCATTGGGCATTATGAAATTAAAGTACTATTGGATGACTCTCTAAAAGAGATGTACACTTGGTATGGATTACCACCAATTATATTTAGTATATACTCATTCTTTTTTTATGTTACCTTGGCAGCTCCACAATACAGTTAAAATGCCCCTAAGGAGAAAAAAATCACTTTATTAATAAAAGGTAGACCACCTGATATTCTACTTTATGATGAAACCCACAATAATATTAAGCTTCCATACACTGTGCACCTATAACTTCAGTGATACTAATATTATTGTGTACTTGAGAGACTCTTCAACATGTTTCCCTCGTCACTTGAATATGAGAAGTATTTGGGGCTTATGGTCTCCAGAACTACTTTCTAAATTGTTTCTATTGCTGCCAACTGATGTCCTACAATTTATTCTTGTTTCTGGTTCTCAGTTTACCTTTGACATTAATTCTTTTTGCAGTATCTTCAGTGACCTCAAGGCTAGCCTATCTGCACCTGATTCTCTGGCTTTCTTGTTCTCAATTCTATTGAGCTTCACTTCCAATCTTAAGTCGTCTCCTCGTACAGTTTACTTGGTAAGTCATCATTACCTGTAAGTTTTCCATGTATTAATTCTTCAATATTACCTTAATATCTTACTATCCTACTATCTAACAACATTTTATTCTTTCAATTTTTTTTGTTATTCCCTCCACTGATTCCTCAAATCCATTGAGAGAATGCTCTTTTTTCCCTACTACAGTAACTTTTAAATATAATTTCTACTTACTGAATCTTAACTAACATATTTTCTGGATTTTATGATGGAAATTTTTTAAGTGCTCCAGGCACTTTGTTGTTTTTTGTTCTAAAATTTACTTCTCCTTAAATAAACAGAGCATTTTATGACTTTGATATCTTTCCAAAAGCAAGGGAAATGAGATTCTTTGCCAATATCACAGTGCACCTGGTTACCATCAGACCCTACTGAATGTATGTTAGATTAAATGGTTAGTTGATATAAACTTAAATTACCAGCTCAGTATTGTACCAACTCCAATGGAGTTGGAGCCATAGATGGTCTTAGCACAAGATGTTTGACAAGGGTTTTATGCTTGATGATGGTTTTGTATGTAATATATAAGGAGTCAATTTTGCACATCCTGGAATTTCTGGACCAGGCATTACATCAGTTACAAATTATGTCTATGCCTCACTTCATTTCCATTGTTATAGGATAGCAGTACTGCCAAATCAAAGACAATCTCTTTACTGCTGTTTGCCTTAGATTAGCTGTTGCTGCATTACATTTAGTCTCCTAAGAAAAATTGTTTTAAATGTTGGTGATCTACGCAGGTAATAGAGAACTTCTATTGGCTTACTGTCTCCTTCAGTACTTAGTCCTTACAATCTGGGACATTAATGAGGCTTTGTATATCTACCATTTTCTCTCCTTCTTCTTGAGAAGTAACTACAAGTCAGTACATTTCGTACTTTCATTTTCTATAAGTAAAAGATTCTGGCATATGGATGAATAGTTTTCTAAGTTTAAGGGTCATTTGTGATCTTCCTTGATTCTTATATTTCTGATATTAATTTCAATACTGATCAGGGTATGGTAGGAATGAATTAGTTTCCTATCAATATTGTATGCAGAAGTCTCTTAAACATTTTGGTAAAGATAACCCTACAATTATTTCCAATTTCTACAATTATCTTTGCTTCTGACTTTAAAAAAGAAGTAAATCTTGAAACAATCTATGGCTTACCAAGTTTAATTAAATGAAAATATTCATTGTGATGATATATTTTTTGAAAAGAAAACTAAAGTTCTTATTCAATAAATAATGTTTTTAATTTTTCACAATAAAGTGTCATTTCACTCAAGTGCCTTTTTCCTAGCGGCCTTCAATTTTCATATTGAATTTAGTCTGATGGTAACTAAGAATTGGCAAGAAAGCCCTGTAGCAATTCTGATATTTAAATTCAGATACAAACATATATACAAGTATAATTAAATTAGGAAAACTGGAATAAGATGTGGATTGTATAGTATGAATATCCTGGTTGTGATCCTGCACTACATTTTTTCAATTTGTTACTACTGGGAGAAACTAGGTAAAGGATACATAGAATACTCTCTGTATTATTGCTTATAACTGTATGGGTATTTATACATATAATTTATAGTTATCTTAAATAAAAAAAATTTAAGTTTTAAAAGTCAAAATAAAACTTGTTCTAATATGAAAAAGTAACACTCATCTAAACTATAATTTTGTTTATAAAGATTTATATACATATATAAATATATAGTGTTCTAGAAATGGCTCACTTTTATACCATCGTTTAATATCATTTCTGATATTCTAAACTAAGTACTAAACTTCCTGAAATGATTTCCCTTAAAATTAAGAAGAGATTTTTACTTCTGTAAATAAATTCATAACATTTATAAATTCACAAATTTACAAATTTCTATTTTTATGTATTTGAAGACACATAACTTGAAAACAGTGAGCTTGAATGTTATGACTCATATCCTTATTGGATCTGGAATAGTTTAGACTTGTTCTCTCTATTAAACTCATTCATAAATGTCTACTTATGAAACTGAATGGCATTACTTTCACAGTTATTTCTATTTAGGTATATTTTCTATTCTTAGCAGCAAACATTATTGATTTCTCACATAATCCCTACTAAGATTGTATGTTTCTGTATTTTTTGATAAATTGTCAGCCATTAAATGAGGAATTTAAATAAGTGAATGAAACTAGATTCTAAAAGTAAAAACTACCATAGCTTTAATAGTTTTATTTGTGTATGTTTTAAAAGAGATCAATTATAGACATATTGACTATTTTACCAAATTAATATCAAATTAGATGTATTAGATTAATATTGATTATCACATGTATCCACCAAGAAATAAATACCAAAATAGAATTGAATAATTTGCAGAGAGTATAATAAAGCATTCCTGTAGGGTGTAAGGAAATCATAACGATACTGCAGTAATTTGGGCTGCAATAGTGAGGCTGAGGATCTCTCTTAGGCAGGAAAAGACAGAAGGTAGGGCAGCTCCCTAACTGGAAAGCAGCCAGTCCTAGATGAGCTGCCGGACAAGTGCCATAGGCACATGAACCGTGATCTGATCCCCTTCCCCTTATTGACATTTTTAAATGGTGCTCCCCTTTGACCAAATCCAATAGGGAGCCAGAAGACAAGAGAACCAGCCAATTCAATCAATGCAGGTCAGTTTTCTGGGGCAGTCAAATGAGAAAGATGAAGAATGAATCTTAGAGGGCAAATGAAAGATAGCATAGCATATTTTGTATATAAGGGAACAGTAATACCTTATTCTCTAGAGTTCTAAAGCCATCTGGTAATGACCATTTTAAACTTATGTGCAATACTTACAACAACAACAACAACGACAACAAAACAAACTATACTAACCAGGTTGGACAAATCCAATTTCAGTAAACTTGTGGTACTTACTCTCCCTATCTTTCCCCTCTTGCCCAACACAATAAAATAATGCAATCATAGTAAGTGCATAGAACGTTCCCAATTCACTGATTCAAGGAAACTTTGTTAAACACCTTGTATGTGCCTGGAATCATGTTAGGCATTGAAACACAAAGATGAATAAGCCTAGGTTTCTGAGTCCATATATCTCAATTATTACAGTGTTTCAAATTCTTTCAGTTTCTGTATCTTCCCCTTCCCATGGCAGTCAGTCTACTTTTATAAGGGTACCAGTCTACACCCTTGATCCATACATTGTACTTTTAATCTACTCCCTTTCTAAACTATGTTTGTATTAAGTACTGTCCTCTTGGCTATTTCAGCAAATTAGACAGTGACAGAGGAACATGTAGAAACAAATTCATGTGGTAGACCGGTGAATTCCAGATAAATCTGTGTGTATTTTCTTTGAAGTCTAAAAATAAGAGAGAGTAGAAATCGAAGGTCTTCCTGATTTTGTCAATATAAGTAAGCTGCTCTGTGTCCTCCTTTCTACTTCTTTTAGTTTTTTCCTTTTCAGACTGCAGTCACTGCTTATGGTCACCCTATTTGTGTCACCTTTTCTCTCTGTTTGTCCTCGTTATTTCTGTTATTTCAATGTAATTTTGTTATTTTTAAATAAAAGTCAGTTATTCCTTCATGTGGCATTTGTTCAACTACTCACCTATAGGGGTCCCAGAGAAACTAGCATAGACAGATGGAAATTGTTTCTAGACAGTAGGAATTAGGTAGGGGTGCTGGCATCTAGTAATATCACTTCCTATGAACCTGTCTGTTGTGTACAGGGGTACATAAACTGTTTTCTTAAAATATTTTATTTATTTATTTGACAGACATCACGAGTAGGCAGAGAGGCAGAGAGAGAGGAGGAAGCAGGCTCCCCACGGAGCAGAGAGCCTGATGTGGGGCTTGATCCCAGGACCTTGGGATCATGACCCCAGCTGAAGGCAGAGGCCTTAACCCACTGAGCCACCAGGTGCCCCCATAAACTGTTTTAATTGCAGCATCAGTAGGATAATTTCAGATGACAGAATTGATCATTCTGGACTTGTTGAGCCTACGACATGAATTGGGAAGATGAGCCCTAAATTTTAATTTCCATGGTAATTTACCAGTCTGTTTATTATTCCTGCTGCCTTCACTACTCACTGGCTATAGTGATTTTGCTAAAATTCTGAGTAAGCATATTATACTTCTGCATAATCATATCCCCATCTTCTTCAGGGTAAAATCCAGACTGGCCACAGACAATCCTTTTAAACTCATTTCCTTGCTTGTCCCTAGATTTTATGTATCATGATATACTAAATTAACTGTATGATCCTATGATTTCCATCCATGTTCATAATCTTGTGACTTTTCACATGTCCTCTGGCTTAGCTAGAATATCGTCTCTAAGACCAATTGCCTAAAACCAACATAAATTTCAAGGATGAGTTAAGCCTTCCCCGCTAAGAGTCGCCTCTATTTTCTAAACATGTTGCAATGGCTTTTTCCTTTCATGTCCTCATTGTGGTCCACACATATATCTTTTTGCAATACTTCATCTTTTTGCACAGATCTTTGTATTCCTTATACTACACTCTATATTATTTGTACAGAATTCTTTTGGCTTGGTATCATTTTTTTCCTTAAAGATGGGAATTCTCTTATCTTTGTGGCTCTCATAGGACCTTGAAATTACTGGGCACTAAATAAATATTTGCTGAATAATTGTATTTGCTAGGAAGTTTCTGGAACATCCAGAAAAATGGTATTGATAAAAAGTATAATAATTCTGTCTCCCAATCACTATTCACAGGGAAATTATGTGCATAGTTTATATATTCCAGTTATTTTATTGAAAAATTAGCTGAGGTAGAAAAAGCATGAATAATTTAGATTCAATTATTCTAGCATATTATGCCTTTTCAAGGAAGGAAATGAAAGAGAATGTAGCAGAAACAAAGCAAACCTCATTGGGAATTTTGTATTGATTCTTCTTTTTGTGTAAGATTATTAACATGACTATTTCATGTAGTTTATCTAAAACTATATCTGGTCATAGAAAGAATAATAATTTAAACACAAAGTTTCACATCCTTGTTCTAATTGTAAAAGCATAATGAAAGTCATAAATCAGTAGTTTGCCAGCTATGAGATATATGCCCTTATTTCCCCTGTTAACTTTTTAAATATTTTCTGTCTCTTGCTTAAATTAATAACACCTGCTTTCAAAGCTCATAGAACTTCTATTTCAGAGATATTTCTAGTTTTCTCTTAAGAATTATAATGACTGGGAAAACAGATGTATAGCCATCAGATTAAGGAGCATAGTTCTTGAAGTAAAGTAAAAGAGTCTATTTTTATGAATAATTTTCCTGTAGTTGATTCTTGGAGAAATCACAATAATGTTAAGCTAAAAATAGATAAAGATAAAAGAAATAATGTACAACTTTCTATGTTGAACTGTCTAATATAATTGTGGAATTATAAAAACTTGTTATAAATCATATTAACTATTTCCCACTATGTCCCACTATATCCCAAAGATGAATAGTGCATTAACTCAATAAAAATGTGAACAGTATATATAAAACATTAAGGAATAAAAGAAAAATAAATTATTTTTTACACCATCTTGGTAATGGAAACATGAAAAGGCAAGCTACAGAGTGGGAGAAAATATCTGAAAATTCTTATTCAGAATACACAAATAACAAAAGATAAAATTGACATGCTAATTTATAATTGGTTAAAAAACTTAAATATACACTACACAAATGAGAATATTCACATGGACAATAAGTATACCCAAAAATGCTTAATATAATTATGCAGCTGAGAGATATAATTTAAAACCACAGTGAGATAAAACTATGTACCTGCACCCTGGTCTATATATCTAATCTTCAATGTATATATAATCGTGAATATATACATTAGTAAAATTAATTCAGTTATATCTTTAAAATGCAGGCATTTTGGGGCACCAGGGTGGCTCGGTGGGTTAATCCTCTGCCTTAGGCTCAGGTCATGGTCTCGGGGTCCTGGGATGGAGTCCCCCATCGGGCTCTCTGCTCAGCGGGGAGCCTGCTTCCCCCTCTCTCTCTGCCTGCGTCTCTGCCTACTTGGGATCTCTCTTTCTCTCTGTCAAGTAAATAAATAAAATCTTAATAAATAAATAAATAAAATGCAGACATTTTAATTGTCAAAATTATACCTCAGTATAAAAAGGTAAAAGATGTAAATCAGGACTTGGGTCATCTGAGAAATAAATGTATACTGAAGATCTGGGACTCTCATTCTGGAAGGTTGTTTGATAATTTGTAGGGGGCAGCAAGCCATATGTATTAAAATTCATTTTATTCATTTGCCCTTCAATGCCTCCCTTTTATTTTCCAGTTTTAAACAAAAGTTTTCCTTTTGATGTTAAAGAAGTGTGCTTGGGTACAGGTTGGGCATGGAATTAAAGGAAACAGAATGATTGGCAGATTTTCTTGAGCAAGGCAGGAAGAAAGCAAGTAGGAAGGAAGGAAGGAAGGCACAAGGAGGAAATGGAGAGAAAGAGGGGAGGAAAAGAAAACAGAAAATGTTAATTTATCAATTCTTTCTACTTTGGCAAATTTATGTTAATGAGTGCTTTGAATTTGGACTTAATTGTCTGTAATACATGGTTTGGACACAAAATCAAACTTCGTTACTACCTGCCTGTTTGGAGCTATGGGACATTCTGCACATTTGATTCTCTATTTTGACACTAATATATCAATTTTATAATGTCCATGTTAATTCTAAGATCTGTTCACTATTTTTTAAAAAAGATTTTTATTTATTTATTTATTTGAGAGAGAGAGCGAGAGAGAGAGAGAGCATGAACAGGGTGGGGAGCCAGAGAGAGAGAGGGAGAAGCAGACTCCCTGCTGAGCAGGGTGCCCAATGTGGGACTTGATCCCTGGACCACCAAGGCACCCTTAAGATCTCTTCATTAATATAAGATTTTGGGATAAGAAAGTTATCTATATTTCATTAAAGAAAATAGAGCAGACTCTGTTTTTAATGTTTAAGGTCTTCATATTTCATATTTAGGCATATATTTAAACTAACAACAAAGTGAAATACAATTTAATAATTATTACACAAATAAAAATAAAAAGCAATGTTAGATAAACTTTAGAAAGTAAAAATATTACCAAAACACCACATACTATATTTTTATCCCTGTCCTTTCTGATAATTCACTAGTTGGACACTAAATGTGAATCAAAAACACATTGGACCACAAAAGAACATGCATTTACATACTGTGTTTAGTTTCTGTGGTGACTACGTTCTAAAATAATTACACCACCACCACCACCTAGAAATCAAGAGCCAAAATATGCACATGAAAACTAGCATTACGCTACAAAAAATCACATGCATTTGAACTATTAAAAGTTCTTTTTAACTATGGATAACTTTGAAATATCATCAGTAACTTCAACTACTGTATTATAAATTTTAAAAAAATATGAGATATGTTAACCGTTTCATGACATTAGTGGATGTAAATATTGAGATTGCCCTCCTTTCAAAGTGCTCTAGTCATCCTTCATCTTTGATTAACATTATGCCATCTGCTCCATGTAGTTAGCCTTTCTTTTCCTTTATTTTCTTGCTCTTAAACTAATGAGAAAGCAGTCTTCTCCAGGTTTTCAGAATATATTGCAATCCTCTGGTGTGAGCCTTATCCTTCCAGACACTATTATTGTAAATTGGTGGCATCCTGTGCTGTTCGTCATGGGAACTGGGCTGTTTAGAGATTTCTGAGAATATCCAAAATTCTCCTTTTAACTATACCCCATCCCCTTGTTTTCACATTTGGATTAGTTTTGACTGTAGCCAAAATCAGGCAGTCTAAAGCCTCTCTCATCTTTCGGGAGCTGTCATCTTTCAAGTACTACAGGATAGATCTTTTCCTGGAACTACTGAACTCTGCTCTTTTCAGGTGCCGTATTTGACCCAGGCTTTTACCATATCATCAGCACAAAGCTGATTTATCAACTTCTCTAAGGATACCTGTCATTTTTGTTTAACCCACTTTATCTATTTTGATTTCAATTAAGATACAAGATATGAACACCTCTGCTGGGTTTCTGTATCATCTGGGAAATACCTTTATTTTAACAAATTTTCTCAGCTAGTTTTTTTTTCCCCCTTCTGTCTTCTTCCCCAGATCTTGACAATAAATTCCAACTTATATACCACTGGCATTAATTTTTGAGCATGAATTCCACCTCCATTCTTCTTCTTCTACCTCACTTATAATACTTAGCCTCTAGCAACTCATCAAAACTACCACTGAAATGTTCCTCCTAGTTTATGGCTCTAGTGGTTTCTGTTCCAGAGAAGATCTTGGTTCCCATTTCTCTGATGCATCTCAGTGCCCAGATCTCAGAGTAAGTTTGCCATGAAACTTAAGTTCTTTTATGGTCCCAAGAGAGGTCAGTGATTTCAGTTTGTTCAGCTTTGTCTTGTAAAAATGGGAGTGACATTTTCTTTTCTTTTTTTTTTTTTCTTAAGATTTTATTTATTTATTTGTCAGAGAGAGAGCGAGAGCAAGCACTGGCAGATGGAGGCAGAGGGAGAAGCAGGCTCCCTGCCTAGCAAGGAGCCCAATGTGGGACTCGATCCCAGGACGCCGAGGATCAGGACCTGAGCTGAAGGCAGCTGCTTAACCAACTGAGCCACCCAGGCATCCCTGGGAGCGACATTTTCTAAGCTCTTTACATTTCAAGTTTAAACCTGAGATCTTTGCTTTGATTTTTAATATGCTTGGTTAATTTTGAGGCCTTCTGTACCTCATTTATTTTTTCAGTCATTCTTTTGCTTAAGCATTTAATATACAGTTATTTCATACGTAGTACTTGGATTACTTGGTGTCTAAATATGTTTTTGCGGAATTTAATTTTAGAGAATTAAGTACAGAGTTACGTTAAAGTTGCTTTCCTCTGGAACCACCTTGCTGTTCCTTGTTCCATCTTGAGGTGCAAGCTTGCACCTCAGAGATTTTTGGAGTTGCTTTCTTTACCTTCTAATTTTTCTTCATATTAAAATGGTTCTCTTCTCTATCATCTTTTGTGGTCTTTATCCCATTTTTAAAATTACATCTTTACTAAAAAAAAACCCTGAAGCAAAGAATACTCTATCCAGCAAGGCTATCAATGAGAATAGACGAAGAGATAAAGAGTTTTTCAGACAAACAAAATTTGAAGGAATTCATGACCACTAAACCAGCTCTATGAGAAATGTTAAAGAGGACTCTGACTAGAAAGGAAAGACTACAAGCAGGAGGAAGAAAAGTCGGAAGCACAAAAGCAGTAAAATTAAGCATATCCCTAAAAATCAGTCAAGGGATTCACAAAATAAAAGGTTGTAAAGTATCACAGTATATACGTACAACGTGGAGGGGAGAGTAGTAAAGAATAGGTTCAAACTCAAGCAGCCATCAACTCATATAGACTGCTATACGCATACAAGCCTAATGGTAATCACATATCAAAAACCAGTAACAGATATGCAAAAAACAAAGAGAAAGGAATCTAAATATATCACAAAAGAAAGCCAACAAACCATTAGAGAAGAGTGTAAGAGAAGAAAGGAATAGATAACTACAAAAACAACCATAAAACAAGTAACAAAATGGCAATAAGTACAGACAAATCAGTAATTACTTTGAATGTTAAATAGATTAAACATTCCAATCAAAAGACACAGGATGAAGAATGGATAAAAAAGTAATACATATCTATATGCTACCTACAAGTGACTCATCTGAGACCTAAAGACACATGCAGATTGAAAATGACAGGAGAGAGAAGCATTTATCATGCTAATGAAAGTGAAAAGAAAGTTGGGATAGCAATATTTTTAACAGACAAAATAGGCTTTAAAACAAAGACTGTAACAAGAGACAAAGAAGGACACTATATAATCACAAAGGGAACAATCTAACAAGAAGATACAATTGTAAATATTTATGCACCCAACACAGGAGCACTCAAATGCATAAAGTAGCTATTAACAAATGGAAGTAATCAATAGTAGTACAATAATAATACGGGACTTCAAAACCCTACTTACATCAATGGGAAGGTCATCTCAATAGGAAATCTATGAGGAATCAGTGGCTTTGAATGATACATTGGACCAGATGGATCTAACAGATATATTCAGAACATTCATCCTAAAGCAGCAGAATACACATTCTTTTCAAGAGCACAAAGCATTCTCTAGAATAGATCACATGTTAGGCCAAAAAACAAGTCTCAACAACTTCAAAAAGATCAAATTCATACCATGCATCTTTCCTGACCACAAACTAAAAATCAATCACAAGAAAAAGTCTGGAAAGTGTTGTACCCGAGTTTTCATGACCAAGAGACCACCAAGGAGCCAAGCACCGATGCAATCACGTGAGGGTTTATTCAACAAGCTTAAGCTCGGGCCCAAGTATACCTGACACAGCAGAGTAGGGCCTTGGTCCCCGAGGTGACATGCTTAAGCTTGGGCCCAAGTATACCCGACGCAGTGGAGTAGGGACTTGGACCCCGAGCTTAACTAAGGCAGGGGTATTAATGGGTTCCTGTTACTAAAGCAGGGTGGGGGTTTCTGGAATCAAAGTAGGGTGGGGCTTCCTGATACTAAAGTAGGGTGGGGGGGGTCTCTGGAACTAAAGCAGGGTGGGGCTTCCTGGGACTAAAGTAGGGTTGGGGTCTTCCTGGAATTAAAGTAAGGTAAGGAAAGTTCAGCCCTTGGTCACAGGTGTCTGAGATGGCTGTACTTATGCTAATGATAAACCTGAGGTGGGAGGGCCTTGATTTTCTGGGCCTCCACATTTCCCCCTGAACAATTTTGACCCTTAAATCTTTAAGGTTGTTGAAGGTGGAAGGTCTCATCTCCTGTAACTTCTTCCTGCTGAGTAGGGGCGTAGAGTTGTCCCTACCTACTCGGGTCAACATTGATCAGTTGGGGAATGTATAGGGGAGTTATGAAAGACAGAGGCAGCTGAGTCCAGGGGTTTAAGTCAATCATTAAAGGAGAGAGGGACTGTTTAAAGTGCTAACCTGAGTAGGTCATAACCCAAGAAATATTTTGTGATAATCTGGAATATCAAGATGGCTGCACTTATGTCAGGGCTAGACTCGAGGTGGGTACAGCCTTGTTTTTCTTGGCCTCCACAGAAAGGACACAAATACATGGAGGTTAAATGACGTGATACTGAATAATGAATGGGTCAACCAAGAAATCAGAGGAAATAAAAAAAATACATGAAGATAAATGAAAATGAAAACACAATTGTCCGAAATCTGTTAAGATGAAGAAAAGCTGCTCTAAGAGGGAAGTTCATACCAATACAAACCTCCCTTAAAAAGCGAGAAAAATTTCACATTAAACAACCTAAACTTACACATAAAGAAGCTAGAAAAAGAACAAACCTCAAAACCAGTAGAAGTAAATACTAAAGATTACAGCAACAATAAATAAAATAGAAACTAAAAAAAAAAAAAAAAAATAGAACAGATCAATGAAACCAGGAATTGATTCTCTGAAAATATCAATAAAATTGATAAACCTCTGGCCAGGCTCATTAAAAAAAAAGAGAGAGAGAGAGAGAAGAGAGAGAAAGAAAAAAGAGGACTCAAACAAATTTAAAAATGAAAGAGGAGTAATGACAACTGACACAACAGAAATACAAAGGATTATAAGAAAATATTGTGAAAAATTATAGGCCAAAAAACTGGATAACCTAGAAGAAATGGATAAATTCCTAGAAACACATAACCTTCCAATATTGAATTAGGAAAAAAAATAGAAAATTTGAACAGACTAATTATCAGTAATGAAATTGAAGCAGTAATAAAAAAACTCCAACAAACAAGTCTAGGACCAGATAGCTTCACAGGTGAATTCTACCATTTAAAGAAGAGTTAATACTTATTCTTCTCAAACTATTCAAAAAAGCAGAATAGAAAAAATGAGCTTTCAGATTCATTCTATGAGGCCAACATTACCTTGATGCCAAAACAATATAATGATACCACAAAAAAGGAGAACTATACACCAATATCTCTGATGAACAGATGGATACAAAAATCCTCAACAAAATATTAGCAAACTGAATCATATGAAACTGATCAAACAATAACATAAAACTAAAAGCATTGCCTCCATAGTTACTATGGATACATTTAAAAATCATTCATTTAATACATTTAAAAATACATACATCAAGTATGATTTATTCCTGAGATGCAAGGGTAGTTCAATATTCACAAATCAATCAAATGTGATACATGAACAAGAGAAAAAATACAAACTATACAATCATTTCAATACATCAGGGAAAAAAAGCATTTGACAAAGTACGACATCCATTCATGATAAAAACCCTCGACAAAGTAGGTTTAGAGGGACAAGAACTTAATGTAATAAAGGCCATAAAAAAACCCACACAACTAGCATTATATTCAATGGTGAAAAGTTGAGAACTTTTCCCCTATGATCAGGAACAAGACAAGGATGTCTACTCTCACCATTTTTTATTCAACATAGCCCCGGAAGCCCTAGTCCAGAGCTTACATTAGGGTACACTCCTAGTGTTTTATATTCTATGGGTTTGACAAATATATAATGACATGTATCTACCATATAGTATTATACAAAACAGTTTCACTGCCCTAAAATTCTTCTGTTCATTACATAGAACTTTTAATTTGACCTTTTCTCCTGACTCACAATGTTATAAATGTTTTCGATTATTGAGCTAAAGGAGCAAAACAAGGCTCAAATTCAGCCTCTGCTCTCCAACCTAATTTGAGCACCTTGTCACTAGCCTGTATCTATGAAGGCAACACCTTTTTCCATGATGGAAAGGTAGCATTTTCCTGTTCAACTTGAATGCATAATTTTAAGAAAAGCACTTACAATGTGCTTTACCATAAAAAGATAACCCTACATCACGGTACAATAGAATTACCTAAAATACAATATTGTTGAATTTATTGCAAAATTTCTTTTTGTCTTCAAATAATTGTAATATATTTGTTATGGGACAACATTTGATTCTGCCTATGTGAGCAAAGAAAGAATTACGAAACCTGTATCAGTTATATTTTGACACAGTAATCGTAATAACAAAAAACATAAAACATCAGAGGTATAGGGTTGGTACATACATACTCCTCCTGTATATAGAGGCCTAGGCTGTGCTTTGCAGATTCAAACTGGCCCTGCAACATGTGTCTTTCATTCCCCTTCTGGGCCGGTAAACAAGTCCAGGTGTTTTCTTTTTTTTTTTTTTTTTTTTTTTTTTTTAAGATTTTGTTATTTCTTTATTTGACAGACATAGATCACAAGTAGGCAGAGAGGCAGGCAGAGAGAGAGAGGGGAGGAAGCAGGCTCCCTGCTGAGCAGAGAGCCCGATGCGGGGCTCGATCCCAGGACCCTGGGATCATGACCTGAGCCGAAGGCAGAGGCTTTAACCCACTGAGCCACCCAGGCGCCCCAGTCCAGGTGTTTTCTTATCAAGAGATTGCAAACGTGTAAGAAGGCACATAGGAACACACAAGTGATCTTCACATTACATCTGCAGTGCCTCCACTGGTCAAAGCAAGTCATGAAAAAATCCAATGGGAGGGTGCTGCAAAGTTGCATGACAAATGGCACAGGTACAGGGAAAGGAAAAGGATTGAGGCAATAATGCATACTTAATAGTATGAATCTGGCATACATGCATACTTAAATCACATAAGTATATGTCAAAAGATTTAAGTAGTACATCCAAGGGTATGCAGAATTCAGTGTACAGATGCATTTACAAGGCTTTTAAATAACGACAGCCTATAAAAATGCTTTGTTCAGCACTGGGAAGTTTGTCCAATTGTCTACTTCATTTCCTTCTTGTGAAGGGATAACCTGACCCTCCCCCCGCCCTAAAAAACAGGATTTCAAAAGTATCCATAACAGTAACAAAAAGGTTTTGATGTTAAGGCATAATTTTATTTCCTTGAATAATGTAGGCCAAGCCACACAGAAACTAATCTTTCTCTGAAAGTGAGTTGTCATTTTCTCTCAAACAAAAGAAAACAAAACACCCATTCTAAATCTAATCAAGTATTTAAAGACAGAGTTTGTGGAAAGAAAAAAAATATATTTGTTTAGTAGAGGACAAGTGCATATTCTCTTTTCATTTCTTTACAAAACTTCTTAAAAATGCTTAGGCTCTGGTGGTACAATTTTCATTTCAACAAATAAGATGGTTTGAGTATCTCTCAGCTAACACTTGTCAGTATCAAAGCATAAAATTTACAGAGATATTTGGGCTTACTTCTGTATAAAAACATGTATTGAAAATCACATGTATTGAAAAGCATCCCTGGGGCTACATCTGTGGTCAGAGAACCAAGATTTTCATTCCAGGCTGTTTTTGTAAGAAAAATATATTTACCTCTTTTTTTTTTTTTAAGATTTTATTTATTTATTAGAGAGACATCACAAGTAGGCAGAGAGGCAGGCAGAGAGAGAGGGGGAAGCAGGCTCCGTGCTGAGCAGAGAGCCCGATGTGGGGCTCGATTCCAGGACCATGAGATAATGACCAGAGCTGAAGGCAGAGGCTTTAACCCACTGAGCCACCAAGGCACCCCTGTTTACCTTCTCTAAAGAGGAGCCGTCCATTAACATTTCTTTTTCTTTTTTTTTTTAATTTTTTTAAATTTTATTTTAATAAACATATAATGTATTCATTAACATTTCTTACGTGGCTCAACAATTAGGAAATCTACTTTGCTGATATCAGCAAGTGTATACAACAGTATACAATCAAATTAGCTGCTGGCTGAACTGAAAACTAATAGTAAAATTATTCAATTGCACGGTGAAAGTAAAGGTCAGAGATGAACTTTTTTTTTACCCTATAGGTCGCTTCAAAATATGAAATATAAGGCAGATGTGTTATAGGGTTGATAGAATCACTGTTAAAAGAATCTGTTTCAACTATCTTCCCCTGCTTCAAGTCATAAAACAGCTCAACCATTCCCAGAAAACTTGTCTCATCAATATGCCACCAATTGTGTCTAATTTCTTTTGCTTGGCAATACAATTATAATACTTTTCAAGTAACTATGGAGGCAATGCTTTTAGTTTTATGTTATTGTTTAATCAGTTTCATATGATCCTACCCTTTTATATTTCAACATTCCTCATAATAAACACTCAGCAGGGAAATAAAATGATATATAGGATGGAAACACTTAAGACTTAAGGCGGTTCTGTAGTTTTTTTGGCTTCTTGCTCTCATTAGCAAGAGGTTTGACGCAAGAAGCATTTGACTTTTGTGACCTAATAACATTGGTATTAAAAATAAAACCAGGGCACCTGGGTGGCTCAGTGGGTTAAAGCCTCTGCCCTCGGTTGGGGTCATAGTCCTGGGGTCCTGGGATTGAGCCCGGGATTGAGCCCTGTGTTAGGCTCTCTGCTCTGCAGAGAGTCTGCTTTCTCCTCTCTCTCCCTGCCTGCCTGACTACTTGTGACCTCTGTCAAATAAATAAATAAAATCTTTAAAAAAAATAAAACCAAAGTTTTGTAAATTATGGCATTCATATATCTTCTTAGAAACTTTCTGCTAAAGCTAGACCTGTTGTAATAGTAAATAAAGACATTCATAGTCTTTTTTTTTTTTTAAGATTTTATTTATTTATTTGACAGACAGAGATCACAAGTAGGCAGAGAGGCAGGCAGAGAGAGAGGAGGAAGCAGGCTCCCTGCTGAGCAGAGAGCCCGATGCGGGGCTTGATCCCAGGACCCTGAGATCATGACCTGAGCCGAAGGCAGAGGTTTTAACCCACTGAGCCACCCAGGCACCCCAAGACATTCATAGTCTTAATAGCAAGGCACAGTCCCTTTGATTTCATTTAAGGGAATTCATAGGATTCATACATGATACTGATAATGATAATTTGTTACATGACAGCATGATCCTAAATTGTTACTTTATTTATGATGCAAATCACCCATCATTTATTTAGAATGAAGCTCTGGCATATTAACATATCTTTACAAAAAACTGATGGTATTTTTCAAAGGATAAGAGAAAATTATAGATCTAAAAATCATGTGTTTTCACTTGCATTGGGCTTATGGGAGACTGGAAGCCTTAACCTAATAGTTATCTACTTCTCCAACCTCATTTTACCAACCAGACATATCACGTTTGAATCCTGGCCCAACAACTTATTGAATGGACATCTTAGGCTATTACTTAACTATTTGGAAAATCAGTTTTCTCACAATTAAAATGGGAATGAATTCTGATACTATGAATTAAATGGTATGATATATGTCACATATAAATATATATGAATCCTAATTATTTGTTACATTAATTAAATGGCATGATATATATACATAGGATGCATAATATATATAGTGTGCTATATAGCATATATATAGAGTATATATGCTCTTTCAAATCACATGCAAACACATGCACACACTGCTTTAAATGGTATCAGATACCGAGAAAGCATGCCATAAATTATACCTATCTCCTACAATAAGAGCATGACATAGTATGGAAATTCTAGAAAGATTTGTTATATGAATTAATACTATAATTACTATCATTGTTTTATTATGTCCTCCTATGCTTCAGTGATATGAATCCACTTTCAGTTTTATGAGCACATGGGGCTCATTTTGATTTCTGACACTTTCCAAACCTTTTTTTTTTTCTTTTTGGAATGTCTTTCCTATTTTTTTTCTACCTAGTAATTAACTCTTCCACTGCTATAACTCATACCTAGTGTCATCTAACCTAACTTTCCTTGATCGATCCCTGTAACCTGAGTTGTTTTTAAAATACCGACTTTATTTCTAAAGTAATGTGTTTGACCACTACTATAGGTGCTTTAAATGTTGTCTACTGTGGCTATCCTTCACTAGAGTATCAGCTCACTGAAGGAAAGGGTTGTGGATTGTTCATCTATTTTTCTCAAAGAAATAGCAAGCTGTATTGTGATTAAAAAATGGCTGCTTTCATTACTTCTTTTTGTAAATCAACACTATTGTCTCTAATGCATTCAATATTCTCTGTCCAGCAACTAATATTTATCTTGAAGCCATACTAGAATTAATGAGATGCACAAGGAAGAGCATGGTCTCTGACCCTACATTTCAAGCTTCATTTCTCGGTATCTATAATATTTAATGGTAGATGAGGAAATAATTTGACTGATATCACTGCTTGAATAGCAATTCAAGCTATTGTGCATTAAATGTTTCTCTGAAAGTAAAAGACACATTATATTCCATTTAGGACTATTAGGATGATTGTTTCTCTTTGGAGAGATTATGAATGTTCTGTCACACATATAATTTGAATAGCTTAAAATGCAATTTGTTTTCAGGCTGGGGATTTAATACTGTGGTGATCCTTAGAAAACCCACTGATATTCTTAAACAATTTTTGGTTGTAAATCACACATTTTTATAAAGTTGCTAATTATATGGTTACTATTCATTTTCAGACCCAATACACAGACAAATTCCTTTTAATCCTGAAGAAGATACATGAAAACAAATCACTTAATTGACAATGAGTTTGGTCAAAATTTGAATAATCTGGAGAGACAAATATTCATTCTATTTTCAAAGATCTCCCCCAAAACATGTACTTTGCTTTACTCTTTTCTTACTAAATGTGCCTAATCATATTACATATATACCCATGAAATTACAATCCTTCATGTCCCTCATATTGAGGACAGGGCTTTTATGTCATCTTCACTCATCTTTCACTACTAAATCCGTTTTTCCCACTGGCGGGTCATAAAAGTCTTCACACTGGTTTAACGTACCCTTATATGAAGAAGGACTGCAGAAAAACCAAAGATCCTAATTGCCTTAAAGATATGTATTGATTTGGTTGAGCTTGTTTTTCCAGATTCAAGGTGAATCATTGGATATAATTTCTGAGCATGAATTCTAAGCTTTATTTTACCATAAGTTGTATGAAGAGGTCAGTATTGGAATTTTTAGTAAGTAAAGACTTTTCTGAAACGTATCTTCCAAGGACTAATATTCTTTCTTTCTTCCTTTTTTTTTTTTTTTTTTAAGATTTTACTTACTTATTTGACACAGAGAGAAAGATCACAAGTAGGCAGAGAGGTAGGCAGAAGAGAGAGAGAATGAGAAGCAGGCTCCCTGCTGAGCAGAGAGCCCAATGCAGGGGCTCGATCCCAGGACCCTGAGATCATGACCTGAGCTGAAGGCAGAGGCTTAACCCACTGAGCCACCCAGGCGCCCCACTAATATTCTTTCTGATAATGGGACTGATTTAGATCTACAATGGAAAGATGCTCATTGTTAGCTTTTCTTATGTGTTTCTACATTTTACTTTAATTTTTAAATTACGTTAAAATACACATAACATAAAATGTACCATCATAACTATTTATAAGTGCACAGTTCCATGACACTGTGTCAACATTGACATTGTTGAACAACCATCATCAACATTCACCTTCAGAACTCTTTTCATATTGCAAAACTGAAGTTCTATAGCCATTAAACAAAAATTCCCATTCACTCCTCCCTCCACCCCATTCTATTTTCTGCCTGTGTAAATCTGACTACACTTGATGCCTCATATAAGTGGAATCATACAGTATTTGTCCTTTTGTGACTGGTTTATTGTACTTAGCATAATGTCCATCCATGTTACAGTATGTATGATTCTGTGATTATAGATTATTCTATATTTGCACTGTGCAATATGATAGGCATTAGTCACATGTGGCTGTTGAACATCTGAAATATGGCTAGTGTGACTTAGGACCTGAAATTTAAATTTAAAAATTTTAAAATTAATTTAAGTTTGAATTGTCACATAGTGACTAATAGCTACTTTGTTAGACAGTACAATCTATATAATCTGCACCAATTATTTCCCTGGCTTATCAATTTTAGATATAATTTTTATTGTTTTGATGTACTATGGTTTAGCTCATATATATCCTTCTATTTAGCCACTATCACTTTTTTTAACCACTATTACTTTTTCAAATTAAATTTATTTGTTATTTGTTATTAAATTTTCAGTTATCTTTGTAATTTTAAAATAATGCACCAGTGAAACAAGATGGGATCGGGAGGGAGACAAACCATAAGAGACTCTTAATTTCAGGAAACTGAGGATTGCTGGAGGGGAGGGGGGTGAAAGGGATGAGGTGGTTGGGTGATGGACATTGGGGAGGGTATGTGCTATGGTGAGTGCTGTGAATTGTGTAAGACTGATGATTCACAGGCCTGTACCCCTGAAGCAAATAATACATTATATGTTAATTAAAAAATAATGCATCAATTCTTTACATCCTTTTTTTTTTTAACAATTATAAACAAACCTATGGAATGGTATCCCCACTCTGCCTTTTCCAAGAACTTTCTGCCTTTTCATTTTTAATGCCATCAAAGTTTATAACAATTATACTTGCTTCTGTAATCATAATTCACATTTCATTTTTTTTTACCTACCAAATATTACTTACTATAAATCCTAACGATCACTGTGTTTGTCTCTCTCTTTTTTTTAAATACTTTTATTTGATTTCTCTAGAGTTTTTAAATAAGTTTTTTTTTCCTGAAACTATTTAAATGTATTATTTTATAGTTTTTCCAAATTCTTCATTTAATCAAATCTCCTGTAAGGTTTTTGTTTCAGAGACCTCCCTGCAATAGCTTCAATCTAGACTCATTGTTCTCTAGATATGTTGAACAGTATTGAATTGGCCTTTCCATTTTCCTCTTTCCAGAATTCTTTACATTGCTTTCTATATTCTATGTTTCTACTTCTTTCTTTTTAATTTGAAGTGGTTTATCAAGTATCTTCCCAAGAAAGAATGGGTATGCCATAGGCAAACCTTCTAAATCACTGCTTATTTTAAAATGTCTTCTTTTTGGGGTGCCTGGGTGACTCTGTCAGTTGAGCATCGGACTCTTGATTTGAATCAGGTCATGGTTCAGGATCCTAATTGGGTCCTGAGATCAAGCCCCACTTTGGGTTCTGTCCTCAGTGGGGAGTCTGTTTGAGGATTCTCTCTCTTCTCCCTCTGTCCCTTCCCCCAAGTACGTGCTCTCTCTCCCTCTCTCTCTCAAATAAATAAATCTTGAAAAATAAAATATTTGAAATAAAATGTCATCTTTTTTTATGCCAAAATATATACACTGAATTACAAATTGGGCTTGATATAGAATTCTGGGCCGAAAAAGTTTTCCCACAGAAGACTGAAGTCATTGATTGCTTGTAGTCTTGTGGGACTATACTTTTGGGAAGCTACGTGCTTCCCATATGTGTCCTCTCTTTTTAGGTGACCATTGGTGTTACCTAAAATATTTTAGTATCTACTTTTTTTATACTTTTTTTTTTTTTTTCTGAATGCTGCAGACTTTATATGAGAAGTCCTTCATTTTGGAGATATATATTTGGGAAGAAATAAACACTTCTTTGGGATATATATTTTTTGTTTTTGTTTGGGAGGCTTTGTTCCATTTGTTTGGAATCCCCTTCACACTCAACTAGAGACCCCACTTTTTTTCTTTTTTTTTTTAATTTTAATAAACATATAATGTATTTTTATCCCCAGGGGTACAGGTCTGTGAATCACCAGGTTTACACATTTCACAGCACTCATCATAGCACATACTCTCCCCAATGTCCATTTCCCCACCACCCTCTCCCGTCCCCCCTCCCCCCACCAACCCTCAGTCTGTTTTTTTAGATTGAATCTTTTATGGTTTGTCTCCCTCCCAATCCCATCTTTTCATTTTTTCTTTTCCTACCTCCTCCCAACCCCCCTGCATTGCATCTCCACTTCCTCATATCAAAGAGATCATATGATAGTTGTTTTTCTCCGATTGACTCATTTCGCTAAGCATGATACCCTCTAGTTCCATCCACATCGTCGCAAATGGCAAGATTTCATGTCTTTTGATGGCTGCATAGTATTCCATTGTGCATATATACCACATCTTCTTTATCCATTCATCTGTTGATGGACATCTAGGCTCTTTCCACAGTTTGGCTATTGTGGACATTGCTGCTATAAACATTCGGGTGCACGTGCCCCTTCGGAGCACCACGTTTGTATCTTTAGGATATATACCCAGTAGTGCAATTGCTGGGTCATAGAGTAGCTCTATTTTCAGGTTTTTGAGGAACCTCCACACTGTTTTCCAGAGTGGTTGCACCAGCTTGCATTCCCACCAGCAGTGTAGGAGGGTTCCCCTCTCTCCGCATCCTCGCCAGCATCTGTCATTTCTTGACTTGTTAATTTTAGCCATTCTGACTGGTGTGAGGTGGTATCTCTTTGTGGTTTTGATTTGTATTTCCCTGATGCCGAGTGATGTGGAGCATTTTTTCATGTGTCTGTTGGCCATCTGGATGTCTTCTCTGCAGAAATGTCTGTTCATGTCCTCTGCCCATTTCTTGACTGGATTATTTGTTCTTTGGGTATTGAGTTTGCTAAGCTCTTTACAGATTTTGGATACTAGCCCTTTATCTGATATATCATTTGCAAATATCTTCTCCCATTCTGTCAGTTGTCTTTTGGTTTTGTTAACTGTTTCCTTTGCTGTGCAAAAGCTTTTGATCTTGATGAAATCCCAATAGTCCATTTTTGCCCTTGCTTCCCTTGCCTTTGGCGATGTTCCTAGGAAGAAGTTGCTGTGGTTGAGGTCAAAGAAGTTGCTGCCTGCATTCTCCTCAAGGATTTTCACAGATTCCTTTCTCACATTGAGGTCGTTCATCCATTTTGAGTCTATTTTTGTGTGTGGTGTAAGGAAATAGTCCAATTTCATTTTTCTGCATGCGGCTGTCCAATTTTCCCAGCACCATTTGTTGAAGAGGCTGTCTTTTTTCCATTGGATATTCTTTCCTGCTTTGTCGAAGATTAGTTGACCATAGAGTTGAGGGTCTATTTCTGGGCTCTCGATTCTGTTCCATTGATCTGTATGTCTGTTTTTGTGCCAGTACCATACTGTCTTGATGATGACAGCTTTGTAATAGAGCTTGAAGTCTGGAATTGTGATGCCACCGACTTTGGCTTTCTTTTTCAATATTCCTTTGTCTATTCGAGGTCTTTTCTGGTTCCATATAAATTTCAGGATTATTTGTTCTATTTCTTTAAAAAAAAATGGATGGGATTTTGATAGGGATTGCACTAAATGTGTAGATTGCTTTAGGTAGAATAGACATTTTCACAATATTTGTTCTTCCAATCCATGAGCATGGAATATTTTTCCATTTCTTTGTGTCTTCCTCAATTTCTTTCATGAGGACTTTATCATTTTCTGAGTATAGATTCTTTGCCTCTTTGGTTAGATTTATTCCTAGGTATCTTATGGTTTTGGGTGCGATTGTAAATGGGACTGACTCCTTAATTTCTCTTTCTTCTGTCTTGTTGTTAGTGTAAAGAAATGCGACTGATTTCTGTGCATTGACTTTATATCCTGACACTTTTACTGAATTCCTGTATAAGTTCTAGCAGTTTTGGAGTGGAGCCTTTTGGGTTTTCCACATATAGTATCATATCATCTGCAAAGAGTGATAGTTTGACTTCTTCTTTGCCAATTTGGATGCCTTTAATTTCTTTTTTGTTGTCTGATTGCTGAGGCTAGGACTTCTAGTACTATGTTGAACAGCAGTGGTGATAACGGACATCCCTGCTGTGTTCCTGACCTTAGCGGAAAAGCTTTCAGTTTTTCTCCATTGAGAATGATATTTGCGGTGGGTTTTTCATAGATGGCTTTGATAATTTTGAGGTATGTGCCTTCTATCCCTACACTTTGAAGAGTTTAATCAGGAAGGGATGCTACACTTTGTCAAATGCTTTTTCAGCATCTATTGAGAGTATCATATGGTTCTTACTCTTTCTTTTGTTAATGTATTGTATCACATTGATAGATTTGCAGATGTTGAAGCAACCTTGCAGCCCTGCAATAAATCCCACTTGGTCATGGTGAATAATCCTTTTAATGTACTGTTGGATCCCATTGGCCAGTATTTTAGTGAGAATTTTCGCATCTGTGTTCATCAAGAATATGGGTCTGTAATTCTCTTTTTTGGTGGGATCCTTGTCTCGGGTTGGGATCAAGGGGATGCTGGCCTCATAGAATGAGTTTGGAAGTTTTCCTTCCATTTCTATTTTTTGGAACAGTTTCAGAAGAATGGGAATTAATTCTTCTTTAAATGTTTGGTAGAATTCCCCTGGGAAGCCATCTGGTCCTGGACTTTTGTTTGTTTGGAGATTTTTGATGACTGTTTCAATCTCCTTACTGGTTATGGGTCTGTTCAGGTTACCTATTTCTTCCTGGTTCAGTTGTGGTAGTTTATACATCTCTAGAAATGTATCCATTTCTTCCAGATTGTCAAATTTGTTGGCGTAGAGTTGCTCGTAGTATGTTCTTATAATTGTTTGTATTTCTTTGGTGTTGGTTGTGATCTCTCCTCTTTCATTCATGATTTTATTTATTTGCGTCCTTTCTCTTTTCTTTTTGATAAGTCTGGCCAGGGGGTTGTCAATCTTATTAATTCTTTCAAAGAACCAGCTCCTAGTTTTGTTGATTTGTTCTATTGTTTTTTTAGTTTCTATTTCATTGATTTCTGCTCTGATCTTTATGATTTCTCTTCTCCTGCTGGGCTTAGGCTTTCTTTGTTGTTCTTTCTCCAGCTCCTTTAGGTGTAGGGTTAGGTTGTGTATTTGAGACCTTTCTTGTTTCTTGAGAAAGGCTTGCACCGCTATATATTTTCCTCTCAGGACTGCCTTTGTTGTGTCCCACAGATTTTGAACCGTTGTGTTTTCATTATCATTTGTGTCCATGAATTTTTTCAATTCTTCTTTAATTTCCTGGTTGACCCATTCATTTTTTAGAAGGATGCTGTTTAGTCTCCATGGATTTGCGTTCTTTCCAAATTTCCTCTTGTGATTGAGTTCTAGCTTCAGAGCATGGTGGTCTGAAAATATGCAGGGAATGATCTCAATCTTTTGGTACCGAATGAGACCTGATTTATGACCCAGGATGTGGTCTATTCTGGAGAATGTTCCATGTGCACTAGAGAAGAATGTATATTCTGTTGCTTTGGGATGGAATGTTCTGAATTTATCTGTGATGTCCATCTGGTCCAGGGTGTCATTTAAGACCTTTATTTCCTTGTTGATCTTTTGCTTAGATGATCTGTCCATTTCAGTGAGGGGAGTGTTAAAGTCCCCTGCTATTATTGTATTACTGTCGATGTATTTCTTTGATTTTGTTCTTAATTGGTTTATATAGTTGGCTGCTCCCATGTTAGGGGCATAGATATTTAAGACTGTTAGGTCTTCTTGTTGGACAGACCCTTTGAGTATGATATAGTGTCCTTCCTCATCTCTTACTCTAGTCTTTGGCTTAAAATCTAATTGATCTGATATAAGGATTGCCACCCCAGCTTTCTTCTGCTGTCCGTTAGCATGGTACTTTGTTTTCCACCCCCTCACTTTAAATCTGGAGGTGTCTTTGGGTCTAAAATGAGTTTCTTGTAGGCAGCATATTGATGGGTTTTGGTTTTTTATCCATTCTGATACCCTGTGTCTTTTGATTGGGGCATTTAGCCCATTAACATTCAGGGTAACTCTTGAGAGATATGAATTTAGTGCCATTATATTGCCTGTAACGTGACTGGTACTGTATATTGTCTCTGTTTCTTTCTGATCTACTACTTTTAGGGTCTCTCTTTGCTTGGAGGACCCCTTTCAATATTTCCTGTAGAGCTGGTTTGGTGTTTGCAAATTCTTTTAGCTTTTTTTATCCTGGAAGCTCTTTATCTTTCCTTCTATTTTCAATGATAGCCTAGCGGGATATAGTATTCTTGGCTGTATGTTTTTCTCATTTAGTGCTCTGAATATATCATGCCAGTTCTTTCTGGCCTGCCAGGTCTCTATGGATAGGTCTGCTGCCAATCTAATGTTTTTACCCTTGTATGTTACGGACTTCTTTTCCCGGGCTGCTTTCAGGATTTTCTCTTTGTCACTAAGACTTGTAAATTTTACTATCAGGTGACAAGTGTGGACCTATTTTTATTGATTTTGAGGGGCGTTCTTAGAATCTCCTGGATTTTGATGTTTGTTCCCTTTGCCATATTAGGGAAATTCTCTCCTATAATTGTCTCCAATATACCTTCTGCTCCCCTCTCTCTTTCTTCTTCTTCTGGAATCCCAATTATTCTCATGTTGTGTCGTCTTATGGTGTCGCTTATCTCTCGAATTCTCTCCTCGTGGTCCAATATTTGTTTGTCTCTCTTTTGCTCAGCTTCTTTATTCTCTGTCATTTGGTCTTCTATGTTACTAATTCTTTCTTCTGCCTCATTTATCCTAGCAGTGAGAGCTTCCATTTTTGATTGCACCTCATTAATAGCTTTTTAAATTTCATTTTGGTTAGATTTTAGTTCTTTTCTTTCTCCAGAAAGGGCTTTTCTCTCTCCGGAGAGGGTTTCTCTAATATCTTCTATGCCTTTTTTGAGCCCGGCTAGAACCTTGAGAATCGTCATTCTGAACTCTAGATCTGTCATGTTACCTATGTCCATATTGATTAGGTCCCCAGCCTTTGGTACTGCCGCTTGTTCTTTTTTTTGAGGTGAGTTTTTCTGCCTTGTCATTTTGTCCAGATAAGATTTGCTTTCTCCTGCTGTGGAATTCTGCTCTTCTTGGTGACTGAAGTTGGTTTTGGATGGGTTTCTTGTTGATCTTCCGGGGAGGGGCCTGTTGTAGTGATTCTCAAGTGTCTTTGCCGCAGGCGGAATTGCACCGCCCTTGCCAGGGGCCAGGCTAAGTAATCCGCTCGGGTTTGCTTTCGGGAGCTTTTGTTCCCTGAGCGCTTTCCGTAGAGTTCCGGAGTAGGGGAATGAAGATGGCGGCCTCCCAATCTCCGGCCCGGAGGAGCCGAGAGCTTGGGGTTCCGCTCCTCAGTGTGCCCTCAAAGAAAAGCGCCCAACCGCCCCGCCTCCCTGGCCTACGGTTGCGCCTTGAGGAAAGCAGTCAATTGCTGGAACCTGGAGAAAAGCACGTGGTTGCTTCCGTCTCCATGGCCTCCGGCCGCGCTCTGAGCCCACCCAGCCTGCGAGCGGCACAAGGTAACCCTGGGCTGAGAGCTCACTCCTCGGCTTTGTCGCTGTAGCCAGCTTCCCCGCTCTAATACCTGCGAGCTCTGTGGCACTCAGACACCCCCAGTCCTTCTGTGACCCCGTGGGACTTGGGGTTATGCTGACCCCCCCCTGGGTTTCCCCCGGTTTAGCCTCTGGAGCGATGTCTCCCAGTGGAGCAGACTTTTAAAATCCCGATTTTGTGCTCCGTTGCTCCGCTGCCTGCCAGGAGCCGGCCCCTCCCCCTGGGGTCTATCTTCCCGTCGCTTTGGATTCACTTCTCCGCAGGTCCTACCTTTCAGAAAGTGATCAATTTTCTGTTTCTAGAATTGTTGCTCTTCTTCTCTTCGATTTCCCGTTGGATTTGTAGGTGTTCACAATGGTTAGATAAGCTATCTAGCTGATCTCCTGCTACCCGATGTCGTCTCAGCCTGCTACTTCTCCTCCATCTTGACTCCTCCCTCCAGACCCCACTTTTTCTTATAAGTCATGCTAGCTACATCACACCAAACTTCTTTAAAACATCCATTCATAAGCTGAGGTACTTTTTGGACATTTCATTGAGACTATGGTCAATTTCACTATATGATGTATCTATTTCTAAAGAGTACAGTCCTTTTAAAAATCTACTTCCAAAAAAAAAAAAAAAAAAATCTACTTCCAATAATGAAATGGTGATAACTTTTCTGAGATGATTTCAATAAATAAATATGCATACCAAAGGAAGTTAAGTTGAATCCAACATTATTGTACACTTTAATCACCTTGTTAATTATATAGTCCACTCCTTCTTATTTTTTCCTTAGGAGTAGCACTCCTTGGGGCATGGCAATGTCTAATATTCAAAAAGGAATATAGTAATGAAAAGTATTTATCCTGGAATAATGGAATTTAGGACTTATGGGCCAAACCACGCCCTAAGCAATATTTCTCTCATACATTAAATTGAAATTCTGATCAGTTACTGAAGATATTTTATGGATATTCAGATTAATTATCTTGACTCCTTAATGGTACCTGATAGTTTCTTTTTCCCATGGTTTAGCTCAGTAGGGGCTATCTCCTGTTATACCAACTCCCAACGTGGCAATTCACTGTTAATATTCATTAGTAACTATGCAAAAGATAATTGATTATTTAACTCTTTTTTTAAAATTGCAATGTCTTCACCTTTGGACCCAGGCATATTTTCTTGAGGTGAGGTTTACAACAATTCATGATTAATAAGTGGCTCTATGCTCAAAATAACCTCAGAAAATAACCTAATTATCTTATTTGGTATTTACTAAATAATTAGGAAACTTACCCAAAGAATAGAATCTAGGACTACTAAGTCCCAATTTTTATTTTTACTTCCTCCACTAAAATGTCCTACGACAAAGAGGATATAGGTTCTTTCATAAACTAAATGAGCAAAAGGATCCTAGAGAGGTAAGAAAATTGAGATATTTTTCTTAAGTTAGAAAATTAATCAAGTCTTGGTTTAGGAAAGAAAGGTCAATGAAGATCAACTACATCATCATTCTCCCTAAGGTATAATGTCAAGTTCTTAAAACAGTGAGTTTAAAGTTTCTTGGGTAATTTCAAACTTCTAATGTAATATTTTTCTTCACTTATGGTAATTTATTCCAGTTATTTCTACTTCATCTCATCAGCAGCTCAAACTGATTCAAAACTGAAATGCTCTTCTAGATGTGTCTCTTTTGATTTTAGTGTCTGTCAATAGAATTTTCATAAGGTAAAAATCCTATTGGGAAGGGAAGCACACATGACAATAATCTGATAGTCTAGCCAGATTTGAATTTGCTCAAAACAAAATCAGTGTCAACTAATTTTTCAGTTGCACCTGGAGGATTCTAGCAATTTATTTTTCCCTTGGGTTTGGGTCTTACTAAGATTCAACATATCAAGTATCACTTAGTTCCTTTAATTTTTATCTTGAAATTTTTCAATATAAGGCATAAAATTAGCCCCTTATCTGAAAGGCTATATTTTCCTCAAACTCTTAGGTTCAAGTTCTCACTGGAAGGATAGATTTTTCAAAAAACGAGAAACCTAACTTGTATTCGAGAATGTGTTCTGAATTTTTTAATGTTTAGCCTACCAAGTTCCTTCCTGTCCACCCATATGTCACTAAAAATCACTGTATTTCTATTCTCTATATTGATTAGGTTTCTTTCTGTTTCATTCTGATGGCAAATAAGGCCTGACTTTTCATCTTTTCATTAGTTTCTCAGCAAATATTCCCTTGTGATTAATTAGCTCTGAATTATGTTTGAATCTCTTTCCATGTGCATCACACTGATGGAATTTCTTTCCTGTAGGAAGCTTCTGTTGGGAAACAAGAACTGAGCTCAGAATAAAACTTCAAAATTAATTAAAATGTATGGCCTGTCTCAGGGGCAATAGCAGCATGGTATACCCAAGAAGATTTCATTATTATAGTTTCTATTTTTCTTTTTCTAGACTGTTCGTGGTCAAATAGGATTAAGAAAGATATAAATAATTCTGCTAGTTTTTAAGATACTAAAATAGATTAGTTTTCATTATAAAAAGAAGTAAATAATGGCATGTTTTCCTTATTTTGGAAGATGTGATTTTGTTATCCATTTAGCTGTTGTCACTTTTTTTCTAAAACTAAGGAAAACATTGTGATAATAGTTAGCTAATGACAAATAGTTAACTAACAAGTACCCCCAGAGTACTTTCAATAAAGTGGGGGGTAAGGAAGGGAAAAATGAAACAAGATGGGATCGGGAGGGAGACAAACCATAAGAGACCCTTAATCTTAAAACACAAACTGAGGATTGCTGGGGTTGGGGAGATAGAGATAGGGTGGCTAGGTTATGGACATTGGGGAGGGTATGTGCTATGGTGAGTGCTGTGAAATGTGTAAGCCTGATGATTCACAGACCTGTACTCCTGGGGCAAATAATGCATTATATGTTAATACAAATAATTTTCAAAAAAACAACAACAAAAAAAAGTGAATATTTTTCACTGGAATTGTTGAAAGCAAAGTCAATGCTACCTGTGAATGTGCAGGTGTGTGAGTGCAAGTGCATGTCTATATGTGTGCTTAAAGGGCAAAACTTAACGCCATGTGTAGCTTAATCATTCACTGTCCCTCAACATATGCGGCTTTCTAGGTAGTATGATCAAGTCTCTACTGTAGTGATTCATGGATGTAAGTGTGTCAGCTGTATTATATATGTGGTTCATGTGTGCTGTGGTAGCAAGAGTGTTAGGAAATACCCATCAAGTGGATGAACAGCTTGTAAGCACTGGGAAACAGAGCCCTCAAATGTTTTGGGGCATCAAGGTGATTTCCCCTAATTAAGACACTATCAGAATATCAACCGCCCCTGAAAAGGTGAAGCCTAAGAAGTCTATTGTTCAGATGAGAGATGTGTTAATTATTGGAATTTAAAAGATATCCTTGGACTCTCGTCTAGCACTTATAGTACTACTGAAGAATTACATAAGCAGGATTATTCTATCCATAGGCACTGACTGCATTTCTATACCTTTTAGAATAAATCAGGATGACTTTTTAGCTCTCCTTTTTCTTCTTTTCTTTTAAGATTTGTTTATTTGTTTGAGAGAGAAAGAGGGAGACTGCGAGTACACCCGTGCAGGGGGGAAGGACAGAGGGAGAGGGACTCTCCATGCTGAGCATGGAGCCTGATGCAGGACTCAATTTCACAACCCTGAGATCAAGACCTGAGCCGAAACCAAGAGTCAGACACTTAACCAACTGCACTACCCAGGCACCGCTCTATCTCTACCTTTTCTACTGACCAGGGGAAGCTCCAGGACCTAAGCTTTGTAATATAGTCAGGCCCTAATCAAATTGGTCCATTAACTGTAAAGAACCCCAAAAATGGGCCTCCTCAGTGTTGTTGGTTGTTGTTGTTGTTGTTGTTGTTTTAAAAAACCACCAACACAAAATGTCTGTGGCCCCAACTACATGACTGTTTTGTAAAACATGCTTTCTTTTCATTTAAAGAAATCAACTCAAAGCTATGTATACCTCAAACAAACAGAAATAAACATACATGCACATATACACTAAAATGAAAGTTAACTGAAAAATTCTGCTTCATTTAACCTTATATAAAAGGCTATATGTTGAAGTCTTGAGACATCTATATTGGGAGCGTTTTGTGAATAACAAGAGGATATTTGTCAGTCCACTGACCCCCTACATTCTGGTGATGTAAGTATGAGACATTTACTGAGCAATTCGCTTGTACTTTACCATCACTGGCAATACTATGTCCTATACTAGCCAAAGGAAAAAGTCTTTTTCTGTTTGATGTTTTTCTCAGTATGTGGTGATTTAACCAGCTCTCATTAGGGCCACCATTTATAAAATAAAAGTAAATTGAAAAAGTAAAAGTTAAAAGTTGCGTCAAAAAATTTGGAAATGTAGCACAGTAAATTATTAAGTGATGTGTTTAGATAGTGATACTACTGCTTACTTCTTCTGGTTTCATTTTAAAATTTTAATAATACTCGTGTCATTTTAAATATAAAAACTATTTTTAAAGCAAAATTTCTTGTTGATAATAATAGAAAATATTTTTGACAATGGCAAAACATCAAAGGAGGTAAAACCTCAGAGGAAAAATATTTCGTGTTTCAGTTTTGAAGGGCTGAATTCTTTTTATAATAGGGTTCATTCATTTACTTGTCAAAAGTCAGTTGGAGTTAAGTTTTAAAAGGAAACGATACTACATGGAGCCATTCTTATAGAGATAGCTATTAAATATTTAATAGCATATGAAAACTGCCTTTGCAATAGGATTCTCACAGCAAGATTAATCTGAGGTTAGAGTACAATGTGCCTGAACATAGTTCTTTAATAATGAAAAAATTTATTCATATTCTGATCAGAAAATCATCCTGCATGGTTACATTTGCAATGCAGGAGCTAATAGGCTGTTTTGTTGTTTGGCTAAACTGCATATACTTCCTTTTGAAAGTAACTTTTCTGAATTTTTGAAACTCACTACGTCAGTATGCTGAGTTCTGTTTGTTTATATGAGCTTTGAGGATGGTCAGTATTATGGTTGTCAACAGAAAACTCTCATGTAGCATGACCCCTAGGGATTTAAGATTACAGAATTAAAGAGATTTTATTGACTTCATCTTGTTCTTAATAACTGTTGATATCATGAATTTTCAAGTTCACTCTTGATTCAGTGATTCTTGTATGAAGATTTCATAAGCCAGTCTTCATGTCTTCAGTACTCTATCATACTCTCCTGACCAAATACAAGTTATATGCCTTGGGAGGAGAACGAGATGGGGGTACATGCAAAGAATGTTATCAGCAAAGGAAAAATAAATCAAGTGCTGAAACTCTATCTTTGGTTCTGAGAATAATCCCTTGAAAGTCTCCTTAATTTTTTTTATTATTATTGGTAAGTTTTCACAATTCCATAAACATCTAGGCTTTATTATTTATCTTGGACTCTGTGAACTTTCTCCCTGATCATTATTATTAGTTCAGAAAGCAAATACAGGGGTTGCATACGTCAAACACATGACCTGTGGTCACTGACAAATCAGAGGTATTTTTTTAGTTTTTTTATTTTTTAAAGATTTTATTTATTCATTTGACAGAGAGAGAGATCACAAGTAGGCAGAGAGGCAGGCAGAGAGAGGGGTAAGCAGGCTCCCCACTGAGCAGAGAGGCCGATGCAGGGCTCTAAGATCATGACCTGAGCCGAAGGCAGAGGTTTAACCCACTGAGCCACTCAGGTGCCCCGAATCAGAGGTTTTTTGAAGTAACTCAGGTCTCTTGTTAAGGAAATGCAAGCTGAAGACTACACATTACCTAATTCTCTATCATATAGGACTCCCAATTCTTACTCTTTATATGAAAAACCCTAAATATTTTCCCAAATCCAACAAAGCTATTTTAAAAATATTATGTCTTATTCAAATCCTCTTATAAAACTTGTACTGCTCTGCCTTATTAAAAAAAAAAATCCCAAACAACTCTAAATTCACCAACTCCCCATTTAAAGCAAAATAGTCATGATTGAAGGGAAGAAGAAAAGAAAAGGATAAAAACTGAGGAGGGCAAGTGCTGGTTATTTTTCATTTACCTCCTTCCTCAAGAATCCATTATTTACTTTCTCTTTTGTGATGTGTGAAATGAAGACCACACCCTATATAATATTACTTCATTCAGACTTCCTTTACAGTTGGCTTCAGTCCATGGAAATCATAAGCAAATATCAGAAGGTGGGAGGGGAGAGAAATTGAGATATTTCTTACGTGCTCCCTTCCTGTTCAGACATTGGCTGTACCTTGCTAGGCCTACAGGGACTATCAGGAGTCCTCTCTGTCAAAATTCCATTTCGCTTAGTAACCTCAGTAACCCTATTTCTCCTTTGGTTCCTTCATTCCTGGAATGGTAGTATCTTCTCTCTTACTATGAATGTCTGAATCCATCCTGATGGATCTGTGATGCTCACTCTTGAAATAAACTTCTCTTTACAGTTTCTAAAGTTGCATTTGTTTAACAAACTAAAATGTTGTGTTGCTTTTTTAGTTTTCAGTGTTATTATGAATTTTCCTAGCTTACTGTGTCTCTGTGGGTATTACTGAAGTTATTTTAGGGATGTTGGCCAGGTGCCAATTTAAATCTTACATATTTAATTTGAAGAGAGTCTTTTCCCTCCAAATTTAAAACCAGTGTCTGGAATACAATTATGCCGACATCATTCCTCTACTTATGATACTTAAATGGCCTGCTGTTGCCCATAGGATAAAGCTGAATTTCTTTTACAACTGTACTTCTTAAAGTAAGGTAGACAGACCTTTGGGCATCTTAAAGATCCTTTCAAGAGATCTGGGGGTTAAAACTATGTTCATAGTAATGCAAAGATAATATTCACCTGTTCTATTGCCCTGACATTTACACTGGTGGTTCAACAAAGCAGATGCTGGTGCAAATGCTGATGCCTTAGCATGATCACAGCAATAGTGACAAACTGAAGTATAATCACTGTTTTCTTCACCACAGGAGCTTACCAAAACAACAAAAAGCAAATTTCACTTAGGAAGGCACATATGGAGTAGCAAAAATTATTAATTTTATTAAATTTCAACCTTTTGAGTGTATATCATTTTCTATGTGATGATATGGGAAGTACATATAAAGCAATTCTACTGTATACCAGTGTGTTGGTTGTTCAAGAAAATTACTTGTGTAAGTGTATAGGTTGTATAAGCTATCGGCTTTTTTATGGAACACTTTATGTGACTTTTTAATGGAACACTATTTTACTTGGATGAAAGAATAACAGAAAAACTATCATTATTTAATCCTGAGTAGGGTTCTCAAAAATGGCAGGCATAGTCTCAAAAAAAAAAGTATGGGTCACTTCAAGAAAAACAAGTGACAATATGTGTTTCCAATAATAAAATTTGAGTTTTCAAGGGAAAAAAAAAAAGAATTTTGGAAAACTTGTATTCACTATAAACTTCACACTTTCCTAATAATAAAGGATTTTCAGATGAAATTGACATTGTCATTTTCTTGATCCTCTATAGTAAAATGAGTCACCATTTGAAAGATCTGCATAATGACTTAGTGAATGAATATTTTTCAAATAACCAGTACATAATATTATGAAATGATGCATGGGTAAAAGGTTCATTCGAAACGCAAAACAGACAAATGTATTTTAATGTAATTATACAAAATTTGCGTGGTTTTAGAGTTCACGTTTCTTTCTTTCTTTCTTTCTTTCTTTCTTTCTTTCTTTCTTTCTTTTAAGATTTTTATTTATTTGTCAGAGAGAGAGACAGTGTACAAGCAGGCAGAGTGGCAGGAAGAGTTAGAGGAAGAAGCAGGCTGCCCACTGAGCAAGGAGCCTGATGCAAGACTTAATCCCAGGACCTGGGATTATGACCTGAGCCAAAAGCAGCTGCTTAACCGACTGAGCCACCCAGGCGTCCCAAGATTTCACATTTCAACTAAACTTTATGAAACTGCTTCTTGTCAAATTTTGTTCTTATCAAAGAATATTTACGATTATTGAAGTGTCTCTCAAAATATTCCCCCCTTTCCCAACTACAGATGTCTGAGATCAAGTATTTCAAACAAAAAATGTAACAAAATGCAAAGCATATATGAGAAGATAGTTGTTTTCTATTAAGTCATTAATTTTTTAAAATTTATTTATTTATTTATTTGAGAGACAGAGCACAAACAGGGGGCAGAGACAGAGGGAGAAGCAGACTCCCTACTGAGCAGGGAGCCCAATGTGAGGCTTGATCTCAGGACCCTGGGATCATGACCGCAACAGAAGGCAGATACTCTACCGAGTCAATAATTTTAAAGAGATTTTAAAAAGGTAAGACAATGTCATCCCTTACATTAAGTTACAGCTCTGGAAAACATAACCTTTTTTTTCCATAAAATATTTAAAATATTTTTAAATGAACTGTTAACTATATGCAATTTTTGTCTTAATTTCTAACATGGTAATACTTATAAACCACCTAATCAAAAGTTGTTGGGATTCTCAATGATTTTTAAAATTGTAAAACAGTCCCAGTATTAACATGCTTGAGAAGCAAAAAAAGTTCAGATTTTATCCAGGTCCATTTCTCCAACCTCATCTGCCAATACTAACCTTTATAAATCTCCAAAGTATCAGTTTTCATATTGCCTGAACAAGCAAAGTTTCCCTCTACTGCAGGCTTTAACAGATCTTCCCTTTAAGTAAAACCTGGGGTTGAGTATACCAAGATTAATGTCACTGATTATTGCCGTATTCGGTTGTTAATTTGTTGTAAGTGTAGTATGTATATTTAGCTAAAATCTATGGAGCTGGGATGTCTGGGTGGCTCAGTTGGTTAAGCGTCTGCCTTCGGCTCAGGTCATGATCCCAAGGTCCTGGGATCCAGCCCCGCACCAGGCTCCTTGCTCAGTAGGAAGCCTGCTTCCCCCTCTCCCACTCTCCCTGCTTGTGTTCCCTCTTTCACTGTCTCTCTCTCTCTCTCTCTCTCTCTGTATCAAATAAATAAAAATAAAATCTTTGAAATAAATAAGTAAAAATAAATAAAAAGTTTGCAAAAACAAATGAAAAAGGCACTTATAAATAGATCCACCACAATGCAATTTGAATGTCACATTGATGTTGTCCCTTCAATATATCTCTTGTTCTCAATTTAAAAAGAAGCTTTTACAAACTTACCTATCATTTTTCTCAGTTTTTCATCTGTAAAATGAAGGTAATAACAGTATCCTATTGCACAGAGTTATGAAGACTGGATGAACTAATATATATATATGACATCCTTAGAAAAGTGCTTGGCTCAGAGCAAATGTTCCATAAATAGAAGTTGTTATTATTGGCATTAGTATTGGTTTAAGTGTTTAAAAAGGGACTACTATGGACTGAATGTTTGTGTCCCCCCCCACCCCAATTCAGAGGCCTATTCCCCAGTGTGATGGTATTTGGAGGTGGGAACTTTGGGAAGTAATGAGATTTGGATGAGCTCGTGAGCTCCCTGGGATGGAATTAGTCTCTTATAAGAAGAGGAAGAGACCAGAGCCCTCACTCTCTATACCATGTAAAAGTAAGCAAAAAGGTGGTTGTCTGCAAACCAGGAAGAATGTCCTACTGGATACTGAATCTGCTAGCACCTTGATATTGGACTTCCCAGCTTCCAGATTTTTGAGAAATAAATGTCTGTTGCTTAAAAAATAAATAAATAAATGAAAAGAGTTTCTCAGGCCAACTAGCCATGTCTCTTAAATAGTTCACTATCATATAAAGGATACTGCAAGAGTTAAAATAAAAATCAAACACCATAACAACTATATACAATCTATGTTAGATAGATAAGGATACTAGATTGGTTCCAGCCAGTCTTTTTCTAATGGAAAAAGGAGACACGAGGGTGGTAAATGCAGCATTATTTTGCTCATAATACATTTTTGCCTATTTATATCTTTATAATTTAACTGATAATAATTTAACTATTTTATAATTTAACTGATAAAATTAATATTTGAAAATATAGAAACTGTAAAGATGTAATGAAAATTTCACCAATTCTACCACCTATTAAGTAATAACTAACTTTAAACATATTTACCTTGAGTCTTTATTTATTTATTAAGATTTATTTACTTATTTTAGGGAGAGAGAGAGAAAGAGAGAGTATGCACATGCATGAGTGGGGTGGAGGGAGGGCAGAGGAAAAGGGAAAAAGAATCTCAACTAGACTCCACTCTGAGTGTGGAGCCCCACCTGGGGCTCAATTCCATGACCCTGAGATCATGTCTGAGCTGAAATTAAGAGTCTGATGCTTAACCAACTAAGCCACCCAGGAGCCCCTTCTTTATATGTCTTTAAACTTAATAAACTCTCATTTATTCATTTAGCTCATTATTTTGACATAAGTTTATACATAAGGAAGAGTTTCAAAAATACTACAGAGAGTTGAGGGAAATTGGAAGGGGAGGTGAACCATGAGAGACTATGGACTCTGAAAAACAACCTGAGGGTTTTGAAGGGGTGGGGAGGTTGAGGGAGCCTGGTGGTGGGTATTAAGGAGGGCACGTATTGCATGGAGCACTGGGTGTGGTGCAAAAACAATGAATACTGTTACGCTGAAAAGAAATAAAAAAAAAATACTACAGAGAATTTCTGTATATGTTTTACTCAGAATCCCCTAACATTGACATCTTACATAACTATGGTACAATGATCAAAACCATGAAATTAATATTGTTATGATGCTATTAAGTAAACTACAGACTTCATTCAGATGTCATCAGCTTTTCTACTAATGTCATATTTTGGTTTTGGGATTCTATCTAAGATACATTGTATTTAGTTGTTATTTCTCCTTGATCTTTTACGGTTTGTAGCATGCTTCAATCTTGTCTTGCATAACCTTGACACATTTGAAGAGCATTGATCAAATATTTTGATGAAGGGCCCTCTATTTGGTTTTTATCTAAAGTTTTGTCATAATTAGATTGAAGTTATTAATTATTAAGAAGAATATCACGGATAGATTTAACAAAATCAGAAGTATTCCCTTTAAACAATTCTGAAACTGTATTTTCTCAAGATATTATGTCATATATTTTTCCCCATGTGAATGACAATTTTCACGGGCATTACTTTTCCATTTGGAATAACTATAGGGAAGTATTAAATAGATTATGTATACACTGATAATAAGCTAGTACAGTAAGATGGTGTGATGTAGATAATAGAAAAAACAGCAGTTAAAAATCATCAATGATGTCTAATACCATGAGTGATCATTAATTAGGTAGACAGAATTTGAGATGGGCTTTGCAAGGTAGAAGAAATTGCTAACTAGGGAGACTGAAACTTTATGTGTCAGGCAAAGTGAGTTAGAAACATCCTGGGAGTAAGGATATAAGATAGCATGAAGATGATATAAAGAGATTACCCAGCTGATTTTCAAATCCTTTCATAAATATCTTATTATATTCTAAAAAATAACTATGAAGAAGCTGCCATTATCTATTTTCATTAATGAAATTAATTGAGGCACAAAGGTGTGGGAAGATCTCTCACTAGATCACCCTCTGTAAACATCACATGGAGAATCAAATTCAGATGATATGGATTTCTAGTTTTATTCTTTCCATCACTTTTTTCATGTTCTTTAGCATTAGCTTGGTATAAGTTGGAGATGTAATAAAAAAATCATTTCATGTAAATCATGTCTTCTCTCTTTTTGAATTCTTATTTTGCTTTATCTTATAGACCATTGAGACAAACTTTTTTCCTTTTTCAGAAATCATATTTTAAGCCTTGAATATCTATGAATATTTCCTCTCTGTTGCCTTCATATGTAAGAGAGCATTTGAATCAGCAAGCATTCTTGGATTAACTATTTTTCATCAAAATTCAACAGAAATAGCTCTTATGGACTCAATATTACTGGGAAGTCTGACATAAGCCTGATAATAATTATTATTTTTAGAAATTTGGTCAGACAAGAAAACATAAAACACATTAAAAAAATTGGTGTGAGGAACACCTGGGTGGCTCAGTTGGTTAAGCAGCTGCCTTCGGCTCAGGGCATGATGCCAGCGTCCTGGGAGCACATCCCACATCGGGCTCCCTGCTCAGCAGGGAGGCTGCTTCTCCCTCTGCTTCTGCCTGCAACTCTATCTGCCTTGTGCTCACACTCTCTGACAAATAAATAAATAAATAAATAAATCTTTTTAAAAAATTGGTGTTATATATGTTGTTTTCGCATAATTTTAATAGTCAATATAGGCAAATTTTTCACAAAACTATATACACACATTTGTTTGTTTGCTTATTTATTTTCTCTCATGCCCACTGTCATCCTTTTGTCTATTTCTTCCTCATGCCTATCCATAAATAATCCCTATTGTTAGTTTCTTGTGTATCCTTCCAAAATTTCTTTATACACACATATATATGTGTATTATATTGTATATGCAAACAAATACATATTTTTATTCAACAGAAATGGAGTCCAGGATTTATACTGTTCTTGCAAACAAATACATATTTTTATTCAACAGAAATGGAGTCCAGGATTTATACTGTTCTATAACTAGCTTTTTTCATGTAAAATAAATATTAGAGATCTTTTCACATGAATTTCCTATTATTATTTTTACAACTGCGTAGTATATTATACTACATGCAGAATTTATTGTATATTCACTCATGGAAAAACATTTTGTGATCACATATATTAGGATAAAGGCTCGAATAGCTATTAACAGTTGTGTTCATCTAAATGAATGTTCAGTAGGACAATGAAAAATTGCATGGAACATGAGCCAATTCTTCCATGTACAGGAATATTCTGTCTTTTGCATCTGTTTGACATCTTTGGCCCCTGATCACAAAATGCCATTAATACACCACAACCACTGTGACAAATAATGAGTCCTCTAAAGATTTACAAAATAATTCTAGAGGAAGTTGTTATCCTAGCTGAGAACCATTCTGTTACACAGTAACTACTGCTAAGATTTCTATCCCATTAATATTTAACAGTATAATGGCCTAAGACTATTTACAAAGAATGATTTTGGTTTGTATCTAACTACTTTTTGATGGCTAGTCTTGTCCAACAGTTGAGTGGCCTTTTGCCAAGGCCTTATCCATGGAGAGAATGTTAGAGAAGAAAGTTGTGAGTTAGCTAGAATTCTTCAAGATAGTACTTCTGGAGTTGGAGCAATGCAGTTTAAGGTTGGCTGAAAAGTGTGCCTTCTGGATTACATTCTGAGATTGATTTAGATGAGTAAGAAGTCACGCTAAAAGACCTCGGACACTCATATGTTACTATTTTTAATCAGATATTCCCTAAATCTTTATAAAAATCCTGAGAAAAACTGAAAGAAAAATTACAATTACAATGCACTTCCTGTGCTGCTATTTCAAATCATCATTTGCTTTTTATACACATTTTTTGGGGGGAACTAAAAGGCTTGAAGATTTTTGGGTTGTTGTCATTCTTTCACTCACATTTCACACTGATTCTAAGAAATAAAAGGATGTGCTATATTAACTTTGCTTGTGTTGAGTGACATAGATTATAGTTTCTATAACTAAGCACAGCCCAATTAAAGTCATGCATTCAGTGCTAAAATGTGGCATTAAATCAAACATTCAACATTTTAATTCGTATTTTAGTACTTTCAGGTGGTTGTATAAAAACATTAGTCATTGTAAGCTGTTCACTGTGCTCAATGATATAAGATCACATGTCATTGTACTTACCTCTGGAAATAACATCCATTCTGCCTATTGCTCTCGTTACATTTCTCTGAAAAACAGAAATTCAGGATCATAAGTTAATTTCACATCACCTCCTCATGTCCTAAAATATTTCTTCTTTTAAGATAAAGACATATAAATAAATATATTCTCTTTATGAAATCAGTGATTTTATAAAGTTCCATGAACCAAATAATCCTTGAGTTATTTTATAAACTAGCCATCTTTTAATTATAAATATATATACATTTTACAAACCTTGCTTTCAAGGGACATTGGTATTTTATATTGGGTTCATTTTTCTAGCACCCTATTGCAAATGTTAATTCATTATATATTATAAACCTTAGTATGTCTCTGCTAATTACTAACTGAGGAAATTTAGCCACATTATTAAAACTTTTTAAACTTCTATTTCCTCATCTGTAATGTAAAAATACAAGCATCTTTCTTCCATGGTTAATGAGAGTAATCATTATGATACACATATTTTTCTTTTTGGTACATATAAGCCGTTGGTAAACGGTATCTTTTATAATCGACCACTTTTCTTTTATAAGATAGCTTTTTTCCTAATGCCAGCCATAATGACTCCTCTATTCCCACTTTATTCAGTAATTATCAGTTGATGTCTTCCTATCTCCAGGCAGAAAATGAAATTACTAAAATAAAATTCATGAATTAGGGGTGTGGATGCAGCATATTGCAACTGGGAATTTTTGTCTAAATTACTGAAGAATTAGCACATCTTTTATATACTTAAAATATTAGAGAGATTGACAATACAGATTATCTCCTGAGGAGATGATGAAAATCTTCTAAACACTTAAGGCTTGTGAAGTGAACTCTAACCTGGCCACCATTAGAGAAGAAAGTCTAAAACAGCCATGTGGATAAACACAGGAGAATAAGTTAAAAAAAAAAAAAAAAAGCTATTTGAATGAAAATGCATAATTCAGTTAGATCTTTTGCTTACTGGCTAATAATGAGAAAAAAAATACAGTCTTCCATGACATCTATAAAATGTTTTGGATGAAGTAAAGAGATCATTAATTTGAAGATTCAAAGAAAGAACACACGTTCCCAAAACTATAGGATCCAAAAGAATAAATGCCTGTTTGGCATAATAAATAATGCAATACTAACGTATTATATTAACATCAACGTACTATCTCCTGAGTCACATCATAAAGAGGCCTATGTGCAGGGATGGGAAAAATTGCTGCAGACCTTTTTGTAGACCACCACAATGGAATACCACACATACCCACCAAATTCTCCACTAAAATAGGAAATGTCAAGTACTGATGAGGATGTAGAACAACTGGAACTCTTATTTATATACTGCTAGGAAGAATGTAAGAAGCTAAAACAACTATTTTGGTAAATGTCTGACATTATGTACTACAACTGGATGTATTACTGAAAATTCCATTTCCAGTCATAGCAGCATCATTCACAGTATAGAAAAACTGAAAACATCACAAGTTTTTTTTTTATTAACAATAGATTTTTAAAAATTGTGGTGTGTTCACACAGTGAAATATTGTATATTGAGGGCCAGTACCCCATGAGAGCTATGTGGAAAGTCAACAGAGCCCTTTACTCAAAGGACCCCTGTCCTTGCTTGATTTACTATTTTGCTGTCATGATCTAAAATTCTTAATAATTTTTTAATAAGAGTCTCTGCAAATTATGTCACTGGCCATTTGTACAGCAATGACAACAAATAATAAGCAAATAGAGGAAAAGATATGTATGAATATCCCTGGCAAAATATCACATAAAAGAATGCATATTTCATTATTTTAATCATGTGAAGTACAACAGGCAGAATGAATTAATTCTGTTAGAAATCAGAAGAGGGTTTAGTAGCTAAAACTGGATCACAAAGAAACTTGGGTACTGCTGAATCGTATTTCATAATGTGGGTCTCATTTATACATGTGTGTTCAGTTTGTGAAAATGCATTGATCCATACTCTTAATATCTGTTTACATTGTTTAAGGTATATATACACTTCAATAAACAAATTAAGCAAAGATCAATGGAATGTTGATGTGTGGAAATAAGTAAAGTTGAAGGAGGAAGAGAAAGAGAAGGAGAAGTAGAAAGAAACAAAACAGAAAACGTTCTACAAAATTCAAATACAACACAATGATAAGCCAGTCATTTTTTCTTATATTCTTCTCTCTCATTATGGTATAGTGCTTTCAGACTACAACCTTAGTTTACCTCCCTTAGCTTTTATCTCATAATGATATTCGGGATTGCGCCTTCACAAAAACACAGCTCTGTTCTTTGTTTTGTATTCTTTAATGTTGAATCAATAATTTACATACAATAAAATTCACTTGTTTGTACAATTCAGTACATTTTGACAAATGTACACAGTCGTGGAACCACCATCACAATCAGAGTGTTGAACATGCCCACCACCCCAAAGAATTCCTCCAAGCTCCTTTGAAGGCAATCTACTTCTATCACTTGATCCTGAGGCAACCACCAATTTGTCTTCTATTACCATATTTTTTGCCTTTTAGTGAATATAAAATAAGTGGAGTAATATTGTAGTTTGGCTTCTGAATCTGGCTTCTTTAACACAGCATAAAACTTTTGAGATTCACTCATGTTGTTGTTATACATATCAGGACTTTCTTTCCTCTTTTAATTGCTGAATAGTATTTCATTGTAAGGATGTACCACAATTTGTTTATCCATTCACTAGTTTGTGGGCATTCTGGTTGTTACCACTTTTTGGTGATTACGAATAAAGCTGACATAAACATTAGTGTCCAAATTTAGTGTGGAAATGTGTTTTCATTTTCTTTTGGTGAATATCTGGGAGAGTGATTGCTAGGTTATATAATAAGTATACACTCAACTAAACTGCCAAAGTATGATTCAAAGTGGTCACACCATTTGTAACCAGAGCGGCAATGTACAAGAGGATGAAGTTGCTCCACATTCTCTATATTTGTTAATGTGTTTGATTTTAGTCACTTTAGTTGGTGTGTAGGAGTAGTTTTCTATGATTTTATTTTGCATTTATCTAATGACAAATGCATTTATACATCTTTCAATGTGTTACTCATATATTTTCATGGGCAAAGTTTCAAGGTTTTTCCTAGGTTTAAAAATTCAGATGGTTCGTCTTCTCATTTTTATTTATAAGAATTTTTTATATCCTCTGGATATGAGACCTCTATCAAATACATTTTTTTTGCAAATATTGCAAATATTTTTTTGCAAATATTGTCTCCCAGTTTGTGGTTCAGCTTTTCATTTCTTAAGTGTCTTTTAAGCAGGGGGAAGAAAAAGTTTACTATTGGTGATATTCAATTCATTACTTTCTTCTTTTATAACTCATATTTAAGGATGTCTAGGAAATTTTTCCCTACCACAAAGACACAAAGATTTTTTTCCTACATTCTCTTTTTTTAATTTAAAAATTGATTCATTTGAGAAAGAGAGAGCATGAGCAGGGGCAAGGGCAGAAGGAGGGGGAGAGGGGAAACAGACTCCCTGATGAGTGTGGAGCCTGACACAGATGGTAGGGAAGTGGGGTTGATCTCAGGACCCTGAGATCATGAGCTGAACCAAAATCAAGAGTAGGACACTTAAATGACTGAGCCACCCAGGTGCCCCCGCTATATTTTCTTTGAAAAGTTTCATAGTTTTAAGTTCTTATATTCGGCCTATAATCCATGTCAAGCTAATTCTTATATATCATTGTGAGATAAGATTTGAGGTTCATTTATTTATTTTCAGATGAACATCCAGTTATTTTAGCACCCTTTCTTGGGAAGATCATCATTGGCATGTTTGAGGAAAATCAGTTTGGCAGCCAGCCTCTGTCCCTGGCACTTCAGCCCCATACAATCTCATGGCTCCTTCATTCTTCCATTATGGACCTAAATATGTCTCTCTTCTTCAGTACTCTGCCCTATAAATTCTTATTCCCTCTTCTTCCTTGAATTCTGGTCTCTGACTTCTCACATAAATATGACTGACATATTCCTTTTGGATTCTTCCTCCCTGCCTTATCACCTCCAGCCAGTAATCTGAAGGTGATCTTAAACCCACCTCATTTAGGGGCGCTTGGGTGACTCGCTCAGCTAAGCATCTGTCTTCAGCTCTGGTCCTAACTCTGGCTCCTTGCTCAGCAGGGAGCCTGTTTCTCTCTGCTTCTCCCCCTACTCCTGGCTCTCTTGCTCTCTGATAGATAAATAAATAACCCACCCCCAGAAGAACAAAACAAACAAAACCCCCACTTCATTTGTTTCCCTTCTATTTGAGTTCACAATCTTGTGCTGTTTTCCAGTGTCTGAAAAAATGATTTCATATATTTTTCCATTTTTCCTGTTGTTTAAAGATCAATGGCAATTATATCTGCAGTTAAATTATTGGTAAAAGTTCAAGTCCAGCAGTCATATATTTTAAAACAAGCAATGAATTTACAACTTATTTTAAAAATTCTCAGTTGGGTCTAGAAGACTTTGAGTTCTTATTAGAAATCAGTTGTTTCGTTTGTTTGTTATAAATTAAAATAAATTGTTTCAGTTTATTTTTGTCTTTAAATTGTGGCTCTGGTATCTAAGTGGCACTAGTCAATCCTTAATCCAGTTCTCCAAAATATGGATAGTTAGTTGATAGCATGTATCTGAGGTAGGAAGTACTGTTGAACAAATTCTGAGTAACAGAAACTTAATGAGAAGGATAAAGCAATGTTCTATTTCTTGTTTTTACTGATCTGCATAAATTTTAGGTCCAAGATGGTTCCATTTCTCTTCGTTTCAATAAAAGTAATTTAGTACCTAGTTATTATGTTTCTTGTATAATAAGGTTTCTTATAAATCGAATGATACATGTATGGAATGAAGTGATTTCTCCTGGTTGCTCTGTAGGTCTTAATTGTAACAATCGGTTTCACCATTTGTCACTGACAAGATCTTTTATTAAAGGGATTAAAATGTTCCTTTTCTCAGAACCGATTCAATACACATGATCTCAAAATTTCATACATTCTAAATAAGTCTGGAAGGTTGTTTTGTCACTGCTTTCCTTGTTTCCCTTTCAGAATATATGATTCATGAGTACTGGTTGGACTCCTTTTATTTAAGACTTAAACGTGTTAGGCTTACCTGAACATTTAAAATTAGCAACAGATTAGTAACACAGATAGTTGTGCATGCTCTATATATAAAGAAATATTCTGAAAGCAGTATTTATATATATAAGAATAAATTCTAGCCAGTAATTAAATGTGTCAAGGTATAAGACACAGATAAGCTGATTTAGGAGTAGTCCAAAAAGACTCATGTGATTATTTCCAGACTTCCTCCCTCCAGATCTTGCAAGTACTGTCCCTGGATCCCTCTACCTCCTTTTGAAACACTGCGGGGTTCCTCTGTATTATTTGTCCCTTACTAAAGCACATTAATAAAACTTAGTTTGCAGGACTACAAATACGTTCCTTGTTATCTCTGGTGAACAGGATTTAAAAACAACTTACTCCAAGGTAGTTCCTAATCTTGTTTCACACGAAAAAGTTCCTACTTTTCGTATACATATTTTAGCATTCAAATTGTGCTCTTACTTAGTTTCTAAACATTGCAAGATCTGGGGTATAAAATAGTATACAGTATTTCCTGCCAGCTGAAGTTTTCTATAATGACTTCAAAATAAATAATTCATCTTAGAATATCCTCCATCAACTAAAATGTTTGCTATGAGCTAAATGTTTTGTCCCCCTAAAACTGATATTTTGAAACCCTAACCCGGTGTGATGGTATTCAAAGTGGGACAATGAGAAGTAATTAGAGTTAGGTAAGATCATTAGGATGGGGCCTCATAATGCAATTAGTTTCCTTATAAAGAAGAGATACCTGAGAGTGTGCCCTCTCTATGGCTCACTCATGCCTTCTCTCTTTCTCTCCCCCACAACCTCTTTGCTCACCATCCTCTCTCTCTGCCAAGTGTGGACACAGTGAGAAGAGAGCCATCTGCAGGTCTAGGCGACCTGATCTAGACTTAGCCTTTAGAACCGTGAGAAAGTAAATTTTTGTTAAGTCACCCAATCTACAGTACCTTGTTATGGCAGTCCAAGCTTACTAAATTATGATACAATTTAAAGGAAAAGAACAGTTTATAGGTCTATCTATATGGCATGATCACAATTTTACTTAAAATATATTTATATACATACAAGATTATTTTATGTGAATGCCTCTACATGAAAAACATAGTGAGATTATAGGTGTGATTTTTATTTTTTATTTTTACTTTCGCTATTGTTCACATTGTCTACAACGCAGAAAAGTCTGCAAACATTTTGAAATACAACTTTCTCACCTACCATATCAACCCTCTTCCCAATGCTGTCTTCTCTTGCTCACATGTAAATAGTAAGGAGAGTCAAGACCTGGGGCTTACTCTGGGCTTTCACTTCCTCTGTTACCACTCAGGCATTCTCAAATCCATCTCATTCTTTCTGTTCCCAATATTACTGCCTCAGTCTGGCCCTCACAGTCTTTTTCTTTTTTCCCATGATTGGCCTCCTCACTTGGTATCTTACACACCTCCCAAATTCTTTCTTTACAATGCAGCCATAGTGACTAACTTCTCTAAAATATAAATCTGTCATCTACAAATTTAAAAAACAAAAATTTAATTAGTCATGGTTTATATACTGCATTCAAACAAATTCCCAAGAAGGAAGAGTCTGTTTCTTGTGATTTCTCCACTGGAATGACAGCAAGTTCATTCCTGTGACGTAGGGAAGAAGCCATGGGTATGGGTAAATGTCAGCCTTAGGCGGTGAGCTCACTGCAGATTTTGTACTGGCATACTAATGATCTCTTTTTTTTTTCCCCTTAAGAGAGGTAGGTCAAGGAAATTACAAAATGTTTAATGACTGAATGATTATCTGCATAGGATAATCTATATAAGATTATGATCAATATATGCACCAGGGATCTTTAAAAAAAAATCTAGCTGAAAAGCACAAACATAATAAATAAAAGACAGGTACTTCAAGAAATAAGGAGATACCATTTTTCTAAAATTTCCAAAAGTTTACTTATTTTATTCAAAAATTATGTGTGGAGTACTTTCTATTTACCAGAGACTCAGGTCATAGGGACAAGAATATTAGTTAGAAAAAGCATGAGGCAGACATTGTAACATGTAGAGCTTTAAATAATTAATACCACTGTGTACAATAAACTGCTATATGATAATAGCAAGTTTAGCAAATCCTAATTATCTCAAGTTGCTGAGTTAGGAAAAAAGGCTTTTCTGCACACCATTTATCATACTTGCCTACCTGGTCTAAGTATAAGCATTTTGCAACATACTGTTCAGGTTGCAAATTCTCCTGATTTCAGAGAGTGCAGTAGGGGAGGTAACTGTTTCACCAATGAAAACTGAAAAGATAGCACACAAGTAGAGCTTAAATGTGGGGGACTGGGTTACAATTTTAATGTGTTTTATTAATTAAGCTTTAGTTGTTTTCTAAGGAAGGAGGCTTTCCCCAGCTATAGAGACCTTAGATGTTAACTAGACTTTCAGATTCCTGGGGAGGGTAAACCCTAGGAAAGAGAAGAAAAGATGGAAACAATAATTTTGCAAAATCAGCTTTGTCAAGAGGCTTTAAATCCTAGTTGCTTTTGGTTTTGTTAACTGTTTCCTTTGCTGTGCAGAAGCTTTTGATATTGATGAAGTCCCAATAGTTCATTTTTGCCTTGCTTCTCTTGCCTTTGGTGGTGTTTCTAAGGAGAGGTTGCTGCCTGTGTTCTCAAGGATTTTGGTGGATTCCTTTCTCACATTGGGGTCCTTCATCCATTTGAGTCTATTTTCATGTGTGGTGTAAGGAAATGGTACAGTTCCATTTTTCTACATGTAGTTGTCCAATTTTCTCAACACCAATTGTTGAAGAGACTGTCTTTTTTCCATTGGACATTCTTTCCTGTTTTGTCAAAGATTAGTTGACCATAGAGTTGAGGGTCTATTTCTGGGCTCTCTATTCTGTTCCATTGATCTACGTGTCTGTTTTTGTGCCAGTACCATACTGTCTTGAAGATGACAGCTTTGTAATACAGCTTGAATTCTGGAATTGTGATGCCACCGACTTTGGCTTTCTTTTTCAATATTCCTCTGGCTATTCGGGGTTTTTCCTGGTTCCATATAAATTTTAGGATTATTTGTTCTATTTCTTTAAAAAAAATGGATGGGATTTTGATAGGGATTGCATTAAATGTGTAGATTGCTTTAGGTAGAATAGACATTTTCATAATATTTGTTCTTCCAATCCATGAGCATGGAACATTTTTCCATTTTTTGTGTCTTCCTCCATTTCTTTCATGAGGACTTTATAGTTTTCTGAGTATAGATTCTTTGCCTCTTTGGTTAGGTTTATTCCTAGGTATCTTATGGTTTGGGGTGCAACTGTAAATGGGACTGACTCCTTAATTTCTCTTTCTTCTGTCTTGCTATTTGGTGTATAGAAATGCAACTGATTTCTGTGCATTGATTGTATATCCTGACACTTTTTTATTATTTATTCCTGTATGAGTTCCAGCAGTTTTGGAGTGGAGTCTTTTGGGTTTTCCACATAAAGTATCATATCATCTGCAAAGAGTGAGAGTTTGACTTCTTTGCTGATTCCGATGCCTTTTATTTCTTTTTGTTGTCTGATTGCTGAGGCTAGAATTCTAGTACTAGATTGAGTAACAGTGGTGATAGTGGACAGCCCTGCCATGTTCCTGACCTTAGGGGAAAACCTCTCAGTTTTTCACCATTGAGAATGATATTCACTGTGGGTTTTTCATAGATGGCTTTGATGATATTTAGATGTGTACCCTCTCTCCCTACAGTTTGAAGACCTTTGATCAGGAAAGGATGCTATACTTTGTCAAATGCTTTTTCAGCATCTACTGAGGGTATCATGTGGTTCTCGTTCTTTCTTTTATTAATGTATTGTATCACATTGATTGATTTGCAGATGTTGAACCAACCTTGTAGCATAGGAATAAATCCCACTTGGTCGTGGTGAATAATCCTTTTAATGTACTGCTGGATCCTATTGGCTAGTATTTTGGTGAGAATTTTCACATCTGTGTTCATCAAGGATATTGGTCTATAATTCTCTTTTTTGATGGGATCCTTGTCTGGTTTTGGGATCAAGGTAATGCTGGCCTCATAAAATGAGTTTGGAAGTTTTCCTTCCATTTCTATTTTATGGATCAGGATCAGAATAGGTATTGGTAGAATTCCCCTGGAGGCCGTCTGGCCCTGGGCTCTTGTTTGTTTGGAGATTTTTGAGGACTGCTTCAATCTCCTAACTGGTTTTGAGCAAATATACACCTGCATTTTGACAATCTGGAAGAAATGGATGCATTCCTACAGAGGTATAAACTACCAAAACTGAACAGACAGAATATAAAAACTGAATATAAAAACTGAACAGGTTTTATATTTCTTTCTGGTTCAGTTTTGGTAGTTTATACCTCTGTAGGAATGCATCCATTTCTTCCAGATTGTCAAAATGCAGGCGTATATTTGCTCATAATATGTTCTTATAATTGTTTGTATTTCTTTGGTGTTGGTTGTGATCTCTCCTCTTTCATTCATGATTTTATTTATTTGGGTCCTTTCTCTTTTCTTTTTGATAAGTCTGGCCGGGGTTTATCAATCTTATCAATTCTTTCAAAGAACCAGCTCCTAGTTTCATTGATTTGTTCTACTGTTCTCTTGGTTTCTATTTCACTGATTTCTCGTCTGATCTTTATTATTTCTCTTCTCCTGCTGGGTTTAGGATTTCTTTGTTGTTCTTTCTCCAGCTCTTTTAGGTGTAGGGTTAGGTTGTGTATTTGAGACCTTTCTTGTTTCTTGAGAGAGGCTTATATCACTATATATTTTTCTCTCGGGACTGCCTTTGCTGTGTCCCACAGATTTTGAACCATTGTGTTTTCATTATCATTTGTGTCCATGAATTTTTTAAATTCTTCTTTAATTTCCTGGTTGACCCATTCATTCTTTACAAGGATGCTCTTTAGCCTCCATGTATTTGGGTTCTTTCCAAATTTCCTCTTGTGATTGAGTTCTAGCTTCAGAGCATTGTGGTCTGAAAATATGCAGGGAATGATTCCAATCTTTTGGTACCAGTTAAGACCTGATTTGTGACCAAGGATGTGATCTATTCTGGAGAATGTTCCATGTGCACTAAAGAAGAATGTGTATTCTGTTGCTTTGGGATGGAATGTTCTGAATATATCTGTAATGTCCATCTGGTCCAGTGTGTCATTTAAGGCCTTTATTTCCTTGTTGATCTTTTGCTTGGATGATCTGTCTATTTCGGTGAGGGAGGTGTTCAAGTCCCCTACTATTATTGTATAATTGTCAATGTGTTTCTTTGATTTTGTTATTAATTTGTTTATGTATTTGGCTGCTCCCATGTTAGGGGCATAGATATTTAAAATTGTTAGGTCTTCTTGTTGGACAGACCCTTTGAGTATGATCTAGTGTCCTCCCTCATCTCTTATTATAGTCTTTGGCTTATAATCTAATTTTTCTGATATAATGATTGCCACCCCAGCTTTCTTTTGATTGTCCATTAGCATGGTAAATTGTTTTTCACCCCTGCACTTTAAATCTGGAGGTGTCTCTGGGTCTAAAATGAATTTCTTGTAGACTTCACAGTGATGGGTTTTGTTTTTTTTATCCATTCTGATACCCTGTGTCTTTTGACTGGGGCATTTAGCCCATTTGCATTCAGGGTAACTATTGAGAGAGATTAATTTAGTGCCATTGTATTGTCTGTAAGGTGACTGTTACTGTATATTGTCTCTGTTCTTTTCTGGTCTACTACTTTTAGGCTCTCTCTTTGCTTAGAGGACCCCTTTCAATATTTCCTGTAGTGCTGGTTTGGTGTTTACAAATTCTTTTAGTTTTTGTTTGTCCTGGAGACTTTTTATCTCTCCTTCTATTTTCAATGATACCCTAGCTGGATATAGTATTCTTGGCTGCATGCTTTTCTCATTTAGTGTTCTGAATATATCATGCAAGTTCTTTCTGGACTGCCAGGTCTCTGTGGATAAGTCTGCTGCCAATCTAATATTTTTACCATTGTATGTTACAGACTTCTTGTCCCGGGCTGCTTTCAGGATTTTCTCCTTGTCATTAAGACTTGTAAGTTTTAGTATTAGATGAGGGGGTGTGGGCCTATCCCCATTGATTTTGAGAGGGGTTCTCTGTGCCTCCTGGATTTTGATGCTTGTTCCCTCTGCCATATTAGGGAAATTCTCTACTGTAATTCACTCCAATACACCTTCTGCCCCCCTCTCTTTTTCTTCTTCTTCTGGAATCCCAATTAGTCTAATTTTTATTTCGTCTTATGGTATCACTTATTTCTCTAATTCTCCCCTCATGGTCCAGTAGCTGTTTGTCTCTCTTTTGCGCAGCTTCTTTATTATCCGTCATTTGGTCTTCTATATCACTAATTCTCTTTTCTGCCTCATTTATCCTAGCAGTAAGAGCCTCCATTTTTAATTGTACCTCATTAATAGCTTTTTTGATTTCAGCTTGGTTAGATTTTAGTTCTTTTATTTCTCCAGAAAGTGCTTTTATTTCTCCAGACAGGGTTTCTCTAATACCTTCCATGCCTTTTTCAAGCCCAGCTAGCACCTTGAGAATTGTCATTCTGAACTCTAGATCTGACATATTACCAACGTCTGTACTGATTAGGTCCCTAGCCATCGGTACTGCCTCTTGTTCTTTTTTTTTTTTTTTTTTTTTTTTTGCAGTGAGTTTTTCTGCCTTGTCATTTTATCCAGATAAGAATATATGAATGAGAGAATAAAATACTAAAAGGGTAGCAAAGACTCCAGAAAAATGTGCGTTAACCAAAGCATAAGAGACCCCAAATCTTGGGGAGAAGTAAGGGGGTAAAAAGAAGTTAGAAAAAAATTTAAAAAAAATAGAAAAAGAAAAATATATATATATATATATATATATTAGCCTGGTGAATAGAACAGAGCCACACACTTAATTTTGGGAGTATTCTGGTCTCTTAGAAGAAACTACTTCCCAAAATTTTAAAGAAAGAAAAACTTATACACAATAATAAGGGGAAACACGATGAAGGTATCGAACATGACTGTAAGGATGAAAATTTAAAAAAAAATTCTAAAAAAGGAGTTGATAAGTTGGTTGGGAAAAGAAAGAAAAAGAAAGTGGAGAGAATTTTCTCAGGCTGGCGATTAGAACAAAGCCCTGTGCTAGATTTAGGGTGTATTTTGATCTGTTAGAAGAAGTTGTATCCCAAAATTTTTTAGAAGAAAAAACCCTATGTGTATACAAAAAATAAAGTGAGATACAATGAGGGATAAAATATGACTGTAATAATGAAGGTTCAGAGGTTTTTTTTTTTTAAAGAAAGTTTTTGTTAAGATAAACTAGTTAAAAAACATTAAAAGAGGAAAGACTAAAAGTTAAAAAAATTATAATAGGAAAAAAATAAAATTAAAAAAAATTTAATTAACTTTGCAAGACTAGGCATCGTGGGGAGAAAGCCATGAATTCCATGTTTTGGTTTCCCCTCCTCTGGAATTCTACTGTTCTCCTTGATCAGTGAGCTTGGTGTTGGCTGGATGTTCCTGCTGATCTTCTGGGGGAAGGGGCCTATTGTAGTGATTCTCAAGTGTCTTTGCCGGAGGCGGAATTGCTCTGCTCTTGCCACGGGCCAGGCTAAGTAATCTGCTCCGGTTGGCTCTGGGGAGCTTTTGTTCTCTGAACCCTTTCCATAGAGCTCGGGAGGATGGGAATGAAAATGACAGCCTCCCATTCTATGGCCGGGAGGAGCCGAGAGCAGGGGGCACCTCTCCTCAGTACGCCCTCAGAGAAAAACGCTCAATCACTCCCATCTCCCTGGCCTCCGGGTAAGCTATGAGCTCACACGGCCTGTGACCCAGCGTCTCTGTCTCTGGCACAGAGCCCTGTCTGGAGTCTGCAAACCCAGCAGATCCCTGCGCTCTTCCAGAGGGGTCTCCCCGGATCTGCCACTTGTGGGGTCCTTGCTAAAAGAGCAGTGGCCTGACTGTTCCACAGATCACAGTTTAAGATAACCCTGAGTTGAGAGCTCACTCCTTGGCTCTGTCTCTGTAGCTGGCTTCCCTGCTCTAATACCTGTGAGCTCTGTGACACTCAGACACCTCTGCTCCTTCTGTGACCCCGCGGGACCTGAGACGATGCTGTCCCTGTGAGGGCTCCACCCCTGCTAAGCTTCTGGAGTGATGTCCCTCAGTGGAGTAGACTTTTAAAAGTTCTGATTTTGTGCTCCATTGCTCTGCTGCTTGCCGGGAGCTGGCCCCTCCACCCTCAGTCTATCTTCTTGTCGCTTTGGATTCATTTTTCTGCAGGTCTTACCTTTCAGAAAGTGATCGATTTTCTGTTTCTAGAATTGCTGATCTTCTTCTCTTCAATTTCCTGTTGAATTTGTAGGTGTTCGGAATGGTTTGATAAGCTATCTAGCTGATCTCCTGCTACCTGATGTCATCTCAGCCTGCTACTCCTCTGCCATCTTGACTCCTCCTCCTAAAGATAATTTTTTTAAGAATAAAAAATTTAAGGTAAAATTTCATGGTTAACTTATTTGGATTATTTAATGTCTTTTTAAATTTTTTAAATTAAATTCAACCTATATCCTTTACGACTTGTACTTTGCCTACTGATAACAAAGGTGGGAAATAAATACAAACTAAGATAACAACAGATAGATATTCTGAATGCAAAATCAGCTACGTAACTTATTTAGTCTTCTCCTTTAAAAGAAAAGTTACATCTAGAGAAGCAAAAGAACAGAAAGAAGAAACGATCTGAATAGAGTAAAACCACTAACCAAGTACATGTACAATTGTATATTCCAATGTGATAAGTAAAAATAACTTTGCTACAAATGCCTGATACTCCTTTTGATAAAAAATTCTACAAATTTTCCATTTGATCTGATTATAGAAAGGGAATTATAACTTATACAGCAATATGCAGGCATTCATTACTAGTGATATAAAAAGAAAAGAAGAAAGATTATTTAAAACCATCAACAATAGGGGTACTTCGGTGGCTCAGTGGGCTAAAGCCTCTGCCTTCAGCTCAGATCATGATCTCAGGGTCCTGGGATCGAGCCCCGCGTCAGGCTCTCTGCTCAGCAGAGAGAGCCTGCTTTCCTTTCTCTCTCTCTGCCTGCCTCTCTGCCTACTTGTGATCTCTGTCTGTCAAATGAATAAATAAAATCTTAAAAAGAATTGAATAAATGTCAAATGAATAAATAAAATCTTTAAAATAAAACCATAAACAATAATAATAACCAACATGTAAAGAGTGTTCTGATGTTTATAAATCACTTTTTATATACACTGTTTCTTTAATTATCTAGTTAGCCTTTAATTAATGATTTTCTCCAAAAAAGTTTCAACTGATCACCCACCCACTGTTCTCCCCTTATATTATGAAAGTAACATTAAAAAATTAAGAGAGCCTACTGGAGTATTACTAAGCCAATGAAGATATAAAATACATTAATTAAAATGTAAGACCTATAAAAAAACGTAACCCAAAACCACTGAAATCTAATATACAAGCAAGGTATTATGTCTTTGGCATTCACTTAAGAGTATACCTCTCCATATACATACAATTAAAGGAAGAAATCTTTTAGAAAATATACATAATGTTAATCATAACTGTATATAAAAAAAGAACTTTATGCCAGTTAATACCTCAAACAGAACTGAAGGCAAATAATAGAATAAGAATATCTGTAACACATATAAAGACAATTTATATGCAATTTATAAATTACAACAATTTGTAATATAGCTTTTATTTGTATTATGCTTTAATTTGTGCTTGATTTTCTCATCCAAATAGGAGTGCAATGGCCTTAATGTATAAGTAACTTCAACAAAAAACAAAAGTAAACTAAACTAATATTCCAGGGAAGAAATTTATTGGACATGAATAGGAAATATAATGAAAATAAGAGAAATGGCGATAATATATTTAAAAAAAATTCAATCAGGGCACCTGGGTGGCTCAGCGGGTTAAAGCCTTTGCCTTTGGCTCAGGTCATGATCCCAGAGTCCTGGGATCGAGCCCCACATCGGGCTTTCTGCTCCACAGGGAGTCTGCTTCCCCCTTTCTCTCTGCCTGCCTCTCTGCCTACTTGTGATCTCTGTCTGTCAAATAAATAAATAAAATCTTAAAAAAAAAAGTTCAATCAACCAATAATTAAATACATGAAAATAAATAGCTAATAATATATAGATTTCTACTGTCATTATGGAAAAATACTTATTTTATTTTATTCTTTTTTTTAAAGGTTTTTATTTATTTATTTTACAGAGATCACAAGTAGGCAGAGAGGCAGGCAGAGAGAGAGAGGGAAGCAGGCTTCCTGCTGAGCAGAGAGCCAGATGTGGGACTCGATCCCAGGACCCTGGGATCATGACCGGAGCCGGAGGCAGAGGCTTTAACCCACTGAGCCACCCAGGCGCTCCAAAATACTTATTTTAGAATTTAAAAAATACTTCATTTTTTAGAAGATGTATTTATTTATCATTTGAGAGAGAGTGAGTGGAGGGGAGGGGCAAGGCAGAGGGAGAAACAATCTCAAGCTGACTCCCCACTGGGCATGGAGTCCATTGAGGGGCTCGATCCTATGACCCTGAGATCATTACCTAAGTGGAAATCAAGAGATGTTTAACCAACCCTTACAAGGGCATTATTGGTTTAAAAAATGAGGAAATAAATCAGGATTTGAAATCTTTAGTAACTTATGACATTGAAATGACAAAAGCTAAGTGAACATAGCATTAAGTAAAATGTTGTCAATAGCATGATTTATGTACGTTTATATGTATATGTAGTATATTTAAAATATAGTATCTCATTCATATGTAAATATGTATCAAATACTAGAAAGAAATAAAATCATAAATTTGTATTAAACTAAAAGTTTTACTTGAAGAATTCAGATATGCTCATTATGACATTCATTTTTATAGTAAATTTTAAACAGTTTCTAAAACTACAGAGAAAAATAAAATTTATTTATTTATTTTAGGGAGGGAATGAGGGGGGACAGGCAAAAGGAGAGAGAGAGAGAGAAATTTAAGTAGGCTCTACACACAGCATGGAGCCAGTCATGGGACTCGATCTCACAACCCTGAGATCATGACCTGAGCTGAAATCAAGACTCAGATGCTTAACCAACTGAGCCACTTAGGTGCCCCAGATTTATTCATTTTAATCACAAAAGTATAAAAATACTTTTTAGTAAGAATTTGATTAAGATAACACTTTGAAACCTTTCATCCCTTAATTGGTATTTAAATAAAAAAAAAAAACAAGATTGGAACATAAATGCCACAAGGTTACCAATTATCCTTTCAAAACAGGGTAGAACCTCAAATATAAGAATAGCTTTTTCTCACATTTTATGTTAATCTTCAAATTGGAAGGCAGAGAAAATGCTAAGTAGAAAAATGCTAAGTAGAAAATGCTCTATAGAAAAACTGACAAGGTAAATAGAAGAACAGATTACAGAATTTAATTTATGGATCTGCAGGTGCTTTAACTGCTATCTGACAGATATCACATTTAAATCTGTTGGAAAGAACTGGCTGAATATCTAAAAGAAAAAAATGTGTTAAATGCATATTTTTTCTGTTAAACACAATAGCTATAGTGTATTTGCGGTTTAGAGCAAAGATTTTTAAATCCTCCATGTCATTATGTTACCTTCAAAAATATTCTTAGAAAACTATATTTATTTTTCTTGTACCAAGCTCCAACAGCAAAATGCTGCCACAATTCAAATGGCATATTTTAAAAATAATTCCACAAATAAGCCCAACATGAGCATCTTACAAAAAGTTTTTTCTTGGCTTCAGTGCTAGATTCACTGAGCTGAAGTCTTTTTTCAAACACAATTTATTTCCACACTCATTATTCAGAAACAGATTACCTAGTTTATGGCTTTTTCAGGTGTTTGACTTATTTCTTTTTATAGGTCTTTCTCTTTCTTTCTTTCTTTTTCCTTTTAAGGTTGGCCAATAAAAGCAATGCTATTGCCCTTAAGATGCAGCTGAAACCAAGCATAAATTCTGAGCTTCAAATAGATCTTGTTGAAAGTGTTAAACAGGTCATAAATTAGATGTGAAATCTTCAATAATAATTTTGTGGAATTTTATTTGTAAAAAATGGAGTATCTAAGAGATAAAAATAGTAATTATTTATTGATACTTGCCATGTGCTGGTCACTCTACTAAGTATGCTAGGTTAATTCATTAGTCTTCACATGCATGATATTGTCCTCCTTTTTTAGAGATGAGGACAACTTTCATTGCCAAGGTCACAGGGTAGTAGGTGTTCGTAATATTTCAAGGTCAGGAAGTCTGACTGAAAATGTGATCTCTTTATCATTAAGCCTCTTAATTAACATTTACATGGCTGAATGAAAAGCACAAGCAACAAATGCAAAAACAGAAAAATCTGACTTCATGAACATTAAAATTTGTGATTCAAAGAACACCATCAAAAGAGTGAAAAGATAACCCACAGCGTGAGAGAAAATATTTACAATTAATATACCTGGTAGAGATTAGCACCCAAAATATGTAAATGCTCCTAAAACTCAACAACAAGAAAGAAAACTATTCAATTCAAAAATGGGCAAAGGATTTGAATAGACATCTATCCAAAAAGATAAACAAATGGCCAATAACATAAAAAAGAGTGCAACATGACCAGTCATTAGGGGAATGAAAATCAAAACCATAGGGGGGTATCACCTCATACTCATTATGATAGCTATTATAAAACAAAACAAAAGAAAACAAAAAGCAAATAGAAAATAGTAAGTGTTGGCAAGGATGTATACAAATAAGAAAACTTGTGCATTATTGGTAAGAATGCAAAATAATGCAGCTGCCATGAGAAACAATTTGGCACTTTCTAAAGAAGTTAAAAGTAGAACTACCATATGATCCAGCATTTCCACTTCTCCATTTATACACAAAAGAATTAAAAGGGAGGCTCAAACAGATGCTGGTAAAACAATCTTCACAGAAGTATTACTTACAATAGCAAAATGTGGAAAGAACTCATTTATCAAGAGATGAATAGATAATTTAAAAATAGTATATAAGTACAGAGGAATATTATTTAGCTCTAAAATGTAAATTTTGATATGTGCTACAACAACTGTTGAAAACACTATGCTAACTAAAGTAAACCAGACACAAAAGGATAAACACTATATGGTTCTAATTATACGAGGAACATACAACAGGCAAATTTACAGAGATAGTGGAGTAGAAAGTATCAGGGGCTGGTCAGGGAGATGGAAGTTATTGTTTAATGACTACAAAACTTCTATTTGATGATGAAAAGGTTCTGGAAATGGACATTGGTCATAATTCCAAAATAATAGGGATGTACTTAATGGTAATGAAGTATACATTTAAAAGCAGTTAAAATGATAAACTTATGTATATTTGACCACAGTAAAGAATAGCTCCTCCTCAAAACCACCCTAAGAATTATAATTCTTTAAATAGTTCTAAAAACATCATTTCTCACTGTCTCATCATTTGCCACCTTACTCCATGGCATTATCATCTTTAATCCACATTTTTTGCAATTAGCCCTAATTGATCTATTTCTATCTTTGGCCATTTAATTCTATATTCCACACAATATCTAGAGCCAACCATTGAAAATACATGACAGACCATGTTACTCCTGCTTGAAACCCTCCAGTGACTATTTAAGGCAGGGTAGCCCCCAAAGACCTTTCAGTAGTTTTTAAGAACTTACATGATTGGTTTCCCCATTAACTTTTGATCTCAAATCTTACCAGGGTCATACCAAAGTAAAAGTGCTGGAGGTGGTCTGTGCTGGGGGAGAGAAAAGTATTATCACTGACATTTAGTATCACCAGGTGACAATTAAAAGCAAAACCACTTTTGGTTAGTTTTTTTGTTTGTTTGTTTTTCTGTGATTCTTTTTTTTTTCCCTTTAATTTCTTTTCAGCATAACAGAATTCATCGTTTTTACACCACACCCAGTGCTCCATGCAATATGTACCCTCCTTAATACCCACCTCCTGGCTCAGCCAACCTCCCACCCCCCGCCCCTTCAAAACCCTCAGGTTGTTTTTCAGAGTCCATAGTCTCTCAAGGTTCAACTCCCCTTCCAATTTCCCTCAACTCTCATCTCCTCTCCATCTCCCTATGTCCTCCATGTTATTTGTTATGCTCCACAAATAAGTGAAACCATATGATAATTGACTCTCTCTGCTTGACTGATTTCACTCAGCATTATCTCTTCCGGTCCTACCCATGTTGCTACAAAAGTTGGGTATTCATCCTTTCTGATGGAGGCATAATACTCCATAGCGTATATGGACCACATCTTCCTTATCCATTTGTCCGTAGAAGGGCATCTTGGTTCTTTCCACAGTTTGGCGACCGTGGCCATTGCTGCCATAAACATTGGGGTACAGATGGCCCTTCTTTCCACCACATCTGTATCTTTGGGGTAAATACCCAGTAGTGCAATTGCAGGGTCATAAGGAAGCTCTATTTTTAATATCTTGAGGCATCTCCACACTGTTCTCCAAAGTGACTGCACCAACTTGCATTCCCAGCAACAGTGTAGGAGGGTTCCCCTTTCTCCACATCCTCTCCAACACACGTTGTTGCCTGTCTTGCTAATTTTGGCCATTCTAACTGGTGTAAGGTGGTATCTCAATGTGGTTTTAATTTGAATCTCCCTGATGGCTAGTGATGATGAACATTTTTTCATGTGTCTGATAGCCATTTGTATGTCTTCACTGGAGAAGTGTCTGTTCATGTCTTCTGCCCATTTTTTGATATGATTATCTGTTTTGTATGTATTCAGTTTGAGAAGTTCTTTATAGATCCTGGATATCAACCTTTTGTCTGTACTGTCATTTGCAAATATCTTCTCCCATTCCGTGGGTTGCCTCTTTGTTTTGTTGACTGCTTCCTTTGCTATGCAGAAGCTTTTGATCTTGATGAAGTCCCAAAAGTTCATTTTCACTTTTGTTTCCTTTGCTTTGGGAGACATATCTTGAAAGACGTTGCTGTGGCTGATATCGAAGAGGTTACTGCCTATGGTCTATTCTAGGACTCTGATGGATTCCTGTCTCACGTTGCGGTCTTTTATCCATTTCGAGTTTATCTTTGTGTACAGTGTAAGAGAATGGTCGAGTTTCATTCTTCTACATACAGCTGAGCAATTTTCCCAGCACCATTTATTGAAGAGACTCTCTTTTTTTCCACTGTTTATTTTTTCCTGCTTTGTCAAAGATTATTTGACCATAGAGTTGAGGGTCCATATCTGGGCTCTCTACTCTGTACCACTGGTCTATGTGTCTGTTTTTATGCCAGTACCATGCTGTCTTGGTGATCACAGCTTTGCAGTAAAGCTTGAAATCAGGTAACGTGATGCTGCCAGTTTTATTTTTGTTTTTCAACATTTCCTTAGCAATTCGGGGTCTCTTCTGATTCCATACAAATTTTAGGATTATTTGCTCTAGCTCTTTGAAAAATACCAGTGGAATTTTGATCGGAATGGCATTGAAAGTATAGATTGCTCTAGGCAGTATAGACATTTTAACAATGTTTATTCTTCCGATCCAAGAGCATAGAATGGTCTTCCATCTTTTTGTGTCTTCTTCAATTTCTTTCATGAGTGTTCTGTAGTTCCTCAAGTACAGATCCTTTACCTCTTTGGTTAGGTTTATTCCCAGGTATCTTACGGTTCTTGGTGCTATAGTAAATGGAATCGATTCTCTAATTTGCCTTTCTGTATTTTCATTGTTAGTGTATAAGAAATCCAATCATTTCTGGACATTGACTTTGAATCCTGCCACGTTACTGAATTGCTGTATGAGTTCTAGTAGTTTGGGGGTGGAATCTTTTGGGTTTTCCATATAAAGAATCATGTCCTCTGCGAAGAGAGAGAGTTTGACTTCTTCAATGCCAATTTGGATACCTTTTATTTCTCTTTGTTGTCTGATTGCTGTTGCTAGGACTTCTAATCTATGTTGAACAAGAGTGGTGAGAGCGGGGATCCTTGTCGTGTCCCTGATCTCAACAGGAAGGCTGTGAGCTTTTATCCACTGAGGATGATATTCGCTGTGGGTCTTTCATAGATAGATTTTATGAAGTTCAGGAATGTTCCCTCTATCCCAATACTTTGAAGCGTTTTCATCAGGAATGGATGCTGGATTTTGCCAAATGCTTTTTCTGCATCAATTGAGAGAACCATGTGGTTCTTCTCTCTTCTCTTATTGATTTGTTCTATCACATTGATTGATTTGCGAATGTTGAACCATCCTTGTAATCCAGGGATGAATCCCACCTGGTCATGGTGGATAATCTTTTTAATGTGCTTTTGGATCCTGTTTGCTAGGATCTTGTTGAGAAACTTAGCATCCATATTTATCAGGGATATTGGTCTGAAATTCTCCTTTTTGGTGTGGTCTTTGCCTGGTTTGGGGATCAGGGTAATGCTGGCTTCATAAAAAGAGTCTGGAAGTTTTCCTTCTGCTTCAATTTTTTGAAACAGCTTCAGGAGAATAGGTGTTATCTCTTCTTGGAAAGTTTGGTAGAATTCCCCAGGGAATCCATCAGGTCCTGGGCTCTTGTTTTTTGGGAGGTTTTTGATCACTGTTTCAATCTCGTTACTAGATATCGGTCTATTCAGGTTGTCAATTTCTTCCTGAGGAGTTTATAGTTTTCCAGTAATGCATCCATTTCATCTAGGTTGCTTAACTTATTGGCATAAAACTGTTGATAATAACTTCTGATGATTGATTCTACTTCCTTGGTGTTAGTTGTGATCTCTCCCTTTTCATTCATAATTTTATTAATTTGAGCTTTCTCTCTTTTCTTTTGGATTAGTGTGGCCAATGGCTTATCAATCTTATTGATTCTTTCAAAAAACCAGCTTCTAGTTTCATTGATAGGTTCTACTGTATCTCTAGTTTCTACCTCATTGATCTCTGCTCTAATCTTGATTATTTCCCTTCTTGTGTGTGGAGTTGGTTTAATTTGTTGTTGATTCTCCAGTTCTTTAAGGTGTAGAGACAGCTGGTGTATTCTGGATCTTTCAGTTTTTTTGAGGGAGGCTTGGATGGCTATGTATTTCTCCCTCAGGACCGCCTTTGCTGTAGCCCATAGGTTTTGGACCAAAGTGTCTCCATTCTCATTAGTTTCCATGAATTGTTTAAGTTCTTCTTTGATCTCCTGGTTGATCCAAGCATTCTTAAGCAAGGTGGTCTTTGGCTTCCAGGTGTTTGAGTTCCTTCCAAACTTTTTCTTGTGATTGAGCTCCAGTTTCAAAGCATTGTGATCTGAGAATATGCAGAGAATAATCTCAGTCTTTTGGTATCATTGAGTCCTGATTTGTAACCCAGTATGTGGTCTATTCTGGAGAGGGTTCCATGTGCACTTGAGAAGAATGAGTATTCCGTTTTTTTAGGGTAGAATGTTCTGTATATATCTATGAGGCCCATCTGGTCCAATGTGTCATTCAATGTTCTTGTTTCTTTATTGATTTTCTGCTTGTATGATCTGTCTATTACTGAGAGAGGCATGTTAAGATCTCCTACTATTAATCTATTCCTATCAATATGACTATCTTGACTAATAGTTTTCTTATGTAATGGGCTGCTCCAAAATTGGGGGCATAGATATTTACAATTGTTAGATCATCTTGGTGGATAGTCCCTTTAAGAATGATGTAGTGTCCTTCTGTATCTCTGACTACTGTCTTTAGTTTAAAATCTAATTTATCTGATATGAGAATCACTACCCTGGCCTTCTTTTGAGGTCCACTGGCATGAAAGATGCTTCTCCATCCCTTCACATTCAGTCTGGGTGTATCCTTAGGTTCAAAATGGGTCTCTTGTAGACAACATATGGATGGGTCCCGTCGTTTTATCCAATCTGCAACACTGTGTCATTTTATGGGTGCATTTAGCCATTCACATTGAGAGTGATTTTTTTTTATTGATATCATGTTACCTTTGAAGTCTTTCTTTATGTAGATTGTCTCTATATTTCTGTTCAATGATATTCTTAATATTTTTCCTCTTTTATAGAACCCCCCTTAATACTTCCTGCAGTGTCGGCTTGGTGGTCGCATACTCTTTTAAGCCTTGCTGGTCTTGAAAACTCTTAATCTATCCATCTATTTTGAATGTCAGTCTTGTTGGATAAAGTATTCTTGGCTGCATGTTCTTCTCATTTAGTGACCTGAATATATCTTGCCATCCCTTTCTGCCTTGCCAGGTTTTTGTGGACAGGTCTAACGTTATTCTGATGGGCTTTCCTCTGTACGTAAGGAGCTTCTTTGTCCTAGCTGCCTTCAAGAGGGTCTGCCTACAATTATAATTCTTCATTCTTTCTATTAGGTATCTCGAGGACTTTCGAGAATTTATAATCTTGGGGGGAGACCGTTCTGCCTCTACTACATGAACGCTGGTTCCATTTGCAAGATTGGGAAAATTTTCATGGAGAACTTGTTGCACTGTATCTTCTAGACTTCTTTCTTTCTCCTCCCCTTCAGCGATTCCAATAATTCTGACGTTGGAACATTTCATGGCATCATTTATTTCCCTGATTCTGTTTTCGTGGCTTCTAAGCTGTTTGTTCCAGGCTTCCTCCTGATCCTTTCTATCTGTTTGTCCTCCAGATCACTAATTCTATCTTCTGTCTCAGTTACTCTAGCTTTTAGAGAATTTAGATTAGATTGGAACTCATTGAGAGCACTGTGAACATCATCCCTGGTGGCTTTCAGTTCTGCCCTAATCAATTTAGTTTGGTCATCCATGGCTTTCTGCAACCTAGCTATTGCCTGGATAATTGTTAGCCTGAATTCCTTTTCTGACATATTGTCTATTTCGATAGCCATTAGCTCTGTTGCAGAAGGCCCAACCTCTGAATTTTTCTTCTGTTGGGCATTCCTCCTCCTAGTCATTTTGGTGAGAGATGGCTGAACAGATGTAGCTGGATGTATCGACCATGGTGCAGTCAAGGTGCACCCTGGTAAGCTTCTGAGCAATCAGGAGTCCCCACCTAAACGAAAGAAAAAAGAAAGAGAGAAAAAAGATAAGAGAGAGAGAGAGTAGAAAAAAAAGAAAGATATAAAAGAGAAGGCTCAGCCCAAATGGGCCCCCGGGGAAGATTTACGACATATACAAACAAAAAGAGACAAACAAAAAGACTGATAAAAGTATAAGACAAAAATAAAAGTTGTATCTATGAAGTAGTGGTGGTTGTTCTCTTGTCATCTTTTTTTTTTGTTTTTGGTTTCCTTTTTTTCCTGGTTGGTTTTCTGGGGGAGGGGCCTGCCACGTGCGTTTTCACGCAATGTTCCCTGAGTTAAGTCCTCCCGCCCCTCTCAAGGGGGTGGGCTCTGAGGAAACCGGTTTTTCAGGCTTTTGTTCTCTGATGGTTTTTATGTTCATTTGTTCATTTTTTTTTTTTTTTTTCCTCTCGCCTTGGCAGCTTTTGATGGTTTTTGGAGGTTTAGAGGAAAGCAAACTGCACTCCGACCTCCCTCTCAGAGAAAAGCCTCAGACTGTTCCCCTCTGGGTTCTGCAGAGCACATAAGTTCCCCCTCAGCCACTGGCAGAGCACGTTCCGAGTCACGGTCCCTGGGGACGCAGGAACTCCTGCTTGTACCCAAAAGCACGACAGCGGCGGCTGTCTGGGCAGCTCCAGACCGCCAGATAGGTTCCAAGCAGCAATCGCACACTGAGATTTTCCCGCTGGCCCAGGCTGGGAGGGCCCGGTCTTGCTGGGTCCGAGAGCGCCAGGCTGGTGCCTGTGCACACCTCTCTCAGGGGAGGGTGTGGGGCACCCGAGTCTCAGGCTCTGATAGCACAGCGCGGCGCTCGCATGGAGAGTGCAAAACAGCTGTGCTTCTGATGGCTGGTGAGGCTCCCAGCTCCTCATGGGACCCCACGTGTTCTCAGGCGTGCTGGCAGCTCAGGGACCAAGACCTGGTTTCTCCGCCGCACTCTCTCTGGCTCAGCACCAGGGGTGGCTGTTCTGGGTCCGGGGACTTAAGCCCCTGTCCCTAACCGCTCCAATTACCACAATTTCCCCCTGCGATCCTTTGCTCTTTTTGAGTGTTTTCAACCAGACTCCAAGTTAATGCTGGTCCCCAGACGCAGGGCACTCTTGTATTGGGGTATTACCTTCCAATGGGTTGCCTCTCATGGCTCCCTCCCCCTTTTGTTTATCTTCCAATATCAGTCCATCGTTCCCACTCCACTTTACCTGCCCACTGGCGTCTTCTGCCCCCGTAGAGATCCAGACATGTATAATTCTGATCTCAGGCTGATTTCATGGGTGATCAGAGTTCTTTGGTAGGTAATCAGCTCACTTTAGGGTACAGGTTGAAATGCTGCCTCCTCCTACTTCCCCGCCATCTTGTCTCAGATCCACTTTTCATTAGTTTTATTACGATTTATACATTTTCTATAGGAAATATACCTCTTTCTACTTTCAGCTGGGATTGGAAATGTGCCATGGACTCCTTGGTGTCTCATTGGCTCCATTCTTTCTTTCATCATTGCATCCTAATCTGTTGATTAAATTCACTAAGCAAAGTATGACTCAAGGTCTTTGCATCTGGCATTTAATAAGCTGAAACACAGGTATCAGTCTGAGTGGCCAGCTCCCTCATGTACATCAGCTATTAACTCATTAATCACTACCTCTATGTGGACTTCCCTGACTACTCTATTGCAAAGTACAATTACTCTGTCACCACCATATACCACATTTCTTCCCATCTTCATTTCTCAGCACTTTTTACTATCTAACATGTATTTTTCACTAATTTATTCTGTTTATTGCTTGTCTCTTTCACAGGTATAAATGCTTCCTGAGTTTGAAGATTTTTCATCTGGTGGTTCAATGTTGTGAATCCAGCAGAAAGCACTGGCTGGCTCACAGTGAACATTTAATTAATTCTTGCTCAATGAGTGAATGAATGAAAAACTTCACAGATGTTTGAGTATATATACTGAATAGGTGCAAATGCCACTATTTGCCTATTCAGAACACATATAAAAATGTTTATCATCACTAGTAATTGAGACAAAGCGAAGTTAAATATGCCTCTGTCTTATCAGTTACCAAATTGAGAAACATACAGGTGACCCTTTAACAACATGGGAGTTAGCAGGGCAGACTCCTGCAGAGTTGAAAATCCACATATAATTTCTGAATTCCCCAAAACTGAACTACTAAAACACTACTGTCGACTGGAAGTCTTACCAAAACACAAAGTTTATTAACACATACTCTGTATGTTACATGTATTATATACTGTATTCTTATAATAAAGTAAGCTAGAGAAAAGAAAATGTTACTAAGATAATCATAGGGAAAAGAAAATACATTTACAGTACTATACTGTAAAAAAACCACATATAAGTGGAACCACACAGGTCAAGGGTCAACTGTATATTATTACAAAAGGGTTAGCAAAGGAAAATGAAACAGTTCTCTTTATACTATTTGTGACAATGATAAATGATAAATTCTGAGGGAAATTAAAAAAGTTTTAAGATGGCTAAAAATATTACTCAAAGCTTAATACTCATTTTTAAATTAAAAAAACATGAACACTATATTTATTTTTAATATATTCATATATACATACATACTTGTGTGTGTGTATGTATGCCTATGGGCAATGAAGATATATCCTTTCCAAGAGACCCTTCAGCAGTACTCTTTTCATCTTTTGGTATATTTTTGTGTACTAATTATGGAGGTCACCACTAGTTACTATGAAAAATACATGCTGTATTCAAGAGTAATTTGATTACCTACAAAGGACTCCATCGTTGACTAAATCAGATCTCTGAGGAACCAACTATTGAGTTCAGTTGCAAAGGGAACCTATGAATGATGACATCAGGAGAAGTTGGACATCTGGAATTCTTCAGCATATTATTTGGCCAGTGCAGTATCCTAGACACCACAAAGACCTGATTCAGACATACCTTTAAATCAAACTGTGTGAGAGGTGCACATCATGTTGATGTGTTTCCCCACATTATTAATGTATGCAAAAAATTTAGTCACTTGATACTACTTTCTAAGGGCACTGCTTTTGTTTATCTGAGAAATTACTGAAATATTTCTAAGCAAGGATAAACTGAAATAATTTAATTACAGATTCAAATAAGATACATGAATGATCTTTGGGACTAGAAAGCTTATGTAAAAATGAAAATCATTGTTCCAGAAATAAGAGCAAAAGTTCAAAGTGTCAAACAGATAAGAATAAATGAAAACAGGTATTAAAAAATGTATTAATTCCAGTGAAAGATCTCCTTCCAATTACATACCCTGTGCTTAATAGATATTTGGCAAAGGTAGAGGTCCCTGATCTATGAAATGATCTGGACAAACCAAATCTGAGCCTAACTTATAAAGCACCATACAGAAGGAAAGGAATATTCTACAAATCAGTACAAAGGCACTCTGACTCACAACTGTTAGTATTTAGCCACAATAATTATGTTATTATAAATGATGCCCATATACCATTATAAAGACCAAGAAATGAGATTGGCCCCTTTCAGAAATCTTCAAATAGATTTCAGATGGCCTTTTTGTAGCTTTTTAAAAATTACAGTACTGACAGGTCATTAAGATTGACTTAATTTTGCAAAAATTCCACTTAGAAGCAAATGGTGGACTCACGCTGAATGAATGAATTGATGAATGAATGAATTCATTAATAATCAAATAATAGTGCTATACCAAATTGCCATAGATCAGGTGGTTTATAAACAACATAACTCATTTCTCACAATTTTGGATTAAAGAAGTCCAAGATCACAACACCAGCATGGTTGGATGAGGGCCCTCTTTGGGCTTGCAGACTTCTCACTGTATCCTCCAATAGCAAAAAGGAAAAGTCAGTTCTCTGGGGTCTCTTTGATAAGGGCACTAATCCCAATCATCAGGGCTCCACCCTTATTACATAATCACTTACCAAAGGCCCCACCTCCTAACACTGTCATCTTTGGGGGTTAGGATTTCAACATATGTATTTTGGGGAAACACATTCAAACTATAGTAATACTTTATCTTTTCTTTTTTTAACAAAGTACTTTTCTGTTCTTTTACAACATAAAATATCACCAATAAGACTATTAAAGGAGATTCATCCTCTTTCTCTGTTAAAGAAATAGAGGCTTGGAAATGTATCCCCAAAAAACTTCCAGATATTTAAAGGTCTTCTATGGTTTTTGTCATTTAAAATTATTATGATGGTCATTATATTTCATAATCTATCCCTGCCTCTGTTAACGACATTATTTATCCCACCACTTAAATAATGTAGAACTTTTTCAATTGTTTAAAATTATTTCTAGTTTAGGGGTGCCTGGGTAGCTGTTGATTAAGCATCTGCCTTTGGCTTAGGTCATGATCTCAGAGTCCCGGGATCAAGCCCCACAAAGGGGGTGGGGATCCCTGCTCAGTGGGGAGTCTATTTTTCCCTCCCTTCTATCCCCTCCCCCCTGCTCTTGCTTTCTCTCTTAAATAAATAAAGAAAATCTTTTAAAAAGATATTTTAAAATTATTTTTAGTCTAAAATATCATCTTGCCAGGACATCCTGGTGCTGCTTCTCCAATTCCCACTAAACTATTTGAAAATGAGAAACAAATTAAAATAAATAATTCCAGAAGAGAAGTCTTGAAAACCAGCATAATGCCTGAAATTTTCAATAACTATAAGATGATGGTATCAAAGTCAGAATTCTCAGTGATGGATGCAGTTTTTAGCACATAAAAAGAACAAGTTTGTTAGGCTAAAAGAAAAAGGGGTGCTGATTCATCTTTCTGCTTCTCCCTGATATCTGGTACAGGCATTCTGAGTCTGAATCAAAGAGATAACTGGGTAGTCAGCCATCAACTTCACAGTATTCCTCAGGTGGCTAGAGTTTGCTCTTCCACCGTAACAAATACTGCTCTTTCTACATGGATTTACTGCCTGAAGTTCTTAAGGAAACAACTGCATTGAAAGTGAATGAAAGGATCAAAAGGAACAAAGTGCATTCTAAGTTGCTAATGCAGAGTGATGTGCATATAGTTCTAACAAGCATATCATTTAGGTAAGGTTGAAATTAGAACATGCTTATAGCCTTGCAGGCATCTTAAATTTTTCAAGTGTCAGTCACACTTTCTATAAAGAAAATTTATTATTTTATTTTAATTATTAAAAAATTCCATACATTACCCAGTGCTTACCGTGATAAGTGTACTCTTAATCCCTTTCACTTATTTTACTCATCTCCCAATCAACTCTCCTCTGGCAACCAATAGTTTGTTCTCTTATTTAAGAGTCTGGTTTTTTGTGGGTTTTTTTTTTTTTTGGTATTTTCTTTCCTTTTTCTTCTTTTGTTCATCTGTTTTGTTTCTTAATTTCCACATATGAGTGAAATCCTATGGTATTTGTCCTACTCTGTCTGAATAATTTCACTTAGCATAATACCCTTTAGTTTCATGAGTGTTGTTGCAACTGGTGAAATATCATTTTTTATAGCTAATATTCCATTGTATATATCTACCACATCTTTATCTATTCATTTATGAACACTTGGGTTGCTTCCATATTCTGGCTATTGTAAATGCCACAATAAACACAGAGGTGCATGTATCTTTTTGAATTAGTGTTTTCATTTTCTTTGGGTAAATACCCAGTAGTAGAATGGTTGGGTCATATGTTAACTCTAATTCTCATCTTAAGTTTCTGAGGAACCTATATCCTGTTTCCCATTAAGGCTGTATCAGCTTGCATTCCCAAAGTTTCCATTTTCTTCACACCCTCACCAACACTTGCTATTTCTCATGTTTTTGGTTTTAGTCATTCTGACAGATGTGAGGTGATATCTGGTTATTGTTTTGATTTGAATTTCTCTGATGATTAGTGATACTGAACATCTTTTTATGTGCCTGTTGGCCATCTATATCTCTTCTTTGGAAAAATGTCTATTGAGGTCCTCTCCCATTTTTGAATCTGATTATTTGTGGTTTTTTTGGTATTGGGTTGTATAACTTCTTTAAATATTTTAGATATTAACTCCTTACCAGATATATCATTTATAAATATCTTCTCCCATTCAGGGTTTTGTTTTGTTGATGGCTTCCTTTGCTGTGCAAAAGCTTTTAATCTTGATGTAGTCTTAACAGTTTAATATTACTTTGTTTCCCTTGCCAGAGGAGACATAGCTAAAAAAATGTTTCTATGGCTGATGTCCAACAGATTATTGCTTATGTTTTCTTCTAGGAATTTTATGGTTTCAGGTCTCACATTTAGATATTTAATCCATTTTGAGTTTTGTATATGGTGTAAGAAAGTGGTCTAGTTTCATTCCTTTGCATGTAACTAAAAAGATTTCCCCAATACCATTTGTTAAGGAGACTGTCTTTGGATGCCTAGGTGGCTCAGTCAATTAAGGATCCACCTTTGGCTCAGGTCATGATCCTGGGGTTGTGGGATTGAGCCCCACAGAGGGTTCCCTGCTCAGTGGGGAGTCTGGTTCTCTCTGTCTGCTTCTCCCCTCCCCTCATTTGTGTGTGCACCCTCTCAAGTAAAATAAATAAAATCTTTAAAAAATAAAGAAACTGTCTTTCTCTTACTGTATATTCTTTTTTATTTTTATTTTTTTAAGGGGGCAGAGAGAGACAGAGAGACAGAGAATCACCCAGTGCAGAGCCCAATATGGGGCTTGATCTCATAACTCTGAGATCATGACCTGAGCCGCAATCATGAGTCAGACAATCGACTGTGCCATCCAGGCACATCCCTCCCATTGTATCTTCTTGCCTCCTTTTTCATAGATTAATTGATCATAAAAGTGTGGGTTTATTTCTGCACTCCCTATTTTGTTCCATTGATCTATATGTCTATTTTTATGCCAGTATCAGATAAGAACATTACAAAAAAGATACCTACAGGCCAAGATCTCTGATGCACATGGTTGCAAAAATCTTCAACAAAATTATTACCAAAGGTGTGATTTATTCCTGAGATGCAAAGCTGGTTCAATATTTGCAAAACAATCGACATGATATCTCACATCAATAAGAGAAAGGATAAAAATCATATGATCATTTCCATAGATGCAGAAAAAGCATTTAAGTACAAAATCGACTCATGATAAAAACCTTCAAAAAGGAGGTTTAGAAGGAACATACCTCAACGTAATAAAGACCATATGTGAAAAACCCACAGCTGAAATCACATTCAATAGAAAACACTGAAAATTTTCCTCTTGTGTCAGGAACAAGAAAAAGATATCCACTCACTACTTTTATTCAGCATGCTACTGGAAGTCCTAGCCACAGCAATCAGACGACAAAAAGGAATAAAAGACATCCAAACTGGTAAAGAAGAAGTAAAACTTCTACTATTTGCAGATGACATGACACTATATATAGTGTCACTATATACAGAAAACCCTAACGACTCCACTGAAAACCACTAGAACTCATAAACGAATTAAGTAAAGTTACAGGATACAAAACCAATGTACAGAAATTCATTGCCTTTCTATACACTAATAATGAAGTAGCACAAAGGGAAATTAATAAAATAATCACATTTGAAAGTGCAAAAAAAATAATAAAATACATAGGAATAAACTTAACTGAGGAGGTGAGAGACCTATATGCCAAAAACTATAAAATACTGATGAAAGAAGCTGAATGTGATACAAACAGGTGGAAATATATTCTATGCTCATGATTTGAGAGAACCAATACTGTTAAAATGTCAACCCCACCCAAAGATATCTACAGATATAATCCAATCACTATCAAAATATCATCATTTTTCGTAGAACAAATAACCCTAAAATTTCATGGAATCACAAAAAAACCCCAAATAGCCCAATCTTAAGTAGAACAAAACTAGAGGTGTCACAATCCCAGATTTCAAGAGTATTTATTTGTTTCAATAACTATTACTAAATTATGCTTACTTTCCTGTAAGACATGTTCCAAGGTGCTAGCTCCAGCAGAGAAAAAAAAAAAACAAAAAACAAAAAACAAACAAAAAAAAAACCTTAAAAAATTCTACTACACTCCCTTCTCCTAGCACAAAGAGTAAAGTATGTATTAATCACCTATCTACTTCTTGTGTACAAAAATGAATTGTTTCTAGTTTGAAAATGACAATATATCCCACATTCCAGCATGATGACTGGCATTTATGTAGTAGGAGTGAAAAGCGTGAGCATTTAAAGCTGGCAGCAAACTTCTTTAATAGATTGAAGGTAAGGAAGGGAAACCACAAGGCATGAGGGTGGGTGTGCTAAAGTCGAGGAGTAACAGTCAATTCTCCCCAAGGTAAAAATGAGAGATTTGATTTCACCTGAGGAAGATAAAGAAGAACTGAAAAGGAAAACAAAGAGAAGCATGAGATAATCAGTAAATTTTAGGACACAGGAAGTTTAAATAGGTATTAAATGTCCTCAGTGGCCAAAGGCTCTTTATGAAAGAGGACTGCTAATACAAGCTGAAGGTATTTACTTTGATGTGGTATGACATTTACTATCCCATCTTTTCCCAAATCTTCAAAAACATCAGTAACAAGTCCATTTCTTGGGTTTGAAAATGGTGTGTGTGTGTGTGTGTGAGTGCATGTGCTTGCGTGTGCACAGGTGCATGTATGGTTGCAGTAACAGTATTTTATTTTGTTTTGTTTTGTTTTCCTCAAAAGCAAGAGGTTGGCTCATTTTCAAGTCCTTGTTGACATTGTGCAAATCAAGTACTACATATGTAGGATGGCAAGAAAGCATATTAACTGAGGAAGTAAGTGTTTGCACCTTAAGAGTATGAACATTTTTACCACCCTCTAACACACTTTAAAATATTTGGGGACAATTTCAGAGCATGAAAATTTCAGTTTAAGTAATCATATTAAGTAATCATACCTAGATCCTAGAAGGATCTAGGATCCAGATACCTCGTGAGTTATAATAAATGAATTGATCAATATTTATATTGTTATAGAGACCAGCAAAATCATATAGACCATTCTTGCATTTTACACATAGGAAGAAGTAAAAAAGACGTGATCCAATTAAATATATCAGCAGGAAGGGGGCAACACTAAAAATATAAACCAGGATCACTGCTTTATAGCATTTAATAAGACCAGAGCTCTTTGTAATATTCCATGATTCAAATCCCTCTTGTTTAATAAGGCTACACATTCTGAATTTGCTTTAGATAAGGGACAGGCTTCAGACTTCCTATTTTAATGCATTTAAATGTATAAATGGGTTTGAATATTAAAGTGTATTTCAAAAATCATGCTCAGAGTCCAGTGTTTTTTATACCCATTTATCCTGGTTTATATGATACATGTTTAATTATCATATCAACATGGATAGAAATGTTCTTCCCTAGATCTCTCAATATTTGTAGATATTTCTGACCTATATTGTTAAATAAAATAATAAGTCCAAAATAGCTTTTCTAATCTACTGCTTCCTAAGTTTTAACTTATGCCTTCATTAGGCAATAAAATTATAAGTAGCTGAAAAAGGGAAGTAGAGTATAAGTTCTATTATTGGAAATGTTGAAATACAGATAGGGCTATGTTTGATTCTTTCAGAATTATTCATTTCTATATTTTTGCTTCCATTCTTTTCCCAAGCATTAGAATCAGGAATGCTAAGAATAGTATGAGTTATAGCATTTTCCATGAGTGAAAGTGGACCAGGTTTCTATAAATAATGTATTTTAAATGAACTAGCAGGAAGATCCTTGACTTAGAAAATACTTCCTGGTTATCAGTTCCAGATGGGAAATGTGTGTACAAAATATAATCACCACCATGCATTACTAGTAAAGAACTTCATTCTCTCCCAATTGATTGCTACCCAGTTTATACTAGGAAGTTGTTTAGTTATGGAGTTTTCAGTGTGTTCTTATTTAAATTTCCCATATCTGTTTATATTATAGAGTATCAAAAATTCTCCCTTGGAGAAAAAAAAATATGGTATCTATTTCTGAAATTATACAATCACTTGAACATATCTGATACACTGAAAAAGTGAAATAAAACTAATGGATACAACCATGTCTATATCTATAAAGTTTGGGGTTTATAGATCATAAACATTTTGGATATTTTTACTAGAAACTAAATTCTCTGAGATAAAAGCCCAGATGACTTAACTATCTTTTAATTGTTCTTTCCTAAAGCCTCCAATCATTTTCTTTATACTTCCTATCTGTATTAAGATTGCAAACATTTGTAACTCTGATTAACCCAGTCCCACATTTCTTCTGTAAAGTAATACTTTAAAAGGTAAATTCTTACAAAGTTTAAGTGTTTTAAAAGTACCTTGACGAGTAATCTAATTTAATCATGATATATTCACGTATGATATGTTGATTTATAACAAGAACGGTGTATTTTTAAAGCTTTTATTTATTTATTTATCTAAGAAAGAACAGGAGGAAAAGGAAAGAGAGAATCTCAAGCAGACACAGCACTAATCACGGAGCCCAGTGCTGGGCTCAATCCCAAGACCCTTAGATCACCAAGTGAGTAGAAACCAAGTCTGGTCGTTAACTAACTGAGTCACCCAGGCACCTCAACAAGAACTATATAATATTTGGTCTTTTTCTGCTTTTCTCGCACAGAGCTCTTAAAAACCTTAAAATTTCCTAAGTGATTAAAGGGAAAAAGGTCTTTTGTTGTGTTAAGGAGGTGACTTTTGGAACTCACCTAGGGATGGGGGCTGGATGGAGGAGAACCAATCAAGTAATAAAATTGGAACTTTTCAGTCCTTCCTCTGACCTCCCAGGAGGAGAGTGGGGCTGAAGGTTGAATCCGTTTCCAATGGTCAGTGATTTAATCAATTATGCCTAAGTAATGAAGCCTCCATAAAATCCCAAAAGGAGTGGGTTTGGAGAGGTTCTGGATTGGTGAACGCATGGAGATTTGGGAAGAACGGTGTGCTCTGAGAGGGCATGGACACTCTGCACTGTTTCTGTGCCTTGCCTTATGCATCTCTTCCTTCTGGCTGTTCTTGAGTTTTATCCTTTTACAATGAACTGGTTGTCTAATAAGTAAAATGTTTCTTTGAGTTTTGTGAGCCACTCTAGCAAATTAATTGAACTGCGGACGTGGTTGTGGGAACTTCTGGTCTACAGCCACTCAGTCAGAAGCATAGGTGACAACTTGGACTTGTGACTGGCCAATCTAAAGTCCAAGGAAGTAGTTATAGGAAGCTCTAATTGTAGCTGGTTGGTCAGAACCTGGGCTTCTGACTGGTGTCCAGGAGAGTGGACAGTTATCTTATAGGATGGAATCTTAACCTGTGGAATCTGGTGCTATCTCCAGATATATTAGAATTGAGTTGAATGGTAGGACACCAACTGGTGTTAGTGAGAATTGCTTGTTGGTTGAATTGCCCCCCAAACATTCACTGAAATTGGTTCCAGGCCCCAGTAGGGGCAGGACACCATTTCATAAATGAGAAAGTAGTTTTCTCAGTTTTTCAGTGAAATTTTCATGACCATTGGGTCTTCTGTTCTTGCTTTTCCATGTGAAGACAGAGATTTCGGTGACTCTGAATCATGAAACCCTAAGTTTGTCCAACTTCCTCAGGTCACTAAAAGAAACACATGAAGGAGACATTCAGGGTAAAGGGCCAATTTATTTCTATAGGGCTTTTGGAAACTTATAATTTTGGTATATTTAGCAGAAGCACATGAGTACAATGGTTGATTTTAAGATTCACCTTAACAAAAGCAGGCTAAACACTGCATCCCCCTGAGAACCATGGAAGAGTTTAAGGGCAAGTATTCTAAAGGCTGATGGTCTGTGTTCTATTCCCACCTTAAGCACTTGGCTCTAAGCCCTTGAACCTGAGTTAAAGCTCAGTTTGCTATACCAACGTGAAGGATTTGATATGAAAGTTTAAGGAAATGAGGCTTGAGAAGTGCCTACCAAGGCACGGAATAAGCATTCAACAGTAATTACTACCATTTTCATTTTCATGAACTTACGAGGTCTTAGGATTTGGATGGCAGAATAGAAGTATAAAAAGACACATCTAGGGCACCTGGGTGGCTCAGTTGGTTAGGCGGCTGCCTTCGGCTCAGGTCATGATCCCAGCGTCCTGAGATCAAGTCCCACATCGGGCTTCTTGTTCCACAGGGGCCTGCTTCTCCCTCTGCCTCTGCCTGCACTCTATCTCTCTGACAAATAAATAAATAAAATCTTAAAAAAAACAAAAAAACAAAAAAGAAAGACACATCTAGGGATACCTAGGTGGCTCAGTTGGTTAAGTGTCTGATTCTTTTTTTTTTTAATTAAAAAAATTTTTTTTAAGATTTTATTTATTTATTTCTCTCTCTCTCTCTCACACACACACACACACACACACAGATCACAAGTAGGCAGAGAGGGAGGCAGAGAGGGGGAAGCAGGCTCCCTGCTGAGCAGAAAGCCTGATATAGGGCTCCATCACAGTACCCTGAGATCATGACCTGAGCTGAAGACAGAGGCTTAACCCACTGAGCCACCCAGGTGCCCCAAGTGCCTGATTTTTTATTTTGGCTCAGGTCATGATCTCAGGGTTATGAGATTGAGACCCACATTGGGCTCCACGCTCAGCAGGGAATCTGCTTGAGAATCTTTCCTTCCTCTGCCCCTCTCCCTGCTTGCATGCAGGTCCTCTCTTTCTCAAATCAATATATAAATCTTAAAAAAAAAGACACACCTAAAAAAAACAAGGCCAAAGTCTTGAGTGCACATGAAATAACATGGCATTCTCTAGTTATTTTTAGGACACATCTATTTTTATTCACTAAACAGCCCAAAAGAGTACCATTACAATATACGGTTATAGAGCAATCTGACCTCACATGGTAGAGCCAACTTCTGAAATATGGTTCATGGACCTGTCTCAAAATCACAGAGAATTCTTGTTATAAAATATTAAGTAGCAAACATAATATTATCAAGCAAATTTGGATAAGGACTACTTCAGTTTCTCTCTCTGAATGAATTTGAATATATATATGTGTGTGTGTGTGTGCGCGCGCATGCGCGTGCGTGCGTCAGTGCGTGTATTTGAAACTTATTTATAACTTAGGTCTCAATTCTAAACTTGGACAAACTGACAATTATTATTCTCTCACACACACAAAAACACACACACTCTTAAGTAAACTTAATCATTTCAACTCAGATTAATTCATTATATCTTAGTTATTTAAAGTATAAACCTAAATTAACTACTCTTCTCCACCCCACCTCTGTCCAGATGGATTCCATATTCCAGTAAAAAGTGCCACTGGGAAAGGACTGTCTAGACCTAATTTGTGTTCTTCCACCAGGCCATCATCAGATAAAATGGATCTCATCATTTTGGACCATGACATGTTCATATTTAATAGCCTTTAGTGACTCCCAATTTTCTACACAATGACACCTAAGTTCCTCAGTAAGACATATAAGGCCTAGCATTGCCCTGCTTTCTTCTGCCTCATTTCCCATGTCTCCCTGCTTCAGTTTCTGGGCTCCAGAAACACTTAACTCTGCTAAGATGAAAACACATACTTTTTTTGAATTTGTGACTCTGCTGATTTTTCTCTTTTTACTTGGAATATTTTTCTCTTGCCTCTTTAATTGGCTCATTCCTATTCATTTTTAAGATTTAGAACAGAAGTCGGACTTCTTAAGGAATTTTCTCTGTACCCAACTGAATACATATACACAAAGGCATACCCTTGTTGAGATGGTGTTCCTCTCCTGGGTCTCCAATAATACTCTGCTACCAAATCTTCACCATGATTTTTAAATTATCTATTATCTTCTCCTGCCTGCTGGGTCCCTTCACAGGCATATTATTAATGCGATTGTATAGGGCTCAACTCTCAGAAGGGTTCCACATTTGGGTTTCAATGATCTGCAGTCATTGTCTTGAAGTTTTTAATAATTTTATCTTGATTTTGTGTTTTGTAAGTTAAGTCTGATGGGACAATGGAGAATGTGTTGTGCGTGTGTGAGAGAGAGAAAAATGAGTGAGTGATGGGTAGGAGGCTTAGAGTCTGAGCTCCTAGATACCTTGCCTCCTATTGCTTCCCACTTCCCCTCAATGGATTCTCAGCTGCCCACTCCTCTATCACATGGTCCTCCCCCTACCCTGCCCCTCCCACACACAGACACACCATATTTCTGTGGTCCTGGTCAGGTATATGCTCTATGGCATCTCATTTGGGGCAAAGTACTTGTTTCCACGCCAGGGTTAGTACACCACTGTGTATTCAGAGGGTAACCACTCATCCCTGACCCAGGAATCAAAGGCTGCGTGATGAGAGATTGTAACATGAGTGTAGATGATCTGTGAGGGGTTAGGTAAGTGAGCCAGTACAAATAGAACAAAATTATTTCCAAGGCCACGTTAAACAGCGAATTAAAAAAAAAAAATCCCAAATTAAGAAATATACTGTGAAAAGTGAAAACCTTTTATATTTTATTACTTTAAAAGGCATCTCTTTCCTATTTTTGAACAAAGGTCCCAGCATTTTTGTTTTGCCTGAGAGCTGCAGGTTATATATCCAACCCTGCCTGTCTAAGTCTATAAAATCCTTAAGTTTGGGACTTTTCTATTCACCTCTGTAAATGGAGCATACGGCATGGTACCTACTACATAATGAGAACTCATTTATATTTGTTAAATGAGTGAGCAAATGAATAATTATTGCATAATACAATATACCACCTTCCATAAGGTGTGCTTGAATAGTAGTAAACTCTGTGATGATGAGATACTTGTAAAAAACTTCTGACTTGTTCATCACAAAGCATAACAAATAACATATAAAAGCTGTAAAAAACTGAAATAGCATTTTCTCCACACTAATAAAATTGACTTCATGCCCTGCCTCTTTTCAAAATATTTCTTTTCCAAAACAATTTTGTTGTCTGCCATATTTTAGTAAAAAAAAAAAAGGCCAAAAAAAAAAAGCTATAAATGTCTTCTCTTTGATTTCATACTGTGATTAAAGAAATGATTTTCATTTGTTTTTTTAACAGTAAAGGGCTTTGAAATTATACCAAGCAACAGTACACCAAGTACTTGGGAGAAAAATGCATTCAGCAAAGAAATACATACCTATACCAACACATGGATAGATTAAATTAATCAAGAGATGAACTACTTTGTGTACTATAGTATCTAAGCCATTTGGCAATCTACTGTGCTTATGATGTCTATTTTAATATTACATATGTTGATTTCAGTCTTGTAGAAAGGGGAAGAAATGGCTTGAGGGTAGAATGCTTTTGTAAATAGAGTATGTACTATATGGCTAGATAAACCCAGGTGAATGTTAATTTGCATTCATTCAATTTTTGAATACCAGCTGTCAACAATAGAATATAGAAAGATATTACAGTTTGGTCTTATATGGAAAAACTCAGGAGTATTACAGAAGTAGGTATTTTGATAAAATGATTTAAATGTAAAGAGACCTCTGTTAGAAAAGATAATCTTTATTCAGTAAGTCAACCATTTTTTAAAAAAAAGATTTTGTTTATTTATTTGAGAGAGAGAGGGTGCAAGCAGGAGGAGGGGCAGAGGGAGAGAGACAAGTAGACTCTATTGAGCAGGGGGTCCGATATAGGGCTCCATCCCAGGACTCTGAGATCATGACCTGAGCAGTCAGATGCTTAACTGACTGAGCCACCAAAGTGCCCCAAGTCAACCATTTTTTAAAAACATTTTTTATATTCCAGGAAAGGAATGAGGTACTGGAGTTGGTCAGTTACAAAGCAATATAGATTCTGTCCTTACAGAACACATGAAAGGCATTAGGCAATTAATTACAAATACTTTCAGTAAACAGCTAAATGTGTAATATGGAATCTATCCTACGGATGACTTAGGTAGGCTTAAAGAGAATACGGAGCAGCATTTCCAACTTTGCAATTTTTGCTAACAGATAACAGATCCATTCTTACATTTATTTACACATTTTTTTAAAAGGAACTATACAAAATTTAAAAATCAGAATTATTAATTTGTAATGTGTGATAGCTTAAAGAAATTATTCAACTGCCTTTGTACTCATCTGTCAAGAAAGACTTTGCTTACCAAAGTAAAAGGGAAAAAAACCACTTGTAACTGTACCTTATTTAAGAATGTTTTAGTAACTGGAACACTTAACTACTAAAAAAAAAAATTAAGACATTTAAAAAAAATTTTTTTAAGTATTTAAGATTGGCTTTCTTAAAATTTACTCCAAATTAGTGAGATACTACATTACATTTAAAAGGCTGTTTGCACTGTTTAAAAGCATCTTAGTCAAGAGCTCTTCTAAATCACACACCAGCTGTTTTATGTTGGACAAATAACTTAATCTCTCAGACATCTGCCCCTTCATCTGTACTATAAGGAAGAAATATTACCCCTGGACACATGTGAATTAAATAATTAAATATAAACAGAATGTTTAAGATCCTAATTCTAAATCACATAGTAGATAAACAACAAATTTTACTTTTTAAAATCAAGTTATTTATTCTTTTATTCTTCCACCGAACATACATACAATATCTACTATTTGAATAGCAAAGAATATAATATAAAGATTTTAGTGCCTAACTTAGTTTTTTTTTTTTTTCAAAGACTTTATTCATTTATTTGACACAGAGAGATCACAAGTAGGCAGAGAGCAGGCAGAGAGAGGGGGGGAAGCAGGTTCCCTGCTGAGCAGAGAGCCCGATGCGGGGCCCGATCCCAGGACCCTGAGATCATGACCTGAGCCAAAAGCAGAGGCCTAACCCACTGAGCCACCCAGGTGCCCCTGCCTAACTTAGTTTTAAGTAGCAACTGAACCTCTTATTTGTGTTATTATGCATAACTACCTAAAATCATTAGTCTCTGGATATATGAAATAGAAATAACTATCTTTCAGAAATATTTAAAAGCAAAAGGCATTATTATCCAAAATGTCCACTAACTAAAGAACAGCAGATGTTCAACAAATGTTTGTGTTCTCTTCTCCATTATTATATATTAGATACTGTGATAGGTACAATGGGTGAAAAAAACTGATTATAATCTCTTCATAGAATTGATGTTCTTAGATATGGAAATGACATACAGAAATAATCTGAATATACCCTAATATACACACTCTCTACTAAGGAAAACATAAGATGAAATTAAGATATTATAAGAATTCAAAAGATGGAATAACTAAAACTAAGAAATAAATAAAACTAGTACTATCTTCTAGAAATATATGTAAATATTTTTTCAATATTTCTGTTTATTTTATTTGTATTACTATTTATTCTATAATATCTTTTAAACAAAATGAGTTATACTTCATTAAACCATGCTTGATTCAAAGTAGTGTTGTTAATTTAATATGATTTATGATATTTTGCTGCAAATTAAATTGGTGAATTTAAAATGTAATTGTAGAAACATGCATTTAGATATTTTACATTTCACTTGTCAGCTTATTTTTATGTTATTGTCAAATAAAAAGGATCTTCATTTCAATTTTACCAAAAGGCATTAATTTCTTTCTTTATTAAAAATGAACTTCAGGGGGCGCCTGGGTGGCTCAGTGGGTTAAAGCCTCTGCCTTCGGCTCGGGTCGTGATCCCAGGGTCCTGGGATCGAGCCCCACATCGGGCTCTCTGCTCAGCGGGGAGCCTGCTTCCCCCCTCTCTCTCTGCCTGCCTCTCTGCCTACTTGTGATCTCTGTCTGTCAAATAAATAAATAAAATCTTAAAAAAAAAAAAAAATGAACTTCAGGGGTGCCTGGATGGTGCAGTTGGTTAAGCATCTGCCTTCAGCTCAGGTCATTATTTCAGGTCCTGGGACCAAGCCCCAGGTCCAGCTTTCTGCTCAGTGGGGGGTCTGCTTATTTGCCTTTCCCTCTGCCCCTCCCCCTGGCTGGTACTTTCTCTCTCTCAAATTAAAAAAAAAAAAAAATTAGAACTCCAATTTCTACTACCAGCTGTGGTGTAATAAAATACGGTAGGACAATGCAGTTAATAAGAACTGAAATACAGTGGAGAAATTACAAAATCACACTTTAAAGACCTAAGAGAACTGTGTAGGCAACAAGAATCTCTACAGTGGAAAGCAGCTTTTAGAAATAAACTCAGAATTTCTAATCCCTTTTTTCTTGGGAGGAATTTATGTACTATTACAGCAAGCTGTGGATTTAGGTTAGCTCTCCTGGAGAAAAGAGAAACTGGGAAAATTTTTGGTGGTCAGGAAGTTATGAAGTAAGAAGTGCAACACTTGAAAGGTCTAGAAAGCATGGCCAACTTTCTCCACAATTTTTTCGATGAATCTTGCGGCTGAATGAATGGGAACACAGAGAGCTAGAAAGAAACCCTCTGAAGAAATAGTGAAATAGTGAACTCTCAGTCTTGTGTTGTACCTATATTTAACCATGTTGGATTGCCTACATTACATATATATATATATAATTTATATATATAATTATATATATAATTTATATATATAAATTATATATATAATTATATATATAATTTATATATATATAATTTTTATATATATATATAATTTAAATGAAACCAAAAGTCTCATAGCATAATATTCAAAACGTCCAGAAAGAAAATTACTTAGAACACTAAATACCACCTACACTTCTGCTAAAATTGTAAAGGTAATCAACAGATACAAACACAGATCGGACAAACACTTTAAAGCAGCTATTATAAAAACACACAAATGAGCAACCAGGAACACTCAAACTACAAATGTTAGAATGTTTCAACAAAGAGACAGAAGATGTAAAGAAGAACCAAATAAAAATTTAGAACTTAAAAAATGCAACAGCAGAAGTTTTAAAATCACTGGATAGGCTTAATAGTAGAATAGACATAGTAGAAGAAAGAGTCTATGAACTGAAAAATATATCAATAAAAATTATCTTTTGTGAACAACAGAGACAGGGGGATAAAAAAAGATTAGGAGAAAAAGAAAAAGAAAGCCTAATTTACCTGTGAATCCATGACAGAAGTTCTGTAATTGGAATCTCAGAAGTAGAAAAGAGAGACTGCTGTTCTGAAAAGCTAGTTCAAGAAATAATGGCCCTAAACTTCTGTAGGTTGGGAAAAAATACACATTTTGAAATTCAAGAGACTGACTGAACCTCTAACTGAATAAATCTAAAGAAGTACAGGTCTAGATATATTATAATCAAACCTGAGAAAACTAAAGACAAAGACAAAATCTTTAAAGATGCCAGAAGAAAAAAAATAATATATACACTATAGGAGAACAATGATTTGAATGACTGCATATTTTTCATCAGAAAATGTAGAGTCCAGAAGGATATGGCACATTTTAATGGACTGAAAGAAAAAAAAATCTATATTCACTACTAATACCCTTTGGAAATGAAATGACATTGTCAGATGAAGGACAACAGATTGCTTTCAAAAATATCTTCTGAAGAAAGTTCTTCAGACTAAAGAGCAATGACCCAGGAAAGAAGAAAGAACAGAAATGAGAAATAGCTTGGTAAATATAATAGACTGTTCTTTCCTTTTTTGAGTTTTTAAAAATGTTTCTGATGGTTGAAAACAAAAATTACAAGTTCTGCTGGAGTTTTCAATGTGAATAGATGTATTATACAAGACAATTACAGAATGAATGGCCTCATATGGTAGCAACATTTCTGCATCATAATCAAAGTGGTAAAATACTGTTGCTTAGCAAACTGAAAGGTTAAGTATGTCTTTTGTAATTCCTAGAGCAACTTTAAGCAAGAAAAACATTAAATATAGTCAAAATCATGATAGATAAATTAAAATGGAATTCTAAAAAAGGTTAAATAACATTTTTCTTCCAAAAAAGGAGAATGTGGTAGATCTAAATCCATACATATCATTAATTACATTAAATGTAAAGAGTATATACACACTAAGAAACAGATTATCAAAAGGGAAAAAATATGTTCCATTTTATGATATTTAAAAAATTCACATCAAATTAACAATGCAAATAGATTCCAAGATCTGTCCAAGGACACAAAACAGCTGGTACAAAAGCCCTAAAACAAACTTAGCATGTGAATGATATGTTAAATGTTTATGACTGTGTATAAAGAACCAGAGTTTATACATGAATATTTTAAAGTCAACTAATTCCAAATTATGGGATTGGAGACCATTTTTATTTTGCTTGAACTTATTTGCAATTTTTACATTTTCTTAAAATAAGTGTGACTAAATGATTCCTGAAATAGGTTCTAATAAATGCATTGGGAGAGTAGATGAGAAACAAACATTATTTGCAGTTGAAGTAAATAGATTTTAAGGACCCACTAAAGAAGTTGGGGGGATATGGGGATAGATAAAACTTCTGGGTTTTTGTTTTTGTTTTTGTTTTTTTTTAGATTTATTTGAGAGAGAAAGAGAGAGAGAGTGAGCACGAGCATGCACGTGGCAGGGGGAGGGGCTGTGGGAGAGGGATAGAGAATCTCAAGCAGACTCCCTGCTAAGCACGGAGCCCAACCCAGGGCTGGATCTCATGACTTTGAGATCATGACTTGAGCTGAAATCAAGAGGTAGATGTCCAAACAACAGAGACACCCATGTACCCTGATAAAATTTGTGTTTTAGAAGATGCTAACACTCTACATGTATATCAAGAATTCACGAGAAAGAAAAGTTATATTGGAGAGAGAAAGCTCAATTTAGAAAATTGTGATGGATACTTCTGACTGAGAAGTTAGTGATACGAAGTTGGAAGTTTAGGTATGAATTTCAAAAATGCTAGAGCTAGAATATAGAATGGGGAATATATGTAGATAAATGGAGTGTAGCTTTAAAGGGCATAGATTAAAAATCTGTTTATGGAAAGCTTATTTGTTTAAATGGCTGAGTATACATCATGTAGTTTTGCATTCTGAAGAGGTGGCAAGTGAAGATTTATTACTAGCATTAAGCGGGAAAGGCTGATGCTATAACATAAGGGCAGTGGTGTTAATATGCATATTTATAAGAACAAGTAGATCCTTCTCTATATTTTACCACTTAAATACACTTCTGATTGCTACAGTAATTTAACCTTTCCCTAATTTCACTAAATTACTTGTAAACACCAGCTAGTAAAAGTTAATTGAAGAAAATGTAATTGTGTATTTGAGTATGGCCCTACTATACAATTAGGCAATTCTTTGTGATTGATAGTTTTAATGAGACATCAGTTCAAAGTAAAAGCTTGGAAAATATATATTATAGACTTTCATTGGGCATCAAATGAAGCAAATCCTAATGGTCAAATAGCTTTGTTTTTTAGTCAAGAAATACTTATTGAGTAACTACAAGGAAGACAGGCATCATTCATTTGTGACATTTTTTTAAATATTAAATTGTCATTGATAGTTAAAAATAAATAGTATTAAGAAAGTTAATGAAATATGGGGGGTCAAATACTTGTTTAGATGGAACTACCGTTTTTACAGTGTCAAACCTCAAACTCAGGGAATGAGCCCCTCTAATTCATACCTATTAGCTCTAAACTGGGTAATATTCACAGTAGGACCTTGAAAAGATATCCTTTGATACCAAGCTCTCTGGCTGCAATTCCCTCAAATGTAAGACTTTAAATATAGCATCTGCATTGATTGTATTTCTCTCTGTCTGGGCTATAAACTCCTTCCATTTAGGACTTTAATCTTATCTTAACCCTTCACTTGTCTTATCCTGTCCTACTCCAAATTACACAATTAAGCAATTCTTTGTAACTGATAGTTTTTTAAAATCTGAATTCAATTCCTCAACATATAGTGTATTATCAGTTTCAGAGGTAGAGTTTAGTGATTCATCAGTTGAATATAACACCCAGTGCTCATTACATCATGTGCCTTCCTTAATGTCCATCACCCAGTTACCCCATTCTCCCATCCTCCTCCCCTCCAGCTACCCTCAGTTTGTAACTGATACTCTTAATGAGACATCAGTTCCTTTAAGAATTGGTGCTGAGATGGACCAAACATTTATTTTCGGTTATATGCGAAAGACAGTTTCATTAATTCCAATGAAGGAGAATTAAAATCACAGTGTATTATTTGCTTTTTGATATGTTAATATTTTTGCTAAACAAAGGTGGTTTTCATTACTTACTACGGATGGATTATGATGTGATTCATTATAAAGTCCAATATTTGTTTTAATTTTTGATTTAAAAATTTCTGTACTTATTAAAATTATCCACATTGAACATTAATGAATTTGCAGAAATTAAACATATTGATTAATATAAAAAAGGTTTTTTTAAATTGAAGTTTCAACTGGTTTGCAACCGTAAGTCTAGACATATTTAAACTTGTTTCAAATTATTACTGAAGATAGAAAAAAAAGGGCAGTGAACTTATTAACATTCCAGAAAAAAAATGATGTAATAAAAATCCCACTTTATATTAGTAGAAAAAATTCTCAGTAGAAATTTAAACAAAGTATCTTTTGGGAACCAGGGCAGCAAGGCTTTACAAACAAAAGCTAGGCTCATATTTTTCTTCTACAGTTCTAAATAACTGAATAAAGGGGAAATTTGCAGTGGATTATGAAGAAGAAATACTGCATATCTATAATTTTGTATCAGCCAATTGGTTTTTCTCTATGAGATAGCAGGTTAACAGTCTTGGATATAAACCAGCTTATTCATACCTCTTAAATAGTTGTCATTCAACAGTGAGTGATTAATTGTAAAAGAAAATCTACCCTGTGAGAGTCTTAATATAAAATATCTGGTATTCTTTTAAAGCATCATCGAATGCTGCCAAGTGGAAACATGTATCATGAATAATACAAGTCTAGGAACTGAATTTCAACTCTGTAATTTTGAACAAATTACTTAACTTCATTTAATTTCATGATTTATGTAATCATATATCAATGTCACATTTTTCTAAGTTTTATTTCAATGTGAAAGAGACTTTAAAAAAAAAAAAAAAGATTTGTTATGTATTTATTTATTTATTTATTTGGCATAGAGAGCACAAGCCAGCAAAATCTTAGGCACAGGGAGAGGGAGAAGCTGGTTCCCCACTGAGCAGAGAGCCTGACCTGAGCTGAAGGCAGACACTTAACAACTGAGCCACCCAGGTGCCCCTCAATGTGAAAGAGACTTTAAAAATGCTATAAAGATAGTAATTACAGTATTTATATGTCACTTAGTAAGGTTGCAGGTAGCGTTCTAATAACTTATATGATTAACTTAGTCCTGCAACAGTACTGTAAAATAGGTAGTTATTACTATTACTATTTTATTATTAACTATTTTGCAGGTAATGAAACTCTGGTATAGAAAGGTTGTTTTTAAAGTCACAGGGCAGGAAAGTGGCAGAACCAGTATTCAGTCCCAGGCAATTTGGACCTGGATTCCATGTTTTGAACCTTTGTCTATCAAGGAATTACTAACACTGATACAGGAATTTGCAAATTACAAAGAAGAAAAAAAAATTAGCAATTTTTGTAGGTTTTTTTACATACATTTTACACATTTATTTTCTTCTTTATCACTACTTAACATAGTATAAACTCTATCAATGAAACTATTATATCTGGATTAAACAAATGAAACAAATGTATCTCACATTTATGAAAAAGTAAACTTTTTTCTCTTAAATTTTGAATCTGAATCTGAAACATTTCAAATTTCCTTCTCTTTATAATATAGTAGACATGGTATTCTCTTCTTTTCTGTTTTCCCTATGTGGTAGGTAGAATTCAAAATTGAACACTCAACTCCCATCCCCTGATGTATTAACTCTGCATAATCTCATTTCCTTGAGTTTAGGAGGAAACTGGATACTGTGGGGTATTGCTCCAATAACTGGATAACCTCATACAGTAAATGTGTAGGGATTTTAGAGATATAATTAATGTCCCTAATACATTGACTTTAGGTGAATTAAAAGGGACTTTATCTTAGGTGGGCCTGACCTAATCAGGTGAGCCAGCAGAAATTAGTATTACCTACTTCTTTCTATTCCAAAATTGAGAAATTTTCTATTTTGTATGAATGGTATTACCAACTATTCTCAATCTGGGTAACGCTGATGTTCAACATACACAGTTATATAGTGTTTAAGTGTGATCTTCACTGTCTAAGCATAAATAATACATAAAAGAGGTATCTATGTAAATTACCATGTAATGCACAGTTCAATACATGATAAGTTATATATGGATGCATACACATTGATAAAAGATGTCTGAATGAATGGTCACCAAACTGTGGCTGATGGTTATCAGTATAATGCAATTTGAGGTGATTTTTATTTTCTTTGTAACAATCATATGTATGTATACTTCATATTATTTATAGTAAACCGTTTATTTTTTAAATCAATTTATTATTTTTAATAATTTATTTTTGATCAATTTATTATTTTAATCAATTTATTATTTTATAATCAAGGCAGTTCCCTTGTGAAAAAATAGAAGGAAAACTGTGAGGAAAAAATATACTAAAATATTGACAGTGATTATCTTTGATTGATGGAAAAATGAATAGTGTTGTTTTCTATTTTTATTATTGAAATTTTAAATTATAATTTGAGTATATGCTGTATGGCAACAATTTAAACAACAGAGGGTACACAGTTAAGCAATTAAAAATATACTAACACTAGTATCTCTGGACTCAATCCCAGTGTGACTCTTCTTTCTAAAATAAAATACAATTCTGAAATGATTTAATGTAACTTTTCTTGTTATAAAATTGGTTTCTTCTTTATTCATTTACGTCCCAGGAAGAGGAAAGGAAGAAACAGCTAAACCGTACAGCTTGATACATTTTATATACGTATACATTTATAAAATTACTGTTAAAATTACATACAAAGTATTTCCATCATCAGCTGTTACTTTGTACCACTTTACAATCCTTTTCACACTATTTCCTGTCACTATAGATTGGTTTTCTTTTCCTAAAGTATATATTCTAACTTCTTTCATTCAGTGTAATGATTTTAAGATTTGTCATCCTTGTTTTTTTTGTATCAGTGGCATATTCATCTTTATTGTTAAATAGCATTCTTTTTTTTTTTTTAAAGATTTAAAGATTATTTATTTGTCAGAAAGAGAGCAAGAGAGCACAAGCAGGGGGAGTGGCAGGCAGAGGGAGAAGCAGGCTCCCCACTGAGCAAGGAGCCCCATGCAGACTGGATCCCAGCACCCTGGGATCATGACCTGAGCCGAAGGCAGTTGCTTAACAGACTGAATCACCGAGGTGTCCCTTGCTAAGTAGCATTCTTTTGCATGGATATTCCATATTTTATTTAGTCATTCACCAGTTTGATGAACACTTCTGTTATTTTCAGTTTTCTACTAGTATGAATAAAGTTACTAATAATATTCTTTTTTTCGAGATTTTGTTTATTTATTTGACAGAGAGAGGGAGAGAAAGAGCACAAGCAGGGGGAGCAGTAGAGAGAAAGGGAGAAGCAAGCTCCTTGCTGAGCAGGGAGCCCAATGTGGGGCTCAGTCCCAGTACCTTGGTCACCTGAGTCAAAGGCAGATGTTTAACTAACTAAGCCACCCAGGCACCCCTACTATGTATATTCTTACCCTGTTTCTTGTGAACATGTGTTTTCATTTCTTTAGAGTAAACACCTAGGAATGGAATGGCTGAACTTCCTGATAGGTGGATATTTAACTTTTTTTTTTTTTTTTTTTTTTTTTAAAGATTTTATTTATTTATTTGTCAGAGAGAGAGAGGGAGAGAGAGCGAACGAGCACAGGCAGGCAGAGTGGCAGGCAGAGGCAGAGGGAGAAGCAGGCTCCCTGCGGAGCAAGGAGCCCGATGCGGGACTCGATCCCAGGACGCTGGGATCATGACCCGAGCCGAAGGCAGCTGCTCAACCAACTGAGCCACCCAGGCGTCCCTGGATATTTAACTTTTAAAGAAACTTCTAGACAGATTTCCAAAGTGGTTGTACCATTTCATAATCCCACCAGCAGGGTCTTAGAGTTCAAGCTGTTCCACATCTTCACCAATAATTGTGAACTTTAATCTCTTTAATTTCAACCATTTTAAGAGTTGTGCATTAGTATCACCATGTGTTCTTCGTTTGTAATTTCCTCATGATTAATGATGTTGAGAATGTATGCTTATTAGACATTTGTATATGTTCTCTTATCAATCATCTGTTCAAGTCATTTGTCAATTTTTCCTGTATCTACATACATATAATCTATATCATTTTGACTATTTTACTGTTTTAAGAGTTCCTTATGTATTATGGATATAACTCTTTTGTCATATTTATTAATAATATTTTATTCCAATCCGTGCCTTGATATTTATTTTCATTATGGTATCCTTCGAATATCAAATGTTTCTGTGAAAAATTCAACTCATCACTTATTGCTTTAACTTTATGTTTCTTATTTTGTATTACTCTCTAAGAAATAAATATTTGATACTGTCAGAGTCATAAACATTTTTATAGAAATTTTATAATTTTAGCCTTTATATTTATATCCAGGACTCATTTTATGTTTAGCTTTGTGTATGGTATGAGATAAATCTTAAGTTTCCTTTTTTTTTTTTTTTTTTTAAGTAAGCTGTATGTCCAATGTAGGGCTTGAACTCAAAAAGATCAAGCCACATGCTCTACCGAGCTAGCGAGGCACCCCAAAGTTCATTTTTTTCTTATGAATATATACTTCTTTAAGCATCACTTGTTTACAAATCTTTGCATTCCACATTTAATCGCCTTGGAAACTTTAGCAAAAACCAATTAACAATATGTAGTGATTCTATTTCTATACTTTCTATTCTGTTCTCTTGATCTAGAGTCTATCCTCCTGCCAATACCACATTCTCTTAATTACTGTAGCTTTATAATAAGACTTGAAGTCAGGTAACATAAGCTCTCCAACTTTTTCCTCTTTTAAAAATTTCTTTCAGAATTAAAAAAAAAAAGAAAAAATTCTTTCAGAGACTTCCAGTCTGGGTAGGATGGTATAGACCCATTTTCCCCCTCTGCTCACCATTTAAGTGCGACTATAAACCTAGAAATGGCACAAGAGACAAAGGAGAATTTTGAAGGTACTAAGAGGAAGTTGAGGAATGAAGGACTATCACAGTGGCAAGGTGTCTTGCATCCTCCCAACCAAGAGAGGAAAGATGTAGATTGAATGTTTCCCACCTCCAAGGTAACAACAGAAGGCAGCCCAGGTAGGCTTATTCTTCCATAATAAAGGGGAGTCCCTAGGGCAACGTAAAGTAACCTTGACGCCACTAGCAAGGAGTATCAATCAGGAGCCCCAAAAATAAGTGGCCAGGGAAAGCACTCTTTATCCCTTGGGGCTAAGACATCCCTTTTCTATCAAGGGACAAAAAAGCGGGAGAGCAGAACTTCCAAGAGAAACTTAGATACAGTAGGTTTCTCAGTCTGGGAAGCCTGTTACCTCACAAGCCTGAGATTCTCCTCCCTTGCCAACGGACACAGAACAAGAAAAAGGGATGCAGTCACACAAAGTGCCCTAGTCTGAGAAGCTCATTTATATCCATAGGCTCAGAATTTCCTTTCCACACTCGGGCTATTAGGGCAACCAGGGGCACTGATAAAACCATCCCAACACATGTTTTCCCCATAAAAGGCATTCATGCCTGTTCCGGGAAAACCTGTTCTGCCAATCAGGCAACATCAATAGAGACCAGTAGGAGCCCAAGCAATACAACATAAGCCAAGGAGACCAAAGTAAGATTATAAAATCTCTAAAAATTAAACTGTTACTGGAAACACAGCCTCTTCACCTCAAACACATAATGATAAAAGATCCAAAAGTAAAAGACAAGATTCTAAATGCATACACACCAATAAAAAAAAAAAAAAAAAGCTCAAACTGCATGAAAGAAAAACTGATAGCGCTGAAAGGAAAAAGAGACAAATTGTAGTTAGGGATTTTTCAACCCACCTATTCCCCTTGAAAATTGAAGGAACTCTCAGAAAATCAACAAAGACATAAATGATCTGAACAATGCCATCAACCAAAAGAATATATTTTATATAAATAAAATATTCTACTTAACATAAAAATGTACATTTTTTCAAGGGCCCTTGAAGCATTCAATAAGATAAACCGTATCTTAGACTGCGAAACAAAGTTTGGTACATTTAAAAGAACTGAAATCATAACAGAACATGTTTTCTGACCATAAATCAAATTAGAAATCAATAAAACAAGGACAACTGTAGGATGGTTTTGCATCTTGATTATAGTGGTGGACATATGATCTACATAAGTATTTAAACTGCACAGTTTTTAGGCACATGAACCAAGTCTAAATACTTGGATACAATGTTAAGTAAGTGTGAGAAAAGACATTATTAATAGTCTCCCTTGTAGTAACCTTAGAAGAAAACCATTACATATTTCAACATTAAACATGATATTACTTTTATGTTTTCCTAGATGTCTTTTATCAGATTGAGGAAATGTCTCTCTCTCCCTTATTTGCTGACATTTTTTTGTCATGTATAAGGACTGAATTTCATTAAATTCTTTTTCTCCATCTATTGGAATAATATGTTTTGGGTACTTACTGTTAATATGATGAATCACACTGATTAATTTAAGCAAGCTCAAATATCCTCCCATTCCTGGAATTGAATCTATTTGTTCATAATGTATTTTCCTCATATGTTTTTGGATTTAGTTTGATAATACTGTTAAATAGTTCCGTGCCCATGTTCATGATGAATATTTGTCAGCAATGTATCTTTCTAATTTCATTGTCAGAATACATCTTTGAGTTAGCGAGTCTCAAAAAATGATAGGAAGATTTCCATGCTCCTCTCATTTATCTGAAAAACTTCAGGATCGAACGTTTGAAAAAATCCTCGGTGAAAGCATCTGATCACAAAGTTGTTGCTTTTTTTTTTTTTAAAGAATGTTTTTATAATTCCTTTTCTACCTCTTTTCCTTTAAAGAGAAAGAAAGAGCAAGTGTGGGGTGTGAGAGAAACACAGAGAGATGGAAATGGGAATCAAAGATCTGCATTTGGAGTGAAAGCTAGAGCAGATCCATTGGCAATTACACGTCTTGACGCTCTTTCAGCTGTTCTGGAGCAGAAGCTCCTGATTCGCCTGGGCTCTAACTACGAAAACCTGGAGATTAGGCGCGAGTTCTGCTGGGATGATAATGACTTCTGGAAGATTCCCGAGCCCACAGTCTTCCAGTAGTTTCGACACCGTCCCTGAACAAACCAGGCACACACCTCAGCAGCGGAGCACAGCGACCCAGGCAGGTGGGAAGATAAGCACCAAAAGCGATGTCTCAGTCAGAGCTAGCATGAAAAATACCGCCAGTGGCTACTTCCGGTCGAGCAGCCAGCCACACCGTCACGAAAAAAGGGGCTCAAGCCTCGCAGCTCGCAGCCCCGCCTCAGCTCCCACCTCAGTGCCCACCTCAGCCACAGCTCTGCCATCCTGCACACCCGGGCCCTTGAAAGGCCCCAGCCCGTGTCCCTCGGCCTCGAGTCCCAGTAACTTCTCTTTTGCTGAGGCCGAGCATAAGGAAAACCAAAAGCAATTTGGCGGTGCGCCTCTCAGAACATGGCTGCCTGCAGTCGCTCAATGTTTGGGCTTTTGCGATCCTGCGGGGTGTCCTCCCAGCAGCGTGTCCTCGCATCGGGGCCCCCTCACATGCACGGGGAGGACACCCTCCATTCTCTGCTCCCCAGAGAGCCCACCTGTATCCGCAGGGTGAGCTCGTCGGACAGGCCAGCTCCAGCGGCTCTCGGAGCCTCCACGGCGTTTCAGTCAGCTCTTCCTGTGCGCGTGCCCGCCAGGGTGCGGCTGTGCCTGGAAGGGTCCAGAAAGTGCGCTGACGCAAGAGCTTCACCAGCAGACGCCACCCAGTGGAAGCTTCTTCTGGGTGGATCCCATTCAACATCCTGGCGGATGGAAATGGTGTCCGGATTGACGGGCTCCACTGGCTGAGGTAAGACCTGCAGCAGGGTCCGAGGGGACGTGGGGGCACCGGTGCCATGCCACCCCCGATTGAGGTCATTAATTTTAGACCTTAAACAATTTTGGTTTAGTAAGAGCGCTTAAAGGTAAAAATTTCCCTCTGATAATTTTTTTGTTGTTTCTCCAAATTTTTGTATGCTGTATTTTGTGTACTCTTAGTTCAAACTATTCTCTGATTTCTCCTTTGATTCTCGTCCTCCAAATCTGGACTATAAGTGTGTTGTTTAATTGAAAATATTTTTGGTTTCCCTAGATATGTTGTGGTTATTGATATCTAATTTAATTACTTTGTGATCAGAGAATTTAGTCCCCTGACGTCAATTCTGTTAAATTGATTCAGACTTAAAGCCTCTGCCTTCCGCTCAGGTCATGATCCCAGGGTCTTGGGATTGAGCCCCGCATCCGGCTCTCTGCTCAGCAGGGAGCCTGCTTCCCCCGCCCCCCCCCCACCCCCCGCCTGCCTCTCTGCCTACTTGTGATCTCTGTATGTCAAATAAATAAATAAAATCTTTTAAAAAAAATTGATTCAGACTTTTTATGGCCCAGTTTATGGTCCGTTTTGGTAAACTAAGTATGAGCACCCAGAAACAATGTGTGTCCTGATATTTTCATATGTAGTGTTCTATAATTATTAGATCAAGGTTTTTGTCTTAGGGTTTTTTGTTTTTGTTTTTGTCTAGTGGTTCAATCAGTTGTTCAACGGAACTATTAAAATATTCTGTGATCGTGGAATTATCTAGTTCTTTAGTTTTGTAGTTTTCCATGTTTTAACGGTTGGTTGTTGGGTCATAAACATACTTAATGATTGTTCTATGTTCCTGATGAATTGAGCCTTGTATCCTTGTATCCTTAACAAGGATATCCTTGTATCCTTGTTAAATAGCCTGCTTTATCTCTGGCAATAATCTTTTCTTGATGTCTGTCTACTTTATCTTATTAAAGTAGCTAATCCAGCTTTATGCTTAGAGTTTGTATATGTCATTTCTATCCATTTGCCCTCAACCTGTCTGAGCTTTAAATTTTATGACATATATAACATAGAGTTAGGTCCTTCTTTTATTGATTCTTATAATCTTTGCCTTTTAATTATAATCTTTTTAATCCATAAACATCCTATGTAGTTTTTGGTATTTGTTTTAGGTTTGCCATTAGGCAATTTCTGTATGTCCCCTCTACTTTCCCCCATCCTTATTTTCTAGATGTCTTATTATGTGAATGAATTTAAGAACTCCATTTTAAGTTACCCATTGACACTTTTTTCAATAGTTGCTCTAGGATTAAGTTGTTGCAGTCTATAGAAAGTTAGGATTGTAGTACTTCATATGCTATATAGAAAACTTGCAAACACGGACCCATGTACCACAACCTCAGCATTCTACATGTTTTCTCATGCTATAGATGTTATAAGCCCAAAAGATAGCATTATAGATTTTGCTTTAAATAGTCATGTGTATTTTAGCTAAACTAAGAGAAAAAATTATTTTATATTAATACATATGCTCTTCTTCATTTTTCCTTGATGGTTCATTTTTATCCCCCCTCTGATTGTTTGTTTGTTTGTTTTTCCCCCAAGTAGAAGAAATTCCTTTAGTATTTATTTGTGCAGTGTTCATGACAAAGTTCCTTATTTTCATATCTGAACATAATTCCGGGTTTGCTTTTTTTTTCTTTTATCCGCTTAATATTTTTTCACTCTCTTCTTGCCTCCCCAGCTGCTCATATGAAGTCTTTGATGATATGAATTACTCTTTCCCTGTGTATGATATGTCACTTTTCCTAGCTACTTTAAAAAATTTCTCTTTGATTTTCATAACTATTCTGTGCTGGGGTTTAGTTTTATTTGTGTTTTTCCTGCTTGGGGTATACTACCCCTCTTGTTTGTATAAAATTATATGTTCCACACATTTGGGAAGTTTTTGAGTGTTATTTCTTAAATTTTTTTCCTGCTCTATTCTCTTGTCAATACTTCTTGGGCTCAAATTATGTTTACTTTATACTGTTGGTAAGTTCCACAGATTCCTGAAGCTCTTACTTTTTTTTTTTCCCCCAAACATTTTTCTTGGTCTTCTTCAGACTGAATTTTTTCTATTGATCTATCTTCAAGATCACTGATTTTCTTTCCTCTGTCATTTCCATTATTCTTTTCCAAAAAAATGTTTCATTAGTTATTTTTCTGGAATGTTTATCAAGCTTTTGTTTTATCTTTTTATTTTCTGCAGAGATTTCTTAGGTTTTTATACATTATATGTGTTTCCCCTTAATTACATCATATGTATGTGCATATACACATATACACACATATATATTAGCTCTTTTAAAGTCTTTCTATGATGATTCCGACATCTGGATAACTCAGGGTTAAAGTCTTTTGATAATTTTTACTGTAAGAATGTCTAGCATTTTTAAAAATTTCTCATATCTAATTAATCTTAATTGTATTCCTCTCATTGTGAAGGTAGTATTATATAATTTGCATTTAATTATATTCTTATAAAGAGTGGGGATTTTTTGTTGTTTTAACAGGCAATTTGGTTAGATTCAAATTTCAACATTTTATTAATCTCAAATCCCAGTTTACTTGTTATAGCATTCATTGAAAGCCACTTTGAGTCTGTACCATGCATGTATGGTTCAGAAACCATCCAGAGATTCAGGTATGGTTTAAACTCAGGATTTAGGGCTCCTTCTCTGTGGCTCTCTCCTTTCCATGATTCTTGTCTCAGTTTTTAGAAGTACAGTTTTTTTTTTTGTTTTTTTTTTAAATACGTTTTCTGGTTTTTAAGGTCAGGAAGTCTTCAGGTTCTCTAAGAGTTATAGCCATTTCACACATTGAAAATGTTGGCCTAACTTCAAACTAAAAGCCAGGGAGAAACCACATCACTTTCATGACAGTATTCTTTCTTAACAAGTGTCAACTCAGCTCTAGAATGTACCTGCATTTGATCTCTATCCATTGCTTTGAAGTCATTGCTTTTTTTCTAGTTTGTCTGGACTTTATAGTTATTTACAAGAGCACTGGGTTCCAGTAGAAGCTATTTGACCATGCTGGAAGTAATAGCCCTTGTCTTCATTTTTTTTTTTTTTTAATAATTCTTTCATAACTCCATTCAGAGAGATAGGACATGAAGAGCCAGTATCAGCAGTGCTGGGGCTGCCTGGGTCTCCTGCTTCCCAGTGAATGATGTAGGCCCTCAGTTTCAGTCAATACTAAAATATATTTGTATATAAGATTTCATAATTTTCATGGTTTTTAAACATATATAGGAAAAGAGTTCTAAATTGTATCTCACAACATCCCTTTATAGTTTTTTAAAGACTGATATATTTGAGAGAGATGGAGAGCACACGTGAGTGCATACATGCCCACTCACAGGAAGAGGGGTAGAGGGAGAGAATCTCAGCTTAGTGTAGTGCCCTACCCAGGACTCCTACCCAGGATCTCAGGACCCTGTGATTGTGACCAGGGCCAAAATCAAGAGTTAGATGCTTAATCAAGTGAGCCATCCATGCACCCCTTACAATATCCCTTTATGGACTTCTGTCCCCAATACATTACTTCTTGTTTAAACTGTGATTCATGGAAAAGTTGTAACTTGAATATATTTAAGTGCTCTGGAAAAAGAAAGGCTTCCAATCAATCATGTCATTTTGTCTCCTATTTTACTTTTATTACATACAATTAATAATAAGTAGTTAACTTTATTGAAATTATATAATGTTACTGTTTCATTATATAATTTTCAAGTTTCACTAAGCTCTTGCAAATGTATTCAGTGACAGTGTATTGTAGAAATGTTCAGAAACCATATCCTGGATTAGTTTAGATCTGTAGAATCAACAGAAAATTCAAAATTACTTTCATAAAATTTGAAAAGGAATTTCAGATTTTATATGTCATCTTTATATTGCCATTTTATTCTTTAGAAATGCATGTGCTTGCTAATTTAAGATAAAATACATATGTTAAACTTGCTTGTGCAGGAAAGTATAATCTGGGTGTCAGTTCCTATGGTGATTGATTGAATAACAGAAATTAAAGCACATACCTGTCTTAATTACTCGAGTTAAAGATGAATAGATAAACCAAATAAACTTTGCCAAATTTACTGTCATAGGTATGTCATGTACAAAAAAAATTATAGCTATTATTAAAAAAATACTGGTTCTGATTCCATCATATTTATGGGGCATTTAATATTCTATTAAAAATACCTGTTTTTAATTCTTGAGTGAAACAGTGAAACAACTCCCTAAAAATTGAAAATGAGGGAAATAAAATTTACTGACCTTTGACAGTTAAACTGGGGAACAAACATTTAACAGGGAAATTTGGGAAATTCTAAACTCCCAAATTTTTATAGTGAGATGTAGGAAAAGCTTATGGATTTCTCCTAATCAAGTTATCAGAACCTAGCTTTAATGCGAAGTAGGTCTAGAAGCAAGACAAAATTAGGCCATAGAAAATATTAATACAGAGGGAAAATTAAAGATATCCAGAGAGGATAAGGTAGCCCAAAGACTATTTGATAAATATTGAAATTTTCCAATAAATACTGAAAACATTTTCAGTTACATTGAAATTGCAGTATTCAGTGAATATCGGACATAGCTAATGGGCAATCAGAAATTCAAAGAAACTATATTTGTAATTTTAATGTAACTAGATAATAAGAAAAAAGGTAGTAACTGATACAAAGTTTTCAGTGTGTTTCAGGCTTCACATAAAAGGATCTCTTTCAGTACTAATGGCGTGCTCTTAAATATTCCTTTTGTGACCATTCAGTAGCTCAGTGTTAACTAATATGTTGGGTCTCTGTTGTCTATTCTGGTATTGTATACATCTTTTTAGTTTAGATTATATTTGTTAGAGTAGGTTCTTAAGGACTAATTATTCTAAGAATTGAACAATAAACCTAAACCTTTCAAACTAACTTTTGTATTAGTGAACATGTCTCTCTAGTTGAGATAATGTTTTGTGTTGCTACTTAAATTCATCATTCCATTCCTTGCTGTTTAACTCACCACTAAAGCTTATTTAGAATATATACCAATGATATATAAGGCCTAAAATTGTATATTACTAACACAGTGGTAGTGTTAAATTGGATGGTCCTTGACTAGGATGTTAAAATATACTGTTCCCTACCCTGCTTGAATTCCTAGTTTTTGTCTCTTGTAAGATGCCTGCAGAATATAGGTAATAATTTTGTCCTATGCAATGAAAAGGTGTCACTATTTCTAACCATTTATATATTTGAGAAATTTTCTGTGTTCTTTAGGTAGGGAAAAAATAGCTGGATTTAAGTTACTAGTTTATAATATTTTCATATCAATTTATTAACAATTCATTTTACTGTTGAATATTGCAGAGGCAAAGTCTGAAACCAATTTAATAGCTGTTTTTTTGCATGTGACTTACTGTTATGATATCATTAGCGTTATTATTTGTTCTTCTTTACCTTGTTCTGGTTTTGTGGATTTTGTGGTTTTTGGTTTTTTGGGTTCCTTTTTCTTTCTTTGTCTTGTTTTTATTTGTTTGCTTGCTTTTGCCTTCCTTCCTTGAGATTCTACTGCTTGTATTAAGCCATTATAAATTTCAGGACAAGTTTCAGTTTGTGGTCAAGTAAGTTTACATGAAAGCGTTTTTTTTTTTTTTTTTTAACTTTAAATTTATGCCTAAAATGGTCCCTGTAAACAAAAAGTTCATGAAGAATTAAGTTTTAAACTTTCTTGATACATAGCAACACTTAAATCCCTATTTCCTTATTACATACACATCTTTTTCCAATCTTAATATCTAAAACTGAAATTTTGTCTGCCAAGCCCAGGCCAGTCTCACATTTATCTTGGAGAATTCTATTACAGTTTGTGCACACTGATGGAGATACATATCACATGCCCACTAAATTAAATAAAACCAATCTTTCTCTAAAATTAAGTTATTTGCAGCTAACACATGGATTTCTTGTACTTTGTCCCAGATAGAAGTTTTTTATAATCAGGAATTATACCAAATCACTTTAAATATCTCTAGAGCATTGTGCTTAATTAATCTATTTGTGTACATATGCATGCATACATCATCTCATCTAAAATAATTAAAAATCTAAAAATATTTTTCGATACATTGGGAACCATGGTATTGAAAGACATTAGCTAAATCTCCAGTAACTCACAGATGGGAGAGGAACAGAAGGTGAGCAGAGATTTAATGGTAAGGTTTTAAAAGAGGTGCAGTTAAAGAATTATGGACTTGTAAGGGAGGGATTATCATTTACTTGAAATGAGCAGTGGTTTGCATGTCTTAAGCAAACTTTTCAATTTTAATATTGCTGAAGAAAAAGATCTCTCATATAATCCATTTACCTACCACAGACCTTACTAGAAATAATTTTTATTTGTGTGCCTCCAATATTGAATTAAATTTCTATAAGTGATCTCTATTTTTGAGAATAAAGTAAAATGTGCCATTTAATTTTTTCTTTAAATGAAGTAATTTTTAATAAATTCTATAGAGAAAGAATATATATATATATATATTTATTTATTAAAGCTTTTTCCTTGAAAATCAATACTGATTTAGTAAGAGGAAAGGCAGGGAGAGGATTCAAGATCTCCAGTCTAATTCTCCCACCCTGGGCTCATACAAGACCATACTGCCCAAATGCTAGCAGAAGTATCATTGGTAGTAATAACTCAGAATCTAATGCAAAGTTCATCTATTTGTACATTTTCTTGTTCCTTCATTTATTATTATCAATTTTATATTAGAAGTCACATTAAATTATATGAATACAAACCTAGATGCTTTATCTCTATTAACCCATGAGTATATTAACTATAGTTCAATGTAAAACAAGCTATAGAAACATACAAAGCACTGTTTTAGCATTTTGGCTAGAGCTGTATTGTAGTAAAAGCATGTGTTAGGAGTCAGGCAAACCTGGATTCAAATTCGTATTTTAATTCTGTGACCTTCATTTTCTTATTTGTGAAGAGCACCTATCTGAATATGCTATTTTAGTAACATTAAAAATAAAAAGAAAATGAATTAGTATTACTGATGCTTGAATTACAGTGCAAGGCCAAATCCACTAAGAAAAATATAAGTTCTTTCAGGTGAAATTTTTCATAGATAATTGACTACCAATTATTTATCCCCTTCTGGAGCATTTTAAAAGCAAATGTTGAGGGGATCCCTGGGTGGCTCAGTTAGTTAAGCATCCTACACTTGGTTTGGCTCAGGTCATCATCTTGGGGTTTTAAGATCAAGCCCTCTGTTAGGCTCAGTGCAGAGTGTCCTTGAGATCCTCTCTCTCCCTCTTCCCATTCCTGGCATGAACATGTGCTCTCTCTCTCTTTCTCTCTCAGGTAAATAAATAAATAAAATCTTTAAAAAAAAAAAAAAAGCAAATGTTGAGAGTTAATTTGTATTTGTTTAGGTTGGACTCTATCAAAAAAGAAAAGTCTACTGTTAATAGTGTAACTTTCCATGCTTCCTTCTTGAAAAATATAAGCCAAATCTGTCACACACCTCTGGCATATATGCAGGTTATTTTGGTCTGGCATATACCAGAAGCTTTATCCTACCTTCATCTGCTAATCTTCTGTCCTGGTAGTAGGATTTTAAATCACATAGACTCCGCTATAGTTCAGATTTGTCAGTTGACAGCTGTGTGAACTTCAGGTACTTCAATTCCTCAGGTCTCAGTTTCCTATCTGGTAAAATAATGTTAACCGTAGCTACCTAGAAAGATTTGTGAGGAATAAAATATACATATAAAATGCATAGTGAAGTGTGTAGTAAGCATTCAATAAATTGTTACCACATTTTAGCCACGTGTTACTTTATATCCTTATATTTATATTATGAAACCCTATTTTAAGGGAACAGATAAGTAACAGATGAACAAGTAAGCTCAATGTTACAATGATTTTACTTCAATGTAATGTCATTCATAATTTTAAATAGTCATTTCTTTTTGACTCACTCTATATTAAAATTCTTAATTTCACACAAAAACATTAGAGATCAATTATTTAGCTCAATATCCAAGGCTTTCCTGATACCTCTGGTTTCTGAACTTGAATAAGGCAAAAATTTCCTTTCCTCCCAAGCTTTGAAAGCTAAATCTCTGAATGAAAGGAAGTAGGAACTAAATGAAAAGCCAAACTAATTTTACTTAAGCAGTTAAAGCTTTCACAGTGAATGATTTGGAGCTCTTCAGTGTTACTTAGTGAATGTAATCACACATATTTGTCTTGTTGAGAATTATATTGTGACATGTGCATGGTAAGCAGGACTGCTATTATATAAATTACCCAAGATTTGTTGCTTGAAGTTGTAGAGTACAAAAAGAAATCATGCATGAAGTTTTCTCAACAAAAATTTCCATTTAAAGAGAACTTAATGTAAGTTGTTAACCAGTAAGACTAACCACAATCTGATTAATATTTATACATTATTTGAGTTCAGTAACAGAAATGTAAAATGTCTGAAACATAGAAGAGAAGAACTGGTTGGTATTCTGAAGAGTAGGATTCAAAAGATTCAAGATTCTGAAGGACAGGATTTGAAGTTCTTAGACAAGTAGATGAAACACCAGTTTTCTTCATGAGTATATACAAAAGGTTTCTTCTATTTCATTCTGCAGTTGTTTCTTTAATCGTTTTCTTCCTAGTTCCAGTGTGTGTGTGTTTAAATAATATACACATTCCTTTTAGAGCTTTCAGGTGAGTGGGGGAGATAGATAATCAGACAAAACAATTTAAAGCTTATATAAGGGGGTTATAATAGCATGTAAGAGGAGGACTGATCTAGTTTGGATACATTAGGGAAAGCTTAACCAAGGATGTAGTTGAATGGAGATTTCAAGGGTAACCAGATTATATCTGGGTAAATTAATGGGAAGATATTTAACGTAGAGAAATACTTTATGGAAGTCCTAATAGGGAAATTAGCATAATACTTTTGAAGATCTGGAAAATCTTCAGATTTTCAGGCTAGTGTGGCCAGAGTGCAGATCCATGAAGGATCAATGGTAGTATATGAATCCTCATAAAATATTTTTGAAATTTTATACCAAAATTACCCAAAGTATTGTAGAAAGAAAATGTTAAATATTTTATATGTTTTCAGTATCTACCATTCTGTAAAACATTTATTCCTGGAATAAATATTAATATCATGGAGATTTATATAGAAAAGCTCATGAAAGAGAAAAACATGACTCAAAACCCAACAGTCCTCTATATCCTAAAAATGTGACTTAGGATAGAGTTCACTGTCAATTCAAATGATAAGATCATTACAACCACATGGTACAATGGTAGCAACTTTCATTAATCCTCAAGATTAATTATTAACTATTAATCCTTATGAGAGAACAGCATACTTATTGTTAGGTTCACCAAATCCTGCAAGTCGACTGTAGCTTGGCTGATGTGATCAAGGCAGTGAAACTTCTTCAAATTGCTTCAGAGCTGAGCTTGGTTTCAGCTGCAGTTTGGATTCAGGCCTTTTTGAATTATCTCAACATTCTTTTTGGGCATAAGTGTAAACATCTGATATCTCTTTAGACCTTGATCTTGAGCTGCCATTCTGTCACTTCTACCCACCCATATTCCACTGACTAAAAGCAAATCACATTGCCAAGCCCACCTCAGTAGGCGTGAAAATTCTTCCACACTGGTGAGAGGTACTGTAAAGATATAAAAGCTGAGAATGAATAATGCTGATACAAAAAGGTTAAGAAGAATTTTATGATTTGGTTCACCTCAGAGGTAAAATTGAGGGAGCAGAAACTGTAACCTCTGAAGCTGCTAGAACCCTGAATTAGGCAGCCTGCAGTTTTAGTAGCCATTGCCCTTATGTCCTCAGAATTTATAAACTATGTGGCAAAATCAAGGAGACCATGTTGCTTAAACACCATGTTCTAATTTTTTTTTTTTTTTTAATTAGAGGAGAGAAAATGAACAGTGGGAGGGGCAGAGGGAGATGGAGAAGCAGGCTCCCTGCTGAGCAGGGACCCTCCTTGCACTCCCCCCGCCCATGCAGGACTGAATCCCAGGACCCTATAATCATGACTTAAATCAAAAGCAGATGCTTAACAGACTGAACCACCAAGGCTAGAGCCCATGTTCTTTTTTTTTTTCTGACCCTATGTTCTTATTGCTGAAACTATCAGTCAAAACCAATCAGAACTTCATTGGTCAATTATTTCAGATCCCTTTTATTTTCCAGCATATATTTTCACATTTCCTCTTGTATTTTCTTCTTGTTGCATTCTTCTTGTTAGGGTTACATTTTCTTTTAGGTGATGGTTCAGTGTTAATCCTTTTTTTGTGTGTTTGCGAAATGGCAGCTTCAGATGCAAGCAGAATGACGAGTTTCCTGGAGTGGTGGTGGATTGAGAAAAATGATTTGAGTTATATTAGACACATAAAAGTACTACTCAGTTCCATGTTTGGTAGGAACCCTAGCATACCTAAATCAGAAAAAAGGGAGTGGTGGAAACAAAAAAAAGAGGGGAGTGGTGAAAGGGGGTAAATAAGAGGAGGGTATTGCTATATTTTCTTGTTTTCCTTATGGTCTTTCAACTGATTTTTTTTCTTTCAGTGGTTAAATATGTCATTAATACTCATCAACAATGATTATATTTTAGCACAGTTGGTTCTATAAGTATCTGAAAAAGATCCAGGATTTGGATAATAAGCAATGAGCAGTAATTAGGGATTTTTTTTTTTTTAAACTAGTATTAATCTAGGGTGCCTGGGAAGCTCAGTCAGTTAAGCTTCTGCCTTTGGCTTAGGTCATGATTCCAGAGTCCTGGGATTGAGTCCCACATCAGGCTCCCTGCTCAGTGGCTAACTTAATACTAGTAATTAAGGGGCAAGTAAGTATTTAACGGTAAGGTATCATCAGGGAATGGAGCTCACTTGTCAATTTTAACTAGCAAATTGTTGGGTTCATTGGTCCCATATAAATTCAGTTAATATTTTGTTTACGTATTTTAATAAGTGGGTGTTTAGGATAGATAGTTTCATTCTCAATATTATATTAGAAAATATATTCTTTGTACAGGGAACTCAATTCCTGGAAAACCCTCCAGAATGGGGTCACTGATATTTCCAAGGTTGAAAGTTTAATCTATTATTTGGTATATTACCCATTTTCTTGATTAAACTGATTAATATAATAGCTTAATGACTGTAACTTTATAGTCTTCTTTATACGCACAGGACCCTCTGAGCCACGCCAGTAATATTATTTTCACTTTTCATGTGAGCAAAGTTTATTTTGGTAGTACATAAACATAGATCTAAAATACTGGTGGGGTATAAATAAAATACAGGTTTTATGACATCTATGATATGTATGCCTTTCATAGTAAAACACACTTTTATCTGCTCACAGAATTAAGTCTTTTAGAAAACCAATATCTTAGCACTCTGCTCAAGCAGTAAATGTGTAGTTGATTTTGTACATATTTTGCAAACCTTGGTATCATATCAAATGTCTACTTATAAATGTGAAATTTCTTATAAAAAGGTTTACTTTTTAAATTTGCTACTTACTAGCTATGTAACCTTGAACATGTTACTTAAAATGTCTGTTTTAAGTCTGTCTGTTTCCCCATCCCTAAAATGGAGATCATTTAACCAGCTTCAGACAATTGTTGTGTACATTATATGAATCATATGTATAGCATACTTAGCATAGGGCCTGGCATGTACTACGTATTACATAAATGTTAGCTATTGCTAATATCATCATTAATCTTTTCTTTCTTGTTTTTTAAGCATGGTGTCAATGTTTGAATGAGGACTAAAGGTTGACACTGTGTTTACCTGTTCTTTTAAGACCAAGAGTAATGAAGTCATGTAGGAAGTGAATAAAACTGGTTTCAGCAAAGGAATAAGAAAAAAGTTATTAAGGGTTAAATCTAGGCCTCAGCTCTCTGTCAGTAAATCAAAATTAGGAAACATAAATTGCGTTTGTTAATGTCTGAAAAATAGAACAAAATCTAGATTGAGAATGTTATCATAAAAGAAATTAAGTAAGGACCACTGCAAAGTAAATACTAAAGATTTTCCTGTTTATATTTAATCTTTAGTCTCCAAATTGTACCCAAAGACAAGTAGATATTAATACAGTAATAATAGGGAAATGGAACAGGTACTCAAACACTGATCCTCATTCTCATTATGATGTAGCTAGGGAAATAGCATCTGATATAGGTTGCTCCTAAATCTTTACAGTAGATAAAAGATTGGCACAATTATTTGAACTTTAAAATGAAAAAGGGGAATTACAGACTGCTTAGAGTTAGAACATAGTCATAATCACAATTTCGCTCTCTTTTCAGTTGTAGTTGTACAGTGGCCTTGAAGGCTTATTGTCTTGGGTGCATTACAGTGATAACCAAATTTTTAATAAATTTCGTGGCAATATCTGAATTGGAAGTAAACCTCTGCAGTTTTGGTAGTTTTAGGAAAAAGACCTTAGAGCCACTTTTATAGCTGTTCAAGAAAAATCCAGCTTGAGCAATGTAGAAGAACCCAAGAGGATGAAGAAGAGTTACAATAAAGAAAATAATTAAGGGGTACCTGGGTAACTCAGTGAGTTAAGGGTCTGACTCCTGGTTTCAGTTCAGGTCATGATCTCAGGGTCATGGGCTAGGGCCCTGTGTCAGAGCCCCCTGTTGAGCTCTATGCTAAGCAGGGAGTCTGCTGGAGATTCTCTTTCTCCTTTTCCCTTTCCCCCCGATCCCTGCTCTCTCTCATGTGCATGCTCTCAATCTCTCTCTCTCTCAAATAAGTAAATCTTTAAAAAAATAGAAATAAAGTTGAGCAGAACACTGGAGGAATCTTAAAACAATGTCCATGAAGAATTCTTAACGTTGGCTTTCCAGAAAAAAATCTGGGTTCTAGATATGGGTTGTTTAACAGTTCATTTATTTTTCAGATTTTTTTCCTTCAAATATTCAAGAGAGATCTCTAGGGACATAAGTAAAATGGTTTTCTCTGAGAGTTGCACATGTGCCACCTCTTGAGTTCAAGAATGTATCTTGTGCTTCTAGCTTTTGATCCATGGTCTTTCCCGTTTTGATTACTTCTCTAGTAAACAGATCAATTACTTTAGTGATGTTTTCCAGGATTTTGGTAATTGTTTTCACTATATCATACAAAACTCTGTGTACTTTGCATGTTCCTTTTATGAATAAAAGAGAACTAAAATAAGGCAGAGAACAGCATTTTAATATTTTCTGGCAGTCGCTAGTTTGCTCAAGTTTTTATGTAATCTTTTAATCTTTCTTTTCCAAAGTTTGCTGGTTCTTATTAAAGAGAAATTTGTCTACCTTGCCATAATCTGAACTCTACATTGACATTGTAGCCAGAGAACTGTGAATCTTTAATAAAAGTTTCAGAGATATTGACAGTATAATGTTGGTTGGAATGAATAAGAAGGAAAAAAACAAAACAAAACTCTTGAAGTTTCACTTGAGAAACTAAATAATTCTGTAACTCATGACCAAGTGGAATCTTCCAGCTATTGTAAAGGTGGCCTGAAAAAGTAGATATTTTTAAAAAGGATTTAAGATAGTTTAAGAAAATATTATCTTTTGTGTTCAAGTAATTAATATTTTTCAAAAGTATTTGCCTCTATTACACATCATTTCTTCAGATATATACTCAAAAGTGAAAAACTTTTTTGTTCTTGTTCTTAATCTACAAATGGCTTTGCAAACATTTTAGTAATTGTTTCCCTTAGCAGTTGATAAGATTGAGTACAAGACCTCCACTGTTTTTTAGTTTCAGATTTCCATATCATTTCAACTGATCAATTTATTATTTATGAAGTTGGCATGTCTCCAGACAAATGGATTTTTTAGAGATATCAATGTATTGCATCAATTTCCTAGCCAATTTCAGCCATAGAAAATAAACAAAACATCTGTAGCAATCAGTGCATACACAGATAATCATGTATTACATATAATATATGTTACATAATATATTAAAATATATTTATAATTTATACATAATTGTTCAACAGAGTAAATAATATATTACTACATAGGTATTTTCTCCACAAATCTTGACCAAACACACTTAGCTGTATTCAAAATTGGTTATGACTGTTCCTTCACATTGGTTGTTATTGGCCTATAGAAAGATGTATATTTCATGCATATGGCCTAAATTTCTCTTTATTCATTCACAATATACATAATAGATATAAACTCAATCATATAAACAGTACAAATTCCATTCAAATAATTCTTTATTCATTATGTATTTTTTTGTCTGTCCATTCATTACTGAAAAGCAAAGAGTTAGCATTAGGCCTGTGACATATTTCTCCTCTGTTTGGGACATTCAGGAAAAAAAGATGAGTTGTAAAATCTACCATAAACATGTTGATGACAGAAATTTTGGAAAACTTACTAATAGGGCTTACTGGAAGGAATGAACTTTCCTATGAAATGCTCTTAGCAGTATGCACCTGCATATTTGTTACTGTCAAGAATTTGAAATCCAAGGAAAAAAAAAAAGAAACTGGAATCCTTCTGGTCTAGAGAAGATAAGAAAAACTAGGATGCATGCTGTTACTGTGCACCCTATGGAGGACCATACCTCTAAGCTAGAAAAGCCCCATCCTGGTGGGAAATATGTGGACCAAACAGTCAGTAAATGGAAGTGGAGAAAGTTGTGGAAAACAAAGGATGCTCATAAGTGAGTCATAATCTCAGGTAAGAAAGCAAGCACACTGTTTCCACAAGAGTGTTTTAGAGCAAGAGAATAATACTGTTAGCTCTTTGTCAAATCTAGCATTTACTTGTGGCAGATTCTGGGAGAAACCTCTGAATCTCTTTTCTTCCAAAAGAGGAATTGGACTTTTGATTTATGAGCTCTGCTCCAAAGCTCCACCTAGATAATTTGGTGAAAAGATGTGACACAGTACTCATGATAACTCAACTTATCAGTAACTACCTACTACTATTTGATTCACATTTATAGTCTATATTTACCATTCTGGTTATTTTTCTGATGACTTGAGAAAAATACTACCCATGAATCATAGAGGGTGGAGAAGGCTGAACAGCAGAGCGTCTGTCACTCCCTGTGGCTATTAATCAAGGTGATGCATTGCTAAGACAGCTGCCTGGATGTGACAAAGGAGATTGCGGCTGCCTTCCCAGCATGTCAGAAGTTTATTTGCTACTTTGAATATATGGAATGTGAATGTCAATGGAATGCATTTAAAGAAGGTGCAAATGGGACCTGAAGAGCCTCAAGGGAGGTCAGTTCGGATGTGATTTGATGTCTTGATATTACCAATAATATCCTTCTGGAGATACATAAGGGACTTTATGTGATACCTTATATCACACCCAGATGGGAATATAGTGTAGGATTGACAATACCTAAGTGACAGTTTCATGGGGCATATAATGTTTTTGGATGCATATAGTTTCTCAAATTGCACAGAAACAATGAGTATTCAGTGGCAGTAAGATAAGCTGTGGCTTTATCAGATCTATCCATGCATCCTAAGATATTCCATGAAGTTTTAAGGAATTGGTCTTGGAATTGCTGAGTGTGGCCAAAGCAACATTACTAGAGCTTTGTCAACAAGAATAAAAGATATGCTAAACCAGATAGGAACACTAGAGGGACCTCTATTTCAAGAGAATGATCATGGCTGGAAACTGTCTGGAAGATTTAGTGAAGCTATAAGTAAATGAACTAATTGGACAGTAGTTCTCATGGAAAATCATTAACAATGTTGAGAAAAGCCCTATATTCTCATACAAAAAGACTAGTGGATATTCTAATATTTATGGAATCTACTATTTTTTAAAGGTCAATGATTGAGAGTGCTAGATGGGAATAGGTTATATTAATGGGATTTGTTACAAGTTTATGGCAGGTTGTCACTGGACAATTGAGCAAATATTGTTGTTCCCTAATGGCCTTGGTACACAAAATAACATGGAACTTCTCTGTGCAGTTGGTTGGGATTGGAGAGATCAAAGAATGACACTGTGTTTTCACTGTTACAATATTACATAATGGCACCTGTACCTGTAAAACCTGTACTAGGATATGTGGAATATGGTTATAACTACAAAGCAGACAGAGTCCAGAATTTACTAAAATATGGCCTCTGTCAGCACAGCTGTTAATGAGAATATGTGATACATTAGGAAAGATCATTTCTGTTGGAAAAGAAGGAATAATTCTGCTGGATTTTTTTTTTTTTTCTGTTGTATGGTAGGTTAAACATTAATCCCTCTGCACAAACCTTTGATGTAATAAAAGGGTTGGTAAGTTCATTGATAAAATGGAATGAAAACCAAATTTAAGTAGATGGTGGCTTTACCAAATTTAAGTAGATGGTGGCTTTAAGAATGAGAAATAGTTGGGGAGATAGCTATTCCATCAATTTTGTGCTTTAAATTTATGAATTAGACCAGTAAAATTGACTTTGCTCTTAGAAATAAAAAAAGACACACATAAGTAAATGCTTCCATCAAAATATAAGATATTCTATTTGCATAGGATGTAGGAGGAACACCTGGAAAGACATCACTTCCAAACTAACAACAGAAAGCACTAGATAATCTACAAAATCATAACCTTTCATGAACCGATGAGACAGCTGAAGGAACAGGGAAAATAGCTGGAATCCAGAGAGAAATAAGATGGAAACACATGGTCATCTCTTACAGGATATAAGAGGAAGACATGCACACTATACAAAAGAGGGAAACACAGAAAAAATTAAAAGCTGAGTCTGGTCTAGTGTACAGATATAGAACCCGTAAGAGTCAAAGAAACATGCATAGTTTAGGCTCACAGTTTGGCTTTTCTCTGTGGACCTCAAGAAGGCATTCAGGAGAAAGATTGGGGTTGGTTAGGGTGGAGGAATGAATAAATCATGTCAGTCTTGTGCTGGAGGAAGGTAACAATTGCTGTTAAAAGATAGGAAGCCCCATCCAGACGCTGCTCTGCTATGAAGTCCTTAAGCCATTTTGAGAAGGGCGGTAAAACCTGTAAGTCCCAGAGCATAGGTGAAGACACATTGTGCATGGAGGAAAGATTAAAAATAATCCCTCTATTTATTGGAGAGAGGAGGGAAAGCATCCCTTACCACCAGAAGAAGGTTTGGATCTCTGAAAAAGCCCAGCCCTTGAGATTTAGGGAGATAATATTTTTTAAATCTTGTTTCCCACCGCCAGCTTAGCAAATATAGAAACAACTCTCAAGAACTTAGCTAAACCTGATGTAGCTAAACTGCCAGGAGTCAAAGTCAGCAACTGAAACAACATATTCAATGAAAGTAATAGTCAAAGCTTTAATCACTTAGTTTAGGCAAGAAAACTGGAAGAAGTTCTAACTCCTTGTTCCATTTTCCCACATGGAATGCTCACCTGCTGATAAGGTGAATCAACACAGATATGGGGGTCATCTCACTGTGGGGAGAGCCCTGAAAACAGTGCTTGTGGTTGTATGGGCCTAGAGGCTGGAGGAGAGCAAGCTAGGATTAGAAAAGTAGTGAGTAAATTGCCTTTAAAGTTCTTGTCCTCCTCCTATGCTCCAATAAAGAGGTCTTGACAGAGGCAACAGAGGAAGGCATTTGCCAAACGGACCAGATGAAGAAGATTCTGAATGGGGGCTCATAGGCTAAGAATGCAGATTTGTGTAAGAGCCTTGCTGCACAGGGGAGCCTGAGTCCTTGATTATAACTCTCTGCAGAAACTTTAGTGTAGTGACTGTGCCTCAAGTCTTATATGGGGAAAGCAGCTTTCCCCCATAAGCCTGCTGGATAAAAAAGCCTTTGCAAGTGCTTGTGGTTGAGCCTGAAAGAGTACTTTTTAGCCAGGAGCCAAACCCATCACTAACAAGCGATAGTAGTTTATCATTGGTAGAATGGCAATAGTGTGAGGAGCGATCTCTGAGACCTACAAAATGAAAGCTGAGCATGGAGGAAAAACTCTCTAGGAATCCAGCCCTTGCCTTAAGTGCAAGGTAACACTTAAAGAATTTGAAGACATTGATGCAATAAGAACAAGACCCAATAACAGTTAGCAAAGCAACACAAATGTAGCCCAGCTCCTGATCAGTTTCACTCAGCCCACACACTAAGAATGGCTAGATGCTCAGTAACAGGATGCCCATTCCTGGAGAAAATGACTATTTACTTTTTTTTTTTTTTTTTTTTTTTTTTTTTACTGTAGTAATCATGTTTGACTTCTATTTAAAAAATGATGAGACAAATGAAACAAAGCAAGAAAAAGCAATCTACTGTCAATAGAAAGAGGATCAGAGATAACGCCTATTAATGCTATCAGACAGGAAATATGAAATATTCATGACTGATATCCTAAAAGCTTCAGTGAAATAGGAAGACCGCATGCACTAATAAATGGGAAACTTCAGTAGAAAGGTGAAAACTATAAGAAGAATTCAATTGAGGGGCTCCTGGGTGGCTCAGATGGTTAAGTGGCTGTCTTCGGCTCAGGTCACGATCCGGGGGGCCTGGGATTGGGCCCTCCTTGGGCTCCCTACTCAGCAGGGAAACCTGCTTCTCCCTCTCCCTCTGCCGTTTCCTCCGCTTATGCTCTCTGGCACTATCATTCTATCAAATAAATAAAATCTTAAAAAAAAATAAAAAGAAAAATTCACTTGGGAACACTAGTGATAAAGAATAGAGGAACAAAGATGAAGAATATATTTTTTGATGGGCTTGGCGGTAATCTTGACATTAGCCAAATAAAAAATCTGTGTACTTAACAGTAGGTCAGTAGTAGTTACCCATAGTGAAACTACCCATAGAAAACAGAACAGGGAGAGAAATAGAACACTGCATCCAAGAGCTGTGAGAAAATGCCACACCACTTAATATATGTGCCACTGGAATCTCACGAGGAGAGATGATGGGGTAGAGGAATATTGAAAGATAATGACTCAGAATTTACAAAATTGATTAAAAAAAAAACCTACTGAACAACAGAGCTAATAACTTTAGAGAACTTCAAGTAGGATAGATACTTGAAAATAAACACAAAGCATGTCATATTCAAATTGCTAATAAGCAAAGGAAAAACTCTTGAAGGCAACCAGAGAAAGTAAGAAAGAGTACATAAAAAGAAGAGCGGTAATAAATAAATGTCTTCATATGTCAGAATCTGCAAATGTGGTGTCCATGGAGTAACTACAAGAATAGCAAAAAATCTGTCAACTAAGAATCCTATAACCTGTGAAGATATCTTTGAAAGTTAAAGGTGAAATAAGGGATTTTAAACAAATAGAAACAGAACTGAGACAATTCATTAGTAGATTAGCACTATTAGGAATATCTTAAAATATTTCAGACAGAAGGAGTAATATTTTAAGATACAATTTGAATCTATACAAAGAAATGAAGGTATCTGGAAATGATTCAATTAAAAATGAGTAGTTATTTTTAATCTAAAATTGATTATATGGTCTAAATCAGGGATTGGCAAATTCTGTCAGGGGAGAGCAAGTATATATTTTAGATTTTGTGGACTGGCTGGCTTCTGTTGCAACTACTCAGCTCTTCTGTTTTAGTGTGAAATCCGTCACAGAGAATAGGTGAACAATGGGCATGGCTCTATTCTACTAAAACTTAAAACAAGTGGGAGAGCAGATTTTGTCTATAGGCCATAGTTTGCCAACTTATCTCTAGTAAAACTCATTTCATTCAGATTTAAAGCATATTTAAAAAAATAAATGACAAGATTAATACAAAAAATGATGTATACTCTATGTAAAGCAGTGTAATACTATGTAAAAGAAGACCCTGATTAGTTAAAAGGTGTATTTTAAACTCCGGGGAAACTACTATTTTTAAACAGGTATACAAACAGAACTCAAGTGGAGCTAAAATGGAAAGTGGAATCACAAACCCAAAATAGCAAAGAGGAAACACTAAGAAACAATAGGTCAAATAGAAAACAAGCCAAACCATAGATAGTCATGCATCCGTATCAATGAGCACTTTATATGGAAATAGTCTAAATTAGCAAATACAGAGATAGCTAGACTGGGTTAAAAAAATCAAACCCATGTTAAATAATAGAAATTCAAGTAAATTTTAAAGATCTAATAGGCTATGTTAATCTATTCATGAGTCAGGCAGCATCCTGTTTAGCAAATACAGGGGAGCACCAAAGGGCTATAGAAAAGAAAAGGTTTTTAAAGGTAGAGAGGAAATGAAAAAGAAATTATTAGCAAAGAATCCTTCATTTTAGGCAATGTCACCCTTCCAAGGGGAACAGAAGCAGTCTAAATATCCTAGTGTCGATGAGGAAATTCCCATGTTAACTGATTAAAGGTTATATTTATGGAGGGTTGAATCTTAGATATTAAGTCTTGGTTTGCTGTCTTGAGACCTTAACCTAAGTGACACCATTTTGGACTTTGGCTTTCTTTTTAACACCCAAACTATATGCTGTCTTTAAGTGTCACACTTTTAATATAACAGCATAATAATTTAAGAGTAAAGTTATAGACAAAAATATATTACATAAACATTACTCAGAAGTTCTTAATTATTTGGATATAAAACTGCACATTTCTAAAAACTCAAGAGTTAAATAGAAAGTCCAAAGTAAGATAGTACCCCACTAACAAAGAATTACTTAGCACAAAATGTCAATCGTGCTAAGATTGAGAAACCCTCTTCTAGAAAATAGAAGGGTAGGAAATAATGTAAAAATAATATTTTATATTCTAAAAAATTAATGCCATCATTAGTACCAGAACTTAAAGGGGAAATCAGAAGAGAACCAATAACTTTAAGAATATAGAGAAAAGGATGCTCAATGAAATTATGAAAAATTTAATTTGGCATTATGAAAAATTAATCATGTCAATGCAGGGTTTATGGCAGGAATGCAAGATTAATTCACCATTTAAAAATAAATCCAGAGGCATCTGGGTGGCTCAGTCCTTAAGCCTCTGCCTTGGGCTCAGGTCATGATCTCAGGGTCCTGGGATGGAGCCCTGCATCCGGCTCCCTGCTCCACGGGAAGCCTGCTTCTCCCTCTCCCACTTCCTCTGCTTGTCTTCTCTTTCTCACTGTGTTCTCACTATTAGTGTTTCTCACTATTTATTCTGTCAAATAAATAAGGAAAGAAAGAATATTTCTTAAAAAAATAAAATATAAATAAATCCATATGATTTTCCATATACACAAACTAAATTAAAAAACTGACAATTTTGGATATTTTATTGCTTGTATGTTTAATTGGATACCTTTTGAACTAAGGCATAAAGCAATCTACTTTCTGAATGGACATCTTGAGCAAGACTTACAAAATGAGGATAAAATGGACTTTTAAGACCTCAGTGTTGAGCTTCAGCAAAAGTCCAGACTCAGTTTTTCTGATAACTTTATTTCAGGCAAGTTGTTGTTCTCCCCTACTTCTGTGCTTTTTCACAGACATTTTGGTCCACCATGATAGGCCTCCTTAACTTTAAATCTAAAAGGCAGAGTCTGGAGTTTTTATTCCTTACATCTCAAAAAGCCTGTGTCTGTGAAAGATGTTGCAGACTTTATGCTCTGGTCCCCAGGCCCCACAGCCAATGTTGAATATCAAGAAATATTTTGGCATCTCAGTAATGTCCTTGATGAAGTCACCAGCCTCTTTTATATCTTTCTTTGTAAGTCAATAGATGCTGACTCACCCAACATTTACATAATTAAGGGGGAATCACTCAAATGGATATTTACAAAACATATACAATCTCCTTCAAGGTGATTTCTGTCCTTGCTAAAAGATAAAAGCTCCTGACAACTTGTAGCTAGTGGTTTCATTATCATAATCCTGTATGTCAAACAGGATACTTTGTTACAGATTGGAAAGTTCAGAAGACAAGGTGAATGGTCTGAATTCAGTATATATTTGTTGAGCCACTAGTATGTACCAGGCACTGGTAATATGAAATTAATACATCAGGTCCATATTTTAGAAACACTACTCTGGAGAAAGTATGGAAAACTAGCATAAGAAACAAATTTAGGGCCACCTGGGTGGCTCATTGGGGTAAGCCTCTGCCTTTGCTCAGGTCATGATCTCAGGGTCCTGGGATCAGCCCAGAGCCCAGCTCCCTGCTGAGCAGGGAGCCTGCTTCTCCCCCTCTCTCTGCTTGCCTCTCTGCCTACTTGTGATCTCTCTCTCTGTCAAATAAATAAAAATCTTTAAAATCTTAAAAAAAAAAAGAAACAAATTTAGAAAGCCTTTGCAGGTATCCGAGTAAGAGATGGTAGCAGCATAAACTATTACACTTAGTCTAGCCTTTCTTAGTTTTGACAGTGTAAGAAAATACAGTTTGGCTAAGTTTTGAGAATTAGAATCAACATGATAGATGAATTGATATGATTGTTGTGGTAAACAGTCAATATAACCATATGTTATGCAATTATCATGGGTACATGATACGGAAGAAGGAACAAAGTTGGTTAAGAGAAGAAATAAGTTGTATTTTAAACAAGCTGAGTTTTACATATCTAAGTTTGGAACAAGTGCTAAAATTTTAGAGATACAGAATTAAGAGTAAGAATTAAAACCACAGATTACTGCCGTTAAGACATAAGAATGGAGAACATTTCAAGGCAGAGATTACAGAAGGAACGGAAGGGTCACATACAGATCTCTTGGGAAATAGAAACCTTCACAGGACTAGATAGATGAGGGACATCCACAGAAGTACCAACAAATGCGCTTTAATGGAGTGGAATCTTCAAACCCAAGTCCCAAGAGAGGAGAGAGGTGGTTTGTTTTGTTTTGTTTTGTTTTGTTTTGTTTTGTTTTGTAAAGATTTAATTTATTTATTTGGGGGAAAGAGAGAGGATGAGTAGGAGAGGCACAGAGGGAGAAGCAGAATCCCTGTTGAAGAGGGAGCAAAATGCAGGGGCTCAGTCCCAGGATTCTGAGATCATGACCTGAGCTGAAAGCAGACGCTTAACCTACTGAGCCACCCAGGTACCCCAGGTTTGTTTTTTTGTTAAAGAAATGATATAAGACTTCTCAAAAGTCAAGGAGGATAAGAAATGAAAGTGGGAAATGTTTTTCAAAGTCAGGAAGTCTAGAATGACTTGTAGTAATGGCAGTTTTATTGGATTTGAGGGTAACAACAGTGAAAATCTGATTACATCATTAAACAGAAATTTCTTTTTCCTGCTCTCTCAGATCTGAAATTTTCCAGGTTTGCCTTTATTTTAGAAATAAAGTGATTTTGAACAACCAAAAGATGAGGAAGAATGTAATCTAAATAACTAAAATTACAGAGAAAATTCATTTAAAAGAAAAGCGTTTTAACTTATATGAATTTTCTATATATAAATAGTAAACTACAGTGCTGAAAGGAATAGTGCTGACCATCTTGAAAGTACATTAGAAATCTAGTTTTGCTAGTGTAGCAATTATAATCCTCAATTTGTGAAAATTTGCCAGCAAAAATACTTCAAGTATTTAAAATCATAGTCCTAGACAATTACCTCTGATTTCTTTTTTTCAAGCTACAATTTCAAGAGTGTGAAACACTCCTCAAAGAACATTTTCTTTAATTTATCACACTTAAAAAGCAATTTATTTTCTTGTGAAGATAATTAGTGGGCAGATCACTCAAGCCATTTCTGTAAGCAAAATTTTGAAGTAGATATATATAATGTCACCCTACTAATTTTAACATGATGGTAGAATTGTTTTACATTGATAATACTGATCAATTTGGTCCTGAGAATTTATTAAAAATTTAAACAAAATAATATTTGTCTTTAACAAGAAAGAATAGTAATTAGTCACATATATACATTCACTTCAATCCTGTGTAACTGTTGATAATTGAGAATATTCATTAACCTTTTTCCTACAGGAAGAGAAAATCTAAATTTATGTATGAGTTGTTGGACATGGAGACTTTAAAGAAGATGCTAGGGGAAGGGGAGAAGGAAAATAATAATTTGATACTAATATGCACACTCTGCCTGTTCTGGAAGAATCACTAAGTTACTGAAGGGAGGGGGATACAAAGCTAAGAATATGCCTTAAATGAGATAATTCTCAAAATTGTTAGAAATGAGAGTATGGGTCACAAAGAACTTGTAGGTACCCATTCATAGAAGCCCAGAAAGATTTTCTTGCCCTCAAAACATGGATTGTAAGATATCAGATATTTGTGTGGTTTTGATGAAGTTCTAGAACCTGGGTGAGGTTGGGTGGGCTGAGGTCCGGAGCCGATGACCAAGAAAGAATTCTTGAGACATCTTTGGTGCAAAATGGTGGTTTATTAAAGCACGGGGACAGGACCCGTGGGCAGGAAGAGCTGCTGCCCTGGGTTGTGAGGGATGGCAGGTTATGTACCCTGCGGTTGGGGGAAAATGAGGGAAAGGGAGGTTTCAATGGAGCTTTCATATGCTAAAGAGGTCTACAAGGTTGGGGAAGGCAGGGAAATGGAGGTTTGAACGGAGTTTTCGTATGTTAAAGGAGGCCTCCAAGGTGCAGGGAGGCTTGATCAATGTTGTCTTTTGGCAAGCCATTAACATCAAGATGGTTGGGAGATTCCTGGTGGGATGTCACAATCCTGCTATCAAGCGTCTTTGTTAGTGAGATTTAGGTATAGAAGAAACTTAACTTTACTTACATTTCCTTCTACCCCAGCCTCCTTCAGTTTTGTTTATGGAGGGGAAGGTGACATTAAGGCTTGAGGAACTGAGTCATTTGCCTCTGGAAATTGTGCTATTGATAATGTAACTTCTTTGTTAAACCAAGGGAGACTCCTGTCTTGTGGGATTGTGATCTCAGCAAGTTAACTATTTGTTTTGGCAGTCAGGGGTACCTGAGGAATGCCACATACATCACCAAGGGGAGCGGATGGAGAGGGGGTGCAAGGTGCCAGCTTTTGCTTTGTCCTCAACCAGCCTCCCGCTCCCTCATCAGTTTGATCTTCAGCATAAGTATATCATCCCACATCTACGTTTTGCCCTAAAGTTTTATTTTCCCTTAAACTATTGTCAGTTTTCTAAGTACTGTTTATGGAGTAGGTGTCTCTAGTTTTCTAGGTTATTGTGTGCCTCTCAGAATATTTGAATTGAAATAGGAAATACAGTTTGCAGATTTTTTTTATAATACCGTAGGTTGCATTTTTTCTAATGTGATCATTCACTGTGTAGGAGCATTTTAGTCTGATGTAGTCCCACTTGTCCTTGAGGTAGCTGTCAAATTTACATCAAATTCATAGAAACAGAGAATAAAATGGTGTTTCTCAAGGGCTTGGAGAAGAGGGACATGTGGAGTTGCTATCCAATGGGTATAAAGTTTTGGTTATATAAAACGAGTAAGTTCTAGAGATCTGTTGTACAGTGTTGTCGTATAGTTAACAATATTGTATTGTGGACTTAAAAATTTAAGAGGGTAGATCTTGGGAAGTGTTCTTATCACAATATATGTAAATAAATTAATTAAAATAAAAAAGACTTAGATCTAGACACCAGCAAAAAAAAAAAAATTTTTTTTTACAAAGAAATAATTAGGCATGAAGATCTTATAACCTTTGTTCAAATGTGCTGAAGCCTAAAACTCAAGACTTCAATGAAAAAGTTGAGTATTATGAGTAAACATTAATGATTAGGTGAAAATTTGGAGAGGGAGACTAGTAAAACAAAGGGATTGAACTCTGTAGATGGAAAAGGTATTTGGTATATATGTATGCGAGCTGAAATCTGTGATGTCAGTGTAGTTTCTGTGGCTTTTGTGTAGGTAACCCTCATTGGATTCCCAACTTTGCATGCACTGTTTTGTGGAAGACTCTTTCTGTTTCATCCCTTCCCCTGCATTTCAGTAACTCCTTCTTATCCCTTATCTTTTCCAAAGAGGTCTTCTTAAATCTCGGCTCATAATAATTTTTTTTAAAGATTTTATTTATTTATTTGACAGAGAGAGACACAGCGAGAGAGGGAGCACAAGCAGGGGGAGTGGGAGAGGGAGAAGCAGGTTCCAGCTGAGCAGAGAGCCCCATGCCGGTCCGGATCCCAAGACCTGAGCCAAAGGCAGATGCTTAATGACTGAGCCACCCAGTCGCCCCCATAATAAATTTTCTTATGACAATATGAACTTCTCATTTTAACCTTATCATACTTTACTGTAGTTAGATTGTTTTAAAATACTAATCCTGAAACTTTATTTTAATATTTTTGGGTGCTAATAATCATCTTACTCTTTATTCTTGTCCCAGTAGTAGCAAATTAGTGCTTAAGAAATAGAATTGAATAATTGAAAGAATTTAATGAAATAATTAAATTATTATCTACCCTTTTTTGGACATGGAACATCAGACAAAACAACAATCTTCATACCAATAGAGAGAGTGAATAGATTATCTAAGATTACTTTAGTTTTACAATAAATCTATTAAAATATGGTATCAAAATTGGAGCAGATATAGGATGTCTTAAGGAATAATTGAAATTTAGTCTTTGAATCTTCAGCCGTATGGTAATTGCTCATGGATTATTCATCTGTTTGGCAATTTGTTGAATATTGGACAATTTTTGGTTTTCAGATATTTCCTGGATAGGAAATCAGAGCTGTTGAAAAATAAGTTATTGGAAAATCAATAGTATATTTATAACTAGAACATTCTTTGTCAAGTCAATATTTTGGCCTCTTAAAAGATGATATTGTCATGTTCAAACTGTTGATTGCTCCCTGCCATAATCAGGTGTTCAAATAAGATGTTAAAACTTTCATCTTTGTACAAGAGTTAGCTTTGTAGAATAAATCATATTTGAGTTGGTGGATGAAAGGGATGGGGAGTCTAACAAGAGTCATGAAAGATAATTTCACATTCATCTTTTTAAATTCTGTGAGATGAAAGTTAGGGAAACAAAAACCGGGCCATCAGAAGACCTTTTTTTTTTTGTTTTAATTTTAGCAATGAAAACAAAAGTAGCTAGAAAATATCCTGCTACTCAATTTTGCTCAATTATTGGAACGCCATAATAAGTCTCATCAAATTTAATCTCTCTACCAGTGTCTGCTTACTGGGAAAGTCAGGCTAAGGTAATTTATATGAGAAGTGGAGTCCAGGAAAGCAGATGATAGGGTAATGCATTGTAGTTGGATTACTTGCTGCCAGAATGGCAATAAGGCTTCTTACTGATGTTTCTGGTTGGTAGAACACAGAGACCCTAGCACAAGATAAAAGCTCAGTTGTTAAAATTTTCACTTTTGGTGAATGGAATGATATACTGCTAGGAAGAAATGTATTAGTTGATAGGAAATATACTTCATTTGAAAAATATGGGGAAAATAGTAACTATGTGGATAGGGGAATTGACTAGCTATAAGGAGAATAATTAATTGGCAAGTAAAATCTAAGTGCAAAAGGCAAACAGTCTCTAGTTGCGTAGAAAAAAGGCTTTCATCTCTTTAAAGGAAGATCAGAGAAGACTGAGGGCCTGCCCCAGACATATTAGTTGAGCTCCCAAAAAGGTAGGTGTGATAAGCCAAAGTTAGAGTCCTGTTTGGGAGAGAATGGGATTTGGATCTATAGAAATGATGCAAATGTACAGATCATTCTGAACTCCTACTCCTCCCATAACCACCAAATTGCATGCATAAATTTGGTAGATTGAATTATTGTTCAAATTCTTTACTCCCCTATAATAGGATTATATATCCATAGCATTTCTTCTGTTATTTTACAGTATTTCCCTCATACCTTCCGGTTCCCCTGATGTGATTAAGCTTGCCCTCTTGCATTGTTTTGAACCACCCTGAAAACAGCATGTCCCAGAATAGCTGCACACTCTTAATCCTAACCCTCAGAATAATAGCACATGGAGCACAGACCTGAAACCAGCCAGTAGCCTGGAGTACCTTACGGGTCAGACAAGTCCAGTTTAGATAAAGTAAATGGTAGTATATTTGCACACCTGCAAATCTGAGGACTGTGAGCATGAAAGCATGTATTTGTTGTAAGCCAGAAGGATTGTCAAGTTTTTTAATATGCTACAGAGCCTGATGATTAAGATGATCACTCCTATTAATTTTACCTTCTAAATATCTCTTGAGTTTATTTACTTTTCAACTTCTCTTCTGTCCTATCAAAGGTACTGTTATCTCTGGAAGACTGAAATGATTGCCTAATGACTCTACTTGTGTCTATTCCTGTCTCTTTGTGTCTTGTCTCAATATTGCTTCCACAGCCCTTCTTTTGAGTCATGAGTTTGATCAAAATACCTTCATTTTCTTCCAATGCTTCTTTATTCTTAAACACTTCAAATGCTATTCTTTCCTTTTAAAAAGAGATACAATTTTCAAAAGCTTTTTGTAATTGGGCTTATTGGTCTCATTTTCTTTCAAGCTGCCACATGCCCTCTGCTTCAATCAAATGGACTTTGGTTCCTTCACACTTGTGTTTTCCTGGCATTGAAATTGTGCCCACATTGTTTCTCTTGAATGGCACGCTCATCCAGTTTTTGTTTTTTTCTGGTTAACTCTTTGCTACCATTCAGATCTCGGTCCCTTCCTCAAAAAATATTTCATATACTTCCTGACCACGTCAAAACTCTATCATACCCTTCCTTTATCCTTTGGTTTTGTTGTACTTACAACATTTGAAAGTATACATCTATTTATTTCATTTATTTCTACCTTATATAAGAATGCTAAGTTCTTGAGAACATGACTATGTCAATAGGACAATGCTTGGCATATAGAGGTTGCTCATTAAATAGGAATAAATAATTTTATTTCAGTCATTGCCTCCAGAAGCAGTCATACCAAAACTTAGTAATGTTAAGAACTTTTGCTTTGATGTCTCACTTAGCCACATCTCACTTATTTTGAACTGAAATAACATATTTGTTGAGATTGCTGCTTGGTTTGCAGGCATATGGATTTGCTACATCTGATCTTGCATATATTCAATCAAAAGTTTTTCCACTTTGCACATCAGCCAATTATGTTTTATTGTTGCCATTGATTGCATTGGATTACTGTTATTCAGTTTTGAAAGAATATTGTTTTACCTCTCTTAAAATATGACTCTGAGTGAAATGCTAAAACTTGAAGTTAAAGGCTAGCTCATTCTATTTCCATATTTGTTGACTCTAAAGAAGCAGTTTTACTTCCAAAATAAGTTGTTTGACTTTATTATTTTTGATATTTTTGAACCTTATATAACCATTTGTAATAAAATAATTTTAAAAAGAAACAGACAAAATTTGTGAAAAGTATATTATAAAATAGGAATATTCAGTAAGTATAAATATAGATAATATTTTTATGAAATAAATTGAGTTCTAATTTTATAGTCTGTAAAATTTTTTATTTTGTCTTTATACTCGTTTAAAAAAAAAGTGGTTACTCTTTCAGGAGAAGGATTGATATGTGCCAGAATAAAAATGTAACCGCTTAGCTTTGACTGTCATTTGAAATTATTTTTTAGTTCTCAACAAAAAATAAATGTCCTTTCTTTGAGATAAGAGCTTTTTAAATTACTTCAGCTCACTTGAGCGTAAGAGTCCATCTTCTCATTCTAGCATACTTGAAAAATCACTGTCATAAACTATAGGGTAGCAAAAACTCAAATATGACATAAAATGTTCCATTCAAATCAAAAGAAGACGGAGAAGGTCCTTTATTTTTTTTTTTTCTCCTGGGCCATTAAGAATGGAGAAGAAGGAAAGGAGACAGAACTGGGCAACAGAAGTAGGGCATTGGTATAACAACCTCTTTAAACCAAAGTCCAACATGAGAATACATTAGAAACATTAAGGGAAAGGTGAAAGTAGAGAGGATTATACCTGCTTCTGTTTGGAAACTTGAGAAGGAAACATTAGAAAGATAATAAGACTTTCAGTTTTGGTTTCACATATAAAGCACATAGATGTCATCACATTCTTCCTCACAAGAAAAAATTGGGAAAAAAGCCCCCCCAAAACCCTGAAAATAAACAACTCTTCTTAGATCCTTCAGAGAATTGAGGTCACAAGGAAAATCACCCTTTACCAAACTGGAAAGACAGATGAATACAGAGAATTACAGCTCAACTTGAACAGTTGCTTGAGTCAGCAACTGGTAGGAATACCTAAAGGTAATTACTTATTGCTAGAGACTGAGCCCTGACTAGTTTGGGGGCTAAAAATCCTGGAAGCCCAGCCTTGGAGGGCTCTAACACTATCGTGAGTTACTGTCAGGTACCCCACAAGGTTCTCAGAATGAAGACTGGAGAAAAATCTCCAACCCCTAAGAAGAGGAGGGGGAGAGGTAAAGTTTTTAAGTACACGCAAATCACTTTGTTCTCCTTAAGAGACTGCCATCAATAGAAACTGTTTTATCAGGACCTAACTGTCTTGAGAGAAAGGAAATATCCAACTACAACCTCCTTTAGCTTTCAATACAGGAAGAAAGAAAACCCAATTCCAGCCCTACCAGTCTTCCTGTTACAACGAAAGGGAGGAAAAAAATACTGAGAAGCTCTTGTGAATGTCATAGCCAAGGGGCACAGACTCATTAAAAGACCAAGATTTAATCAGATGATTATGGAATGCTTCACCTTTTTCATACTTTACCATTACATCAATAGCGCTTCTTTATAATAATGGGGATTAGCTGAAATAACTGTAAAGCTTAGACCTTATTCAACAAGGAGTCTTTTGGGAGACCAGAGACCACAGGAAAGACAAAAACAAGAATACTAGAAAAATGTTAGTTTTGATAGTATAGGTACAGCAAACACAGCCTGACTTCTAGCTAGATAAACAAAGCCTCACACTAAAGACTTACTAATTTCAGTTGTTTTTAACCTGATATATTATGTCTAGCTTTCAATGAAGAATAGCAAGACCTACTAAAAGGCAAAAATGCAACTGAATAAACAAAACAAGCAATAACCCTGGACATACATAAGACAAATTTTGGAATTCTCACAACAGGAATCGAAAACAACAATCATTAAAATGTGAAAACTATAATAAGAAAAGTCAATAACATGCAAGAAAGGTAATGGAAACAAAGAGAGAAAACTCAAAAGAATCAAAAGAAGATGCTGGAAATAAAAAGAAAAAGAAAACTGTAATAGAAATGAAGAATTCTTTTCATGATTTCATCAGCAGACTGGACAGGACCAATAAAGAATCAGTGAGCTTGAAGATACGGGAAAACCAATACCAAATTGAAAAACAAAGAGGAAACAAAAATTATGGGGGGGAAGCAACAGGATATTCAAGAACTGTGGGACAATTAAAAAATGTGTAACAGGCATAATGAGAAGATAAGGGGAAGAGAGAAACAGAATATTGGAAGTTGTAGTAGTTGAGAATTTTCCAAGATTAATGACAGATAGTAAACCTCAGATGCAAGAAGTTATGAGAACACAAGAAGACAAATTCCAAAACATCCAAAACTAGGCATATCATATTCAAACTATAGATAACCAAAGACAAAAAATGTTGGAAGAGGGCAATGAAAAGTAGTAACACTTTATCTATACTGAAACAAGGATAAGAATTATATTGAATTTCTCCTGAGAAACCATGCAAGAAAAGAGTGGAATGAACTATTTGAAGTATTGAAAGGGAAAAAAAAAAAAGTTAAACTAGAATTCTGGGTGCAGTTTTCTTCAAGAGTGAATAAGAAATAAAGACTTCCTCTGAAAAAGAAAAAAAAATTGAGAGAACTTGTTTTCACCAGACCTGCCTTGCAAGAAATGTTGAGTTTCCTCAGAGAGAAAGAAAATGATGTAGGTCAGAAACACAAATCTACATAAAGAAAAGGAAAATGTTACAGAAAGAATAGATGAAGGTAAAGTAAAATCATTTATTTTCTCATTCTTAATTGATATAACAGATAATATGTTCAAAATAATAATAGCAATAATACATATGGCTTTTATAATTTATTGATAAATGTATGATAGCAACGTTGTAAGGGACAGAAAAAAGGAATCAGGAATACTTTTCTGTTAGGTAGCTGCAGTACATGGGAAGCAATTAACTATGTGAAAGTGGATTTAGGTTAGTTTTAAGTTGTTAAGTGTTTATTGTACTCTGTGGCACAACTAAGGAAGAATTAAAAAAAAATGTGCTAAGGGAGGAAAGTGGAATTATATAATATGCTCAGTTAAAACCAAAGAAGGCAGAATAGGGCCAAAATAAAGAAAAAGAACAAAGGCAGTGAATAGAAACCAGTTACAAACTTAATTAGTATTAGTTCACATATATCATCAATCACTTCAAATATGAATGGTCTAAATATAAAAATATAACAAGTCATTGTCTGTTTGGATGGACAAAAAACAAAAGCCGTTTGTATTCTGTCTACAGGAAACCCATTTTAAATATAAATACACAGAAATTATTAGTGAAGGGATGGAGAAAGATGTACCATGATAACAGTAATTGAAGGAAAAGTAGAGTAACTATTAATTGCAGACAAAGCTAACTTCAGAACAAGAAAAATGATCAGGGATGAAGAGGACATTAATGATGATAAAGGGTACAATTTTCCAACAAAACGTAACTGTCTCTAATGTGTATACACCTAAGAAGAAAGTGTCAAAATATGTAAGGCAACAACTGATAGAACAGCAAGAAGAAATAGATGAATTCACTATTACTGCTTGTGACTTCACATATCAGCAATTGATAGAACCATCAGGCAGAAATAATTAAGGATATAGTTGAAATGAACAGAACCATTGATTAACATATTGACATTTATAATTAATATAATTGACATTTAGGAGCACCTGGGTGACTCCAGTCAGTTAAGCATCTGCCTTTGGCTCAGGTCATGATCTGGGAGTTCTGGTATGGAGCTCTACATTGGGCTCCCTGCTTAGCTGGGAGTCTGCTTCTCCCTCTACCCTTCACCCTTCTTGTGCTTGCTCTCTCACTTTCTCTCAAATGAATAAATAAAAAATATATAAAATTGACATTTATGGAATAACTCATCCAAAAATAGTAGAATACACATATACACATGCTTCTTAGGCTCAGATAGAACATTTGTCAAGATAGGTAATAATCTGGAACAAAAAGCATTCACTAACAAGTTTGAAGGAAAAGAAATTATTACAAAGTAAGCTCTCAAACCATGATGGAATTAAGCTGGAAATCAATTACAGAAACATAGCTAGGAAATCTCAAAAAATTGGAGATTAAACAAAATCCTTTTAAGTAACACAGGGGACCAAAAAAAAAAAAAGTTGAAGAGGAATTTAAAAATAGTTTTGAATTAAATAAAAATGAAAACTTACCAAGATTTGTAAGATGCAAGAAAATCAGTACTTACAAAAACTTATAGCATTTAATGAATGCATTAGGACAAAAAGATGTTCTAAAATAATCTGTGCTTCCACCTTGTAAAAGAAGAAAGTATTAGATCGATCCAAAGTTAAGCAGAAGAAAAACCAAAAAAAAAAAAAAAAAAAAAACCAAAACCAAAAAAACCCTCAATGAAATTGAGAGCAGGAAAAGGATATCAATAGAGATAATCAACAAAACCAAACAATGGCTCCTTGAAAAGATCAAGAAAACTAATAAACTTCCAGCCAAGCCAACCAAGAATAAAAGAGGAAAGACACAATTTAGTAATATCATAAAGGAAAGGGGGGCATCACTGCAGATCCTGTGAACATTAGAGAGTAATAAAAGAATACCATGACCACCTCTATGCCCACAAATTTGATAACTTAGATGAAACGGACTAATTCCTTGAATGATACAGTACTAAAGCTCACACAAGGAGATAGAGAAAATCTCAATAGGCCTATATCTACCAAAAAGCTGAATCAGTAATTAACAACTTTTCAAAACAGAAAGCACCGAGGTCTAGATAATTTTACTAGTGAAGTCTACCAAACATTTAAAGAAAAAAATATTACCAGTTCTCTAAGATATCTTTCAGAAATAGTAGAAGAGAATATCCCTAACTAATTTTACAGGGAAAGCATTACCCTAATGCCAAAGCCTGACAAAGACATTATGAGAAACAAAAACCAAAGAACAATATCTCTCATTAACATAGATGTAAAAGTCCTTAAAAATATTAGTAAGTCAAATGCAACATTGTATAAATATACACCTTGACCTAGTGGTACTTATTCTGTGCATATACAAGTCAACATGTGAAAACCAATTAATATAACCTATCACATCAGTAGGGTAAAGAATTTACAACACCAAAAACAAAATTAATTTTGGTTAATAATGTATCATTATTGATTAATCAACTATAACAAAGCTACCACACCAATGCAGTATATTAATAATAGAAAATATGGACAGGGATTTTCATTCATATTTTTTTCTGTAAACCTAAAACTGGTCTAAAAAAAGGAAAAACCTATTTTTTTTAAAGATAATGAAATCAGGGTGTCACAAATGGAGATGTGATAATTGGGGAAATTACTATGGATATGTAGTAAGTCTTTTATGGATATGTAAATCTTATGCTGTTTGTGGTAGAATGGTAGGTTGTGACTAGCCAATGATTCAATGGAAAAACCAGGAGGAACAGATTAAATTTAATTATACAGGTCATTTTTTGTAATGAAATCAGAAAGCTTTGGGAGCAGTTAAGACTAAAATGAATTAGAGGTGTCTGGATGCTCGGTTGGTTGAGCTTCTGACTCTTGATTTCAGCTCAGGTCATGATCTTGGGGTCTTGAGGTCAGAGCCCACCTTGGGTTCTGAGTTCAGTGGGGAGTCCACTTGAGGTTCTCTGTCTCCATCTCCCTCTGACACTCCCCCATCATGATCATGCTTATTCTCTGTCTCTCAAATAAATAAATCTTGAAAAAAAAAAAAAGACTAAAATGAACTAAACTTTTTTGGAGGTATTTTTGAAGTGAACCCACCAAGACGATCTCTAAGCCATTTTACATTTCGGGGATATATGCAGATATTGGGTACATACCCAGGTAGAGGACTTCTGCTTGGACAAAAAGAGAAAGCCAGGTTTTAATGAGGCTGATAGAAAATTTAGAAACTTGAAGAGACTGAATGAAGTACATGTGTAGTTTTGTTCATAATACAGTTGCTGGATTTACTGTTGAATGGGAGCTAGCTGGATATGGAGAAATCTTCTAAAAGGCAAAATCTTCCACAGTTGCATGTGACTTGAGGGGGAAAAAACTGACAGGAAGAATACCTGCCTTAAATACATCTCTGCTCTCTTTCTTAAGATCTATCAGATTTTTAAGACAACCCCAAATGGAGGTTAGAATATTGGGATGGAACTCAAAAAGGTCAGAGCTGAGTCTACTTAGTTTTTAGGGCTGGAGTCTAAGAGACCTAGCAGGCTTGTAACCAAAGGCCCTGGAGGGACATACTCTAGGAACAAAGGTGAAATGGAAATAGATTTAATGTTTGTAAAACTGAAGTCCAATCCCAATTTAGTTATATATGATACTTGATTAAGTTAATCTGTTTATCTCCTTGTTAGACTAAAGGTCTGAAACACTGGTGAAAGATGAAATGCATTAATACAGTGCTGAGCATAAACATATTTAAAAAGCATTTGGAAATATGAGTGATAATCACAAGGAAAGACAATAGATGAAGATGCACATATCATCTAGATGTTTCGGCTAGCAAAGAAGGATTTTGAAATAACTGATTAATATGTTGAAGACAAAAGAGAAAAATAAAATGACAATATAAAACAATTTTCAATACAGAATTGCAATTTAGAAATGAACTAAATCATTGTTCATAAATTGGAAGAATCAGTATTGTAAAGATAATTTCCCCCAAATTGATGAATAAATTCATTGCAATTCCTTCCACCAAGTAATTTTCTCTGGTCATTGCTGTATTTTGACATACATGTGTCAAAATATGTATGTGTATGTGTGTGTGTGTCTGTGTGTATATATTTATATGTTTATATGTTTTGTTTTGATATTTTGTGCTTAACTTGTTGGGGAAATAACAGTTAAAACCGGACAGTTAAAACCAAAATCTCCCTAACCAGAAAATATTTCTACAAAGGTAAGGTAGAAGAGAAAGAAGAGTTTTATTACTGAATAAATATCATTCAGAATATAGTATGCATCAAAGGCAATCCCGTAACCGATTACAAAGATAGAAATTTCACCCTTTAATAGTGAAGCAGATATAGTTCATTACACACAAGTTCTCAAGATAAACAATGATTAGGCCTCAACATAAGAATACTTAACAAGCACTATTTGTTACATATAATTCACACTACATTTACTTGGTATTTGGGATGACTGTATTAGCAAATTTGCTTTTACATAAAAAAAGGTCATTTTGTAAGTTAGAATGAAGCCTTCTGAAGTTAGGCTCCTGCAGAAAACTGGGAGGTGGGGACACTATCCTTCTTGATTACATTTTAAAGAGATGGTTTCTAGATCCTTAAGAAAGACAATCCTGGGTCTTATAACTGGCAAGAGGCTTATTTGTTTAAAAAAAAATTATAAACATTTCACTTTCTCTGACTGACTTACTTTGCTTAGCGTAGTACCCTCTAGTTTCCATGTCACTGCAAGTGTCAAGAGTTCATTCTTTTTGATTGGTGAGTAATATTCTATTACACACACACCCCACACATCTTTTTTATCCATTCATTTTGGCTATTGTGAACATCGCTGCTATAAACATCAGGGTGCATGTGCCCCTTCGAATTCTCTCTCATGTGTGGAATTTAAGAAACAAAACAGATGAACACAGGGGAAGGGAAGGAAAAATAAGATGAAAACAGAGAGGAAGGCAAACCATTAAGAAACTCTTAACTGTAGGAAACAAACTGAGGGTTGCTGGAGGGGTGATGGGTGGGAGGTTGGGGTAATTGGGTGATGGGCATTAAGGAGGACACTTGAAGTAATGAGCACTGGGTATTGTATGCAACTGATGAATCACTAAATTCCACCTCTAAAACTAATAATACACTTTATGTTAATTAAATTGAATTTATATAAAAAATTAAAAAAAAATAAAAGCTTTATATACATTTCAGAGACAGAGGAAGAACTTATAAGTTTTCTAGGATAAATTTACTGAGAAAAGTCAGGGTGAATTGGGGAGATAGGGGTAACTCTTTCCCCTTGCCTTTTTTTTTTTTTTAAAGGTTGTTTTGCCCTTAAAGTTTCCTTCCTGTTTTAATACAAAAATAGTGACATTACAATTTTTTAGTTTCCATTGCCGTTTCTATCTTTCTCTGGACAGGTTGTAACCACCTAAATATCCAGCAAGTCCATGGTAAAGAGAAACAGTGATCAGAAATACCATCGAATAACAGATTTACTGAAATTTAAAAAATTTGCCTTGGGGAAATAACCTTTGAATATGGCATATCAGTGTGAACAGTTAAACCTGATATTTGATTAGCAGTACACAAAATTTTTTAGTCTCATATTAGTTTCACAAAGTTGTTGTGATGCTTTAGTTTCAAATGATTAACTGAGTGGTAATTTCTTATGAAGTTTTACCAAATCCAAGTCTAAGGAGTACCTTAACTCTGATGACTGATAATCTAAATTTTTATTTAAGAATTTTCCTTCCAAAGCTCAATAAATTTCATCTGAGAGACAGTCAATAACATAAGTACCATCTCAGTATGTGACAATTTAGGCTTGTTAGTAGTTCTGTCTTCCCCATAATTTTTTCCAGATGTGATTCACAAAGACCTCCAGGGCTTTCATCTAGCATCCAAATCTTATTATGAGGCAACCAATGAAAGGTTTTTCATGTATATGGCTCTGTTTTAAATCTTTCATCTAATCTATAGTTATACTTTTATAGGGGTCAACTAAATTGCATATAACAGACATTCATTTTTGTTTATCTATCTGAACTGGGACTGGAGAAAACTTGAATCTTAAGGTTAATCTAGTGGTATTAGATCAGTCTGTATCTGTAAATGCCAGATTTCTATTTGTTAAATAGATGACTTTTTTTTTCTATATCATCCTTCCAGTAAAACCAGTTAAAATATTTTTACATCATTTTTAGGGCTTGAGTACCTAGATGCATATTAATCACCTTTACTTGGTTATTATAAAAAGTCACTAATGAATATGGTCCCAACCTTACTGTTAATAATTAACCTATTGGATTTATAAGTCCAGACTCTGTTTATACCAGGAGAATAATTTAGATGTAATGGGAAATGAGATTGTGGGAACTATTACTACTAGCACAGAATGAAAAAGTGATGTAAAAAGTATCATATGAGGGGTGCCTGAGTGGCTCAGTTGGTTACACATTAACCTTTGACTCAGGTCATGACCTCTGGGTTGGGCTCCCTACTCAGCAGGGAGTCTGCTTCTCCCTCTACCCCTCCCCCCTGCTCATGATCTCTCTCTCTCTCAAATAAATAAATAAAATCTTTTTCGTAAAAGTGTATTTATTTTCTAGTAAATTGTGATTTTTAATATAATAACCCTACTGTGAACAGAATGTAATATTTTGCTAGAATACCTCCTCTTATTTCACTACCAATACTGATATCACTATCAATACCGGTTACTGTAGAAAACAGGTTTTAAGTCCTTTTTGGGAAACCCAGTCCAGTTCTCCCTCAGTGCTGGCTTCACGTGAAAAGCATGAATCCAGTTGTTCTTATTGTCAGTTTTTCCATTCTGATAGTCTGATGGCTGATTAGCAGCACTTGAGAGGGTCTCTCCCCATGGGGTGAAAGCAGGTCTTTTCTGCATAACACTTTTTTAGATGGACAGAATCTCCTGGTCAGTGGAGGTGTGGTAGGTTTCTTTGGCAAGTCCTTCCAGGTCCTTATTATTTTTATGTCTTAAAGTTTCTAGGGAAAAGAGTTCTTTTAAGCACTGGATGTGATTTGAGAGAATTCAGTTAAAGCAATAGGATACCATCTCAGACCAAAATTCATGACCCTCCCACATGTAAGTTTAAAGGGAGAGATTCCATACTTGTTTTTGTGCATCACTCTAATATATAACAAGGCTAGTGGTAAAACTCTAGGCAATTTTAACATAGTAGATCAGAAACTTTTAGCCAACACGGCCTTTTTTGGACTTTCTTTTTTGTTTAGTTTGATTCATTTAATCTGTTTGTCCAGAGGACTAAGGCATAAAGGAATCTACAAATATTTGCATAATTTTTGGTTGAATAGAAATAAAATGGCTTTCTCTGTCCTAGTTAATGAGCTCTGATATCCCCAAAGTGGGAATTATGTGTATTAAGAGAACCTTTACTACTCTCTGAGTGTTAGCATTTATTTATTATTTTATTTTGTTTTGAAAGATTTAATTTTTGGGGTGCCTGGGTGGCTAAGTTGTTAAGTATCTGCCTTCTGCTCAGGTCATGATTCCAGGGTCCTGGGATCCCAAGGCCCTGCATCAGGCTCCCTGCTCAGCGGGAAGCTGTTTCTCCCTCTCCCACTCCCCCTGCTTGTATTCCCTCTCTCGCTGTCTCTCTCTGTCAAATAAATAAATAAAAATCTTTTAAAAAATTTAATTTGTTTATTTGAGAGAGTGTGAGAGAGAAAGCGTGGGTGGTGTGGGGCAAGAGGAGCGGGAGAGGGAGTCTCAAGCAGACTCCATGTTGACCATGGAGCCCATCACTGGGCAAGATCCCATGACCATGAGATCTTGACCTGAGCCAAAACCGAGAATTGGATACTTAACCAATTGCACCACCCAGGTGTCCCTGAGTATTAGCTTTTAAAGAGGGGAAAGACTTCATGCCATATGGACACATACATATCATAACTGGATAAATCTCTAACCTTTTATAAGCATTAGTTCTATGAAATCCAGCTGCCATCAAGTTCCTGGTAAAATTTGTCAGGGAGAACTTCCTATATTTATCTTGGGAGTAGCCTGTAAGGATTCTCCTGGCATATAGTACATTTCTTTAATGTTTTGAATAATCTTTTTGTTAGGCATTGTGATAGTCTAGTGCCTCTCAAATTCCCCTTTATCAGATGATTTTGATGAAACAACAATCCCAACTGAGCAAATAGGGACTGTGGTATAGTAATTATTTTGTTAAGTAAATATGACAATCTGGTCAAATTTCTTTTATAATCCATTTGTCCATTTCGTTTTGTCAAGAATATTTTTTGAAAATGAAGAAAAGTTTCTTATGTATTAAAAGTGGAGTTTTTTATTTTTTAAAGATTTATTTATTATTTTAGAAAGTGAGAGAGCAGGTGAATGTGTTTTGGGTTAGGGGGGAGAAGAGGGAAAGAAAGAGCAAGAATCCCAAGCAGATTCCCTGCTGAGTGTGGGACTCAGTCTCATGACGCCAAAATTATGACCTGAGCCAAGACTAAGAGTCTGATACCCAACCAACGGAGCCATGCAGCCACCACAAAAAGTGGAGTTTCTAAGTTTGGAGTCTGCTGTGTTTTAATATTAGTTTTTGCAGTTCTGTCATCAGAATTATTACCATTCAAAACTTTGTCCTTCTGGCCTCTGTGAGCTCTATAATGAATTACTTATATCTGATGAGCAGGCAGAGTAAAGCCTTAAACAAGCTATCAATTTTTCATGAGATATTTTAGTTCTCATTGGAGTAAAAAAAAATCCTCTTTAAAAAATTAATCTTGTTGCATAATAGACAACAAATATATATTTACTATTGGAATATATGTTCACTTTAGGTCCAGACCAAGATTTGTAGCTTCAGTATCTGTTATTAATAATCTACTTGTACATACTTAATTCCAGACAAAACCTAAGCTCCTCAGGTTTTATGGTAAGTCACTACAATATAGCCTTAACTGGGCCATTTTTATCCCAAGTACATGACCATCAATAAACATTATCAAATACATAATACAAGTAGAAATATCAGATAAATCATCTTGGGCTTTTAATAAATTTAGAATCTCTAAATATGGGAGAGTTTGTAGCTAATTTTAGTTGTTTAGAGACTCTTCAGGGGCACTTGGGTGGCTAAGTTGGTGAAGCATCCAACTCTTGATTTCTGCTCAGGTCATAATCTCAAGGTTTTGTGATTGAGCCACACTAGGCTCTGCACTGGGCACATGGAGTCTGCTAAGATTATTTCCTTCTCCCTCTGCCCCCCACCCTGCTTGCTCTCCTGCTCTCTCTCTCTGAAAACAAAACAAAACAAAATACTCTTCCAGTTCTGAGGTCCACAATTATGTCATCAGAGACTGTGCTCACTCAGCAAATGATGGAATCTACTGTCTTCAGTACTATACTACTGCCATAAATCGGCAAAGATTTTGTTATTGTTGTTTATAGTAGGCTATTTTATCTGAAAAATGAGCTCACTCCTAGATTTTAAAACTCTGTAGCCTATAGTTGACAAAAGATGCCCTAAATATTTTACTTCATTCTGCCAATATTGAAATGTGTGTGGTATGGCTTTATGCTTCCTTGAAGCAAAGATGTGTGTGTTTGTGTGTGTGTGTGTCCTGAAGTAAATATTCTAAGAAAAGAAAATAGAAGGCTCTTCCCTGTTTTCAACAAGGAACTGGAAACTGTATGAATAAATCTTTACTTTAAATATAAATGGTTTAAATTCTTCAATAAAAAAATACTGGCAGAATCAATAAAAACAAATGAGCCAGTTGTATGCTGTCTAGAACTTTGGATTGTAGATTAGCTATGTACACTTTAGATACACAGACACAAATAGTTTGAAAGTGAGGATGGAAAGGGTTATTCCATTAAATAGTAATCAGAAGAAAATGAGGTAGCTATATTAATATTAGATAAAATAGACTTTAAAAGGAAGTTTATAAGAGACAAAGAAGGGCATTATATATTAATAACACATTTAATACAATAAGAAGATATAATAATGATAAAAACTTATATACCTAATGACAGAATATGAAAATAAATGAAACCCAATCTGACAGAATTGGATGGAGAAATTGACAGTTACACAATAATGGCTGGAAACTTTAGTACTCCACTCTCAATAATGGATAGAATGACTAGGCAGAAGATAAGGAAGGAACGACTTAAACAACAAACCAATTAGATCTAACAGACATATACCCACTTCATCCAGCAACAGCTACTCATTCTTCTCAAGTGCATGTGGGAAATTTTCCAGGATAAACCATATCTTAGACCACATATTAAGATCTCAGTAGGTTTAAAAAATGTCATATGAGGTAACTTCTTTGTGCACAAAAGGAAGAAGAAATCAGTAAAAGAAGTAAAACTAAAAAATTCTAAAACTATAGAAATTAAATAACAAACTTTAAAAAACCAATTAAACAAAGAAGATATCACAGGAAAATCAGAAAATAATGATTGAAAATGAAGGCACAGTATACCAAAATATATGGGAAACAATAAAGGCTGGGCTAAAGGGGAAATTTATGGCTATAAATACTTACATTAAAAAACAAAATCAACAATAAAATCAACAACCTAACTTTACAACTTAAGGAACTAAAAAAGAACAAACTAAAACCAGCACTAGGAAGGAAATAGTAAATATTAAAATAGACGTAAATGAAATAGAGAAAATAGAGAAAATTAATGAAACCAAAAAATAATTTTTTTTTAATCAACATAGACCTACAAATAGCTAGTAAAGCCATGGGAAGATTCTCAGCATCACTAATGATTAGGAAAATGCAAATCAAAACTACAGTGAAATATCATCTTACATCCATTAGGATAACTACGATCAAAAAGCCAAAATTTAACACTTATTAGCAAGAGTGTATAGAATTTAGAACCCTAGTACATTGTTGGTGGGAATGTAAAATGGTACACCACTATAGAAAATAATATGACCCTTCCTCAGAAATTAAAAATGGAATGATATGATCTAGCAATTCCACTTCTGGGTATATGCTCAAAATAATTGAAAGTAAGGTCTTAAAGAGGTATTTTTATACCCATGTTCGTAGTAGCATTATTCACACTTGGTAAAACATGAAAGCAACCCAAATGTCTGAATAGATAAGCAAAATGTGATGTATACATACAATGGAATATTATTCAGTCTTTAAAAGGTAGGAAATTCTGACATATGCTAAAACATGGAAGAATTTTGAAGATATTGTATGCTAAGGAAATAAGCTAGTGACAAAGAAAGATACAGTATAATTCTATTTATAGTAAGCTACTTAGAGTGGTCAAAATCATAGAGAAAGAAAGTAGAATGGTGGTTGCAAGGAGTAAGAGGAAGGGGAAACAGCTTAGAGTTTAATGGGCATAGAGTTTTAGTTTTGTAAGATGAAAGGAGTTATGGAGAGATTTGGTGATGGTTGCATAACATGAATGTATCTAATACTACTAAACTACAATTAAAAATGCTTAAAATGGTGACTTTCATATTGTAGTATTTTATTGTTTTTTTTTTTTTTTTTAATTTGACACAGAGAGAGAGAGAGATCACAAGTAGGCAAGGAGGCAGACAGAGAGAGGAGGAAGCAGGCTCTCTGCGGAGCAGAGAGCCCAATGCGGGGCTCGATCCCAGGACCCTGGGATCATGACCTGAGCCGAAGGCAGAGGCCCTAACCCACTGAGCCACCCAGGCGCCCCTGTAGTATTTTATTACAATAAATATATTTTGGAAAAAAGTCTTAAGAATAATCATAAGTCTTAAGAATAATCAAGACTTAGATGGGCAGAAATGGACAGAGAATGGTATTTCAGAAGAAAGAATATACATGCAAATCTAAGTCACAAAATGTCTTAGTCCTGTTGGTTGTGGAGGGAGAGACAGGAGGAGTGGAAAAACCAGCAGGGGACAAACCAAGCAAGGTGTTCAAATCCAGGCTGTGGGGTGTACACTTTATTTCCTAGCAAAAGAGATGAAGCATGGCTGTTTAGACTGTGTAGGAGTGTTCAAACTGGGTAGTAAATGTATCTGGAAGCATGGTCTAGAGACCTGTAGGAGAGAGACATTAAAAAAAAACAAACGGTATTTTTTATCTATCAACATGTTAGTAAAATTCTTTTGTTACCGTTGCTTCTTATATCCTTATTTTTGCTTCCAGATTCATTTTTTTCAAGTATGTTTGTTAATAATTCTGAGCCATAGAATCTATGAATATTTTAGTTTTCTGAAAATTTTTTCGACTCACTTATGCCCTTCAGTGAGAGAGTTTTGCTGGATATACAATTGATAGTTATTTTTTCTTGGCATCTGAAGGTAACAATTCATAATTTTATGGTCTCTATTGGAGTCATAAAAATGTGTTATCAGTTCAGGTGCAATTATTCAAAATTAATCAACTTTTTCTTAACTCTTATTTATTAATTTCTTTTTGTTATTAGGATTTTGTAATAGAGTGTAAATCTCTCTAATGAGTAAGATATGGTATACTACTTTAAAATTTTTACTCAAGTCTTTAATGTAGGAAAATGTTAGCAATTACTTTTTGGAAAATTATTTCTCTCATTTTCTTCTACAAATCCTATTAGACATATATTGGATCTTCTCATTCTATGTCCTATGCCTCTAAAGCGTTCTTTAATTTTTTTTTTTTTTTTTTAACTTCTCCGTGTTTTAGGGATGCTTGGGTGACTCAGTTAAACATCTGCCTTTGGCTCAGATCATGATTCCAGGGTTTTGGGATCAAGTCCTGCATTGGACTCCTTGCTCAGCAGGGAGCCTGCTTCTCCCTCTGCCTGCAACTCCCCCTGCTTGTGCTCTCTTTCTTTCTGACAGATAAATAAATAAAATCTTTAAAAAATTTCTCTGATTTATTCTGAAAATTTCCTATGCTTTGCATATCATTTCACTAATTTTTCTTTTGGTCATACATTTCTGATATGCTACTTAAGTTTTACATTCAGGATTTTTAAATTCTGATGACTCCTTTTCATTTTATTTCATTATTTTTCATTTTTCTGATTTTTAAAATAAAATAATCTGGTTTTCATTATCGTTTATCCTTCTATTGTAATAATTTAACAAATATTTGGTAATTTCTCTCAAATTTACTTTTTCCTCAGTTAGTAAGTTAATTTTTTGTCTTTGTATATGTGCAAGTTTTATCTTCATGTTGTTTTTTCCCATTGTATAGAGTATAATTTTTATTTGGAAGTTTCTCTTTTGCAGAATTGCTTTCATCTTTCTGTCCTCAACCCCCATAAGTGGAGTCACAAAATGCTTTTTCTATCGTGGTGACAACTCCTATGTTCCCAGAGTTTTAGTTGTCTCCAGAGCAGTTCATAAATCAGTTTGATTTGTCTGGGTCTCTTGATTTATCAGAAATATAGATTCAGATCCCAGGCTTACATTCATTACTGAAGATATTAAAAAACAAACACCTGGATTTCTGAGCTGTGACAAGTTTCCCTGCTATTTCCTTGGTTAGTGGAGTACTTTCTTTAATCATTTGCTTTCCAAAGTTGTGTCAGCCTTTTGAAAGGCTTTAGTTGAGAGTCTTTAGTTTCAGCACTATACTTTATTTGAGCCTAATTCCATCTTTCCTTTATTCTGATAGGTTTTAAAGTGTAGCTCTTAGGGTCATTATCTGAGCTTCCTTTCTACCATAGAATCAGCTGATATGTTTACCACTGACCTTCAACTCTGTCTTCATTGACAGTAACTGGAGATGTCCTTTTCCTTTTTTTTTCCAAACCCAATTGTGGGTTAAAAATTTTACTTTTAATTTATAATTTCAATATATATGTGTTTAGACTGAGGATAATAGGAGAAAATGTGGAGAAATGTCTATAACACCTCAGTAGATCATGGAGTCAGAAGAAACTGTAAGTCATTTTCTGTATAATATGAGGTGAAACCTTTAAATCCCTGTGAAGTGGACTGTTTCCCAATACGTGAGGGTCAAGGAAAGGACCACTTAGTTATACTAATGTAAAATTATAATTGGGACAAAAATTGAAATTGAAAACAGATGAGGAACTATGATTATAAGGACTTCACATACTTTGTGTAATAATGAAAAGGTTGGCTGTGTTGTGGTAGTGTTCTGTCTTTCCTCAGGAAAAAAGGCTTCTTTCTTCTTTCTTTCTGTGCCTGTAAACTAATTTGTTCTTCTGGAGAAGTATATGTTTTTTGTTGTTGTTTTCTTGTTTGTTTTTGAGCACTTGCAATAGATTACAGGGGAATTATGCAGGTCTTATTTCCACCAGAATCAATATGAGAGATTGTCTGAAGTATCTGGATGTATGTAATAAATGCTATCTTCGATTTAACAGATATTGCCCTTAATGTGGTATTAAGTTTTTGAGGAATGGGAAATATTCCTGGAGTTTACCACTTAATTTGGCAAGGATTTTAAACAGAAGCTATTAATTTCCTTTTTTTTCCTGATTACAAATAATTTATCCCCTTGAATTTTCTTTTCTTTTTTTTTTAAGATTTTATTTATTTATTTGACAGAGAGAGATCACAAGTAGGCAGAGAGGCAGGCAGAGAGAGAGAGAGGGAAGCAGGCTCCCTGCTGAGCAGAGAGCCCGACGTGGGACTCGATCCCAGGACCCTGAGATCATGACCTGAGCCGAAGGCAGCGGCTTAACCCACTGAGCCACCCAGGCGCCTCCCCCCCCTTGAATTTTCTGATCAAGTTAGAAATTGGGTAATTATAGAAAAAAAAGAAAGAAAACATTCTGTCAAACATTTTTGAGATAGGAAATATGGCACAGGAAGTTGGGCAGTAAATCTCTTTTTTGGGAAGTAAATCTCTTCCCTTCTAAGTGCCTCATTCACTCTGAACTGGATTCTGAGCAGATCAGGTGTGCTTAAGGGCACTTTGGGGTAAATCTGGATTTTGACACAGAAGGAGTGACAGAGGAGGTCCTTAAGCATGTTAAAAAGGCGTCTAGCAAAGAGATTCTTAACTCTAGGAAACACACTGAGAATTGCTGGAGGGGAGGTGGGTGGTGGTTGGGAAAACTGGGTGATGGGCAAAGGAAGGCACGTGATGTAATGAACTCTGGGTGTTGTAGGCAGCTGATGATTAACTGAACTCTACATCTGAAACTAATGATACACTGTATGTTTATGAATTTAATTTAAATAAAATAAGATTTTTTTAAAAAAGGCATCTTGGAAAATTTTGCCACTCAGTGTGATGAGCAGGGCAGTAGCAGCAAGCAGCAGCAGCATCACCTGGGAGCTTGTTTCTGACACTTGAGATTTCCTGCAGAATCTGGATCTTAATCAGATATCCAAATGATTTTTGATGGACATTCAGATTTGAGACGTGGTGCTGTAAAGAACTGAGCAAGATATGTTGGGGGAGGTAGATTTTAATTTCTGTCATATCTATTTGCTAATTGTAATTATTTACATAATTAATACTATATTTGCATTTAATACTATAGTTTGCTATTTTTGAACCTATAGTAAAGGGCTCTTTTTCCAGCTAGTCTTGTAAGGACAAAAGAAAATAAAGCCACATACATGCATCTGCCTTGGTCAGAGTGGCAAAATAGAGAGAGGTAAATGTCCTCACAGGCCACTGTAGTAAAAAAATAGGAGATTCAATATTAGGTGTTAACTGTCCCAAAGTACAGAATATAATGAGAAGCTATGTGGTCAGGAGCCCATAGATAAAATAGTTTCTTGAGACCAGAAGTAATGGCACGGAGATCTGAATTGACTGAATGCTGTGCTGTATTTATCTTTCTATCTTAGTTCCCTGTACAGTGTGCAATAGTGTCTCTGTTTGGAACTGGGTAATTGTTCATTGAATTAAATCAAAATGCAGTGAATAAAAACTTCTTGATGTGTGGATTATTTCATATTTTATTCTTCAATGTAATTATAGTCTATCTCTTTGGATCTTCTATAAATTAATCTTCATTCTGTTCTCTGGAACTTTACATAATAAACCTGTGTTCATATATATAAAGCAGTCCTTAAATACTTGAAGCTTTCCATTTTGATATCCCAAGCTCTAATGCCCAACATCTTATCTCTACATGCTGACAGCACTCACCTTTTTTCTAATATCTCCCCCTGGGAGTCATTTATCCAGACCCTTCATCATTATGACTGTAGTACTATTACCAAGTGTAAATGTGTCAGTGTCTCTTTTGAAGGGAAGAGACTCTTTTCCTTTTCATCTCTCAAAAGATATTCTGAGGATTTCAGAGCTACAAAGAGTTGAGAGAATTAAGCTGAAGAAAACTCATCTAAAGTGCTTGAATAGACAAAATCAATGACTGCTGGCTAAATGAGAGGCACATAACAAATACACTGTAAAATGAATTAAATGGCAATGAAAATACCTGCAGAAAATTTGATTAGAATCTGGGGAATCTACAAAGGTATCCAGATAGGAAGAAATGCATTTCCAAAGCCATTTAATTCTGTCAATATAACTTAGTAAATTTGTAGTTAGTTTCATTAAAAGAATTGATTTAAATACATCAAACTTTTCATATTAAAGGTAGTGTTGTGGAAAACTTTGGGTGTACCTGAAATTATTTTCCTTGTGGGTCTACAGAGATGGGTCCTTTAAACTATCTTTTAGAAGTTTAAAAGGTTTTTTTTTTAACTCAGTGTGCCATACTTTGTAAAACTAATAGAGTGCCACTTATCTCACATGAATTCAAATTAAAAACTTACTATGTTTCAGGTAGCTGTGCTATATGGAGAATATTCCAAAATATTATCTTGAAGCCTAGAGTTATTGAGGGTTAGATCACTAAACTCTGTCAAAATGAAGGCACAGATGTTCGGTAAATACAAAGTCAAGTATATAAATAAATATAAAGAAAAATCTAAATATGATATAAGGATGTCAAGGATTGGAGAAATAGTTGAGAATTTCAATTATACTTGAGTCTAAGTTTCAATCAGCTGATCAATGCATGGTAGTCAAGCCACTTTAATATGCCCAACGAGAAGGTCTCAATACAATGAAGGTCTCAGATGGCCACAAAATAAGACAGATTGTTTCCAACTTTATGAGATAATAGCCTGTGATGTAGATCCTCAATGATATGTACAAAAAGAGCAGAAAAACCAAGATTCACAGACCCAGGAAAAGGAATGGAAATTATAGTCTTAATAGACGACCTAAGTAAAGCAATGTGGTAGTAAGATGGAAGTTTCAGGTAAACGGTTTTTATCAATGGTCATTTTAGGTAGACTTGGAGACCTGAAAATCTATTAGCAATGTCTCAAAGGAATGAAAAATGTTCAGAGAGTCTTCCATGTAGATTAAAATTCGTAGATTGATTGGGGGTGGTATTAGTAGTCAGAAAATCAGACTTTGAGCAACAGTATATAGAGGTCAAACTTTGGGTTCTGAATATGGGTGGAATTGATTTAGTTGTGACCTATGTCTTTATAGAATACTCAACTGTGGATTAAGTAAATCAGCTGCTTTGCTTGTACAGCATCACATGGTTCCTATCTTTGTGTAGAGGAGGAAGGTAAGGCTTACAGAATAATGAAAATGCAATTTGTGTTAGATAATTTACTACAGAATTTAATTAAAATAGATCTAGAGAGAAGAGACCAAAGTAACTATTAATGTGGCTTGTTTTACCAAACTAGGCTGACAAGGTTTTATTTTATATATTTAACTAACAAATCTTTTTAGGGTAGAAACTACCTTTTGGAAACAGATCTAAGCAGGGGGAGTATTAATTTTTGAGTCATTTGTGACAAATTACTTGATAATGCTGATCAAATTGTCTGTGTCCTTCACTAAAAAATTAGAAGTAAAAAAAAAAAAAACACGTATAAAATATGAGTTTCCAGCTAGTCACATTGTAGTTTCCCTTTTGGGTCCTATATTTAAGAATTTGAGTTCTAGAGTTAAACTTACTGTGTTTAAATTTCAGCTCCAACATCTAGTAGCAATGTGATCTTAACTGAATTACTCAGTCTCTTTATGTCTCTGTTTCCTAATCTGTAAAGTGGGTATCTACTTAAAATGGTTCTTATGAAGATTAAATGTTGTATGTGAACTGATTAAAAGCATGTCTAGCGCATGATAACACACCCAATAAATGTTGGATATTATCATTTTAACAGTCAAAAGAAAGAAATTATCTTGAAATGGTATTAAGTAATATATATTTCACATTTATCTTATTATACTGTAATACAGTTTAAGAAGCCATAACATGTTGAACCTTGACTAAATTCCATGGCTTATTAAGATTTTCCCTAAATCATCTTATTTCCCAAAATTTTATATCATGTCATTGCTGCTGTCTTATTACTGAGTATATATAAAATGTTTCTCATTTTTATATCTTTTATATCTTGTGATATAATATATCACATATCTTATATGTGATATAAGATAAACAATATAAGATATCTTTTATATCTTGTGAGTTCAATAGGCAGTTCTTATATAAAATTGCTGTTCCTTCCAGATAATATTTAATTATTATTAGTGCTCTAAAACTCCAAAGAGGCAATTTAAAATAAACAGCAGTAGCTAGGAATATAATTAAGGAAAATTATTTCACTTACGCATCCCCCCCCCATACACACACATACACACTTCATACATATCTTTCTCTTCCCACCTCTTCCAAATTTCATCAAGGGAAATAAGTACTGACATAACTATGCATTTTTGTCAGGTGATTTTGTAGTTCATTACTTTCTTCCCACAAGTACAGTTTGTTGGCATATATAGAGCTGTTCAGTGACTAGTGAAATATTTCCCTCAGGTATCTATGTGTGTTCGTGTGTAAGCAGCATTTCATGTTATTTGTTATTTTCCTTTCTTTTTGGGTTTCAATGAATATTTTGTGAATTCTGTAGGATAAAAACAAAAATTATACTTAGCAGTATTCATTAAGGGATATATTACAGTTAAACCTGATTAGATTCTGATACAACAAACTAATTTACATTTAAAATTGAATATGTTTATTTGTTAAAATAGGAATAATCAAAGACAGATGATTCTTATTGTCATTTTTATTTTAGTTTTTCTCAAATCAGTAAACTTTGTTTTAGAGGAGTTGTAGGTTCACAGCAAAATTAAGCAGAAAGTACAGAGTTCCCAAATGGGCAAACATGCCTATGATTAACATCTAACATTACAGTGTCCACTGTAATGATCAATAAACCTGCACTAACACAACATTATCACCCAGAGTCTATAGTTTACTTTAGGGTTCACTCTTGGTATTGTACATACTATGGGTTTTGTCAAATGTATAATGATATGTATCTACCATTGTAATATTTTGGTACCTACTATTGTAATATTTTAGTTTTGATCCATAAAAATAATTTAAGTTTATACTTAAATTTTTATCCATCTTCTCAGGAACTTAACTAGACATTTCTCTACCCATTGAAAATTCATTCACCCTACTGTTACTACATAGGACCTATGATAGGGAATGCAAATCCAAGCTGCCTTTAAGATACTAACCCTGAAGTTCATCAGTGGCTTAAAACTACAATATCCATTTCAGTTATATCTTATCAAATAAACCCCCCACAATTTAGTGTTTTAAAATGACTTTGGCTTATTATTTCTAGGATGCTGTGAGTTCAATAGGCAGTTCTTTTTTTGGTTTCACCTGAGCTCCTTTATGGGCTGAATTTGGCTGCAGTGCTATATGGGCTGGAGGGGTGAAAATTGACCATTCACAAATCTCACAGTACAACTGGGCTGGTCACCTGAGGCAACTCAGTTTTCTTTTACATGGCTACTAATACTCCAGTAGACCCAATCGTTTCTTTATAAGGCATTCTTAGGACAGCATTCCAAAAGAGCAAAGGCAAAAGCCACAAGGTATCTTGCTTTGGCTTGAAAACTCCCATTAGCTATTAGTGAAAGTGAGATTCAGGGCCAACACAAATTTAAAGAGGTGAGAAAATAGACTCTAACAGTTGGTGAGAGGAACTACAAAGATTTGTGACCACATTTAATCTACCACACTGTTGTATTCCTGATATTAAAATATCTTTGGAATGATCTTAGAAATGTTTGTGAAATAAACAGGGGAAAATTTTCAATGAATTTGTCAAGAATAAATCATACATTGTCAAGTCTTAAACCTCTTGTTGGTTGTAAGCTCCTCAATTGATAATGATTCTTGCTATTTCAGTCCCTTTTATTTAGTAAAGACCCTGAGACACAGTATGCATTGAAAAGCACTTGTTTTATGAGTGACTTATTTAAATAATTTCTACAAAAGTCATGTAATATCTAAAGAGCAAATGCTGAAACCTTATCTGTACTTTTTAGGGCAAAGGCACTCCATTGGCTTAGTTATGATTAACCTCAGAACATTAATAAGTAAAAGTTGCAATTCAACGATTTTATAAATTCAGTGAAGTATGTTTTAGATATTTAGTTATTGCAAATAAGCTTTCAACTTAGTTTTCTTTTTCAAGGTGGACTAAATGATTGTTCACATTGGGACACATCATGGAAGATGCTTTTCAAAATAAAATTCTTTCATGTGAAATGTCATAAAAATGACTTAATGTATATTATTGGGATCTAAAAATCTTATATCTTTTTGTAAGGTTAGTTAATATATGCTCAGTCTAACATTCAAAATTAATACATTTACTTTGTTTTTCTTTAATCATTAATGAATATGTTGGTAGATATATAGAGAAATTATTATATTGAAAACTTAACGATTTTGAAAACATACATTTATTAAGAGTGCAGTGTCAAGAGTGAGACCATTTATTTGGAATCCCAATCAGACATTTACTGTTTGTATGATTTGAAGTGAGTTATCCTACATTGTTCAGTTTACATTGTTCATCTGGAAAACTGGGATAACACCAGCTATTACAACGTAAAGTAGGCTTACAGAATAAATCAGATGACTGATGTAAAGATCTAATCAAAGTGACCAGTAATATTTACCTGATTTTTATTGTTATATTTGTATTAACTCTTAAAAGACAATTGGTAGATTCTGTTATCTCTAAAGTGGTGACAAGACAAGAGGAATCTCTAAAACTAGATACAAATTTAAAATGTGTATATAATTTTTTTCTTCCATATCCTATTTGGAAAACGGTTCAGTGATTATAGTGCTAAACTAATTATGTGAATTGAGCAGTAGCACTTGGCAGGCAGTGCGTTTCTGAATGATAACAGTACGCCTCAGGTGGCATTAAAGCATACCAAGCTGAAGGCTATCAATTTTACCACCTGAGAAGTGTTCTAATTAACCCAAAATGCAGAGCCTAAAGTGGCTGCTCCATTACTGCCAATAAGAGAAACAGTTGGGTCCTTAGATTTATTAGCCTGCAAATTGCTGACTGTCAATTCCAAAACACCAACTGTGCCTTCTATTTGCAAGTCTTCTCCAGTATGTAGTTGAAGTGTAAGGTCAGTTAATTATAGAAGGAGATATATTAAGTGGTAATAGAAGTGCCTGGGCATCAAGGACAAACTTATCCTGCCTAGAAATCCAGCTCCTTTACATTTTTCCTATGTGACCTTGGAGAATTAATTAATTAAAGCATACTTCCTTATCTATAGGTTGAGGATAGATAATTTCTTTTTATATATTGTCGTGAAGATTAGTAAAGATCCACTTTATATGCCTAGAGTAGTTTTGATGTGTATTTATCCTGGATGTTGGTTTTTTTTCTACTTCTGCCTCTCATCCATTGTAGTATAAGAAGCACTTAGACAAATGAATGATCCCAAATTAGGCAGCTCTATGTGTTAGTCTTATTTTATGTATTTATTAAGGAATACAGTGATCTAATCTTCAATAGTACAATATTATTTATTCTATGTAAAGCGTAACTATATTCTCACATTCACATTTTTTTTCTCTTAAATGTATTAACAGGTTAATGGGTTATCTACTCAGGCCCAAGGAATTTATAGTGTTTAGCAGACAGACCCTTTTGCCTTTATAATAAAACTTTCATTTTATTGGGGAGACAAGGTGAATAAATGTGATGTCATCTCCACTACTGCATCTAAAATGTTTACAGTGATACAGTGACACCTTTACTTCATTGCTGTTTTCAGTGATCCATATTATGGAACTGTTTCATAAAAGAGTATGTTTTAAAGTGTTTCCAAGTCAGTAACTAAATCCTTTCATTTGAATGGAAAGGAATGTGCATCTACTTCTATGCTGGATTTATTCAGTATAATGAAGTCAGTTTTATGAAGTGTTTTAAGTTTATGTTCAGGAAAACTGGGAATGGTATTATTGAGGGTAGTCCTTAGAGGTAAGTAAAAATGTGGACTCATGGGATACCTGGGTGGCTCATTTAAGTGTCTGCCTTCAGCTCAGATCATGATCCCAGGGTCCTGGGATTGAGAGCTGCATCGGGCTCCTTGCTCAGTGGGGAGTCTGCTTCTCCCTCTGCCTGCTGGTTCCCCTGCTTGTGTGCTCTCTCTCCATCTCTCTCTGACAAATAAATAAATAAATCTTAAAATAAAAAAAGGGAAAACCCTTTTGGATCCCCTCTGTCCTCAAAAAAAAAAAAAAAATGTGGACTTAAATACATGGTTACCATGATCTTAGGATAAAATAATCAGAAATTTACAAGGATTTATAACTCTTTGTTGTAATGATGGTATGTAGCTTTAAGTCTGCATTCTTTGTTCCAGTATATAATTTTCTTAGAGATTCAGCATGAGGTAATGCATAGGTAACTATATGAAAGCTACCCATTCTAACTTCTGGGCAGAGCACAGATCCTTTCCTTCCTGCTCTGTCCTGTCCTGAGGAGGATGTAGTTTTGCATCAGGTCAAATGAAAATATCATTAGTTCTGCTGGAAGGTCAAGTGTAGTTTAGTTTGTTTTTTTTGTGTGTGTTGGTGGGGGGGGGGGCAGATCTGTTAAAATTCTACTCCAAGGTGGGATGGTAGTGAAGAAGGAAGTAGTACAAAATGTATGCTTATTGTAGATTTCACTGTGGTGTAAAATATGGTCAACACTAGCAATATCTGACCATTGAGCACTGAAAATTTGGCTCCAGATTGAAGTAGGATGTTTAAAAATATACACTGGATGTTAGGGACCTAGTATGAAATACTTGAAGGATCAAAAATACCTTATAATTTTGTATGTTTTTTCCTTTTGATGCCTAATATTTTGGGTTAAGTAAAAACAAATTTTTAAAATGAGTTTTGCCTATTTTTATTTACTTGTTCAAAATGTGGCTTCCAGAAAAATTAAAATTACACATATGGCTCACATTATATTTCTATTGAATACATATGTATTTGTGTATGACTATATATATGGCTATGGTATATCTTATTTACAAAGCCTGTCCTCCATATTTGTCCCATAGGAATTTAGGGCTGATATCCAAAGTCTGTGTTTTCTCTCAACATTTGTTTTAGAGGTTTAGTTTATAGCATCTGTGGGATACCAATAGAGAACTAAATATTTAAAACATGTAAGATATAGGACTGAAGCATGCTTCTTATGTATAGAATTCTTCAGGTCACATACAGTAACATGAATAACATATTTAAATGATCAGAAATGGCCCAAGGGTATGTTTCTTGACTGAGTGAATCATTCCTGTGGCAGAAAAAAAAGACAGGCCCAGAATATATCCTTATAGGCTGCATAAAGCATTGGTAGATTAACATAAAATGTCTAAACAAGCTCTGAGGAATGTATAATAAAAGGAGAGTGCTGGAACTCAGAAATCACCAATGAAAACACACCCCTAAAAAGAAGATGCTACTGTAAGTGGAATCTTCAGAAATGGCTCTGACAATGACTGTAAATCAGGGAGAAGGTTAAGAAATCATTGTCAACATTGGAGATTGCACTGGGACCAGTTCATTATTTTTGAAACTGATTTACCAGAAAAATACAAGCAACACATGAATGGACACATAGAATTAGACATTGACCTTTGACTCTTTGCTGTGATCTGTATGTCAAGGTAATCACAAATTGATAAGGAAAAGAATAAAAGAATTCCAACTAACAAATTTGGAAGAAATGACAGGATAAGGATAATAACTGTGGTTGGCTGCAGCAGTCTCTGCAATTATCCACCATGGTTTTTTCCAATGATACTTAACAGATTTTTTTTTTTTTTTTTTGATACTTAACAGACTTTTACCTCAGGAGGGGAAGTCTTGTTTCTCTACTCTTTGAATTTAGCTTTGTGACTTCTTTTGATCAATAATAGTACAGCAGGTGGGGTGCCTGGGTGGCTCAGTGGGTTAAAGCCTCTGCCTTCAGCTCAGGTCATGATCCCAGGGTCCGGGGATCGAGTCCCACATCTGGCTCTCTGCTCAGCAGGGAGCCTGCTTCCTCCTCTCTCTCTGCCTGCCTCTCTGCCTACTTGTGATCTCTCTCTCTGTCAAATGAATAAATAAAATCTTTAAAAAAAAAAAAAGAAGAATATTACAACAGGTTAAATAGGTGATGGGAATTAAAAAGTCCACTTGTTGCAGTGAGCACCAGGTATTGTCCATAAGTGTTGAATCACTAAAGTTTACACCTGAAACTAACACTATATTGTATGTTAACTGGAGTTTCAATAAACACTTAAGTACAAGAGTACAGTGAATAAGATGTTATACCAGTTCCAAGCTTAACCCTCAAGAAACATTGCATGTTTTTCATCTCACTTTTTAAACTCTGAACCACCATGTAAACAATCCCAGGCTAGCCTGGTGGATGATAAAAGGTATCCTAGAGCTGCCAGCTCTAGCTAGTGGGCCAGCTACACTCAAATATGTGAGTTAGCCCAGCTGAGATCAATTGTGCCTATCCCAGCAGAACCACACAGCTGACCAGAGGCTCGTGAGCAGTAATATGTGGTTATTATTTTAAGCCATTTGGTTTTCAGGTAATTTGTTAAACAGCAATAGATGACTGATTGAATAACCATGTTGAAACCTCTAATGACATCAAGGGTCTAGGCAGTAATCACTAAGTTATTTTAATTTGAAGCCACAGATGTAAAATGAAAATGATGCTGGAAATAACTCTGGAGATAGAGGTAGAAATAATGGATTTGTATAGTTAAAACCATAAATAGTTATGACATAAATATAAGTTTGGAAAGGTGGCAGTTATCTGATACAATGTGACTTAATTTTTTTTAATTCAGGAGGAGAACAAATATATATAATAACTTTAGACTTTAATATCTTAATTCAGGTAGAATTCCCAGAATAGGGGCACCCGGTGGCTCAGTGGGTTGGGCCTCTGCCTTCGGCTTGGGTCATGATCTCAGGGTCCTGGGATCGAGCCCCGCATCGTGCTCTCTACTTGGCGGGGAGCCTGCTTCCCCCCTCTCTCTCTGCCTGCCTCTCTGCCTACTTGTGATCTCTCTCTCTAATAAATAAATAAAAATCTTTAAAAAAAAATCTTAATTCAGGTAGAATTCCCAGAATAAATAAATATAAAATACCTAACAGTAAATATACTAAATATAAATTCACATTATTTGTGAGAAAAAAATATAAAGCTTTACTGAAATACCTAAAAGAATTCCTGAAGGACGAATTGTATTATGTTCATGAATATTATGTTACACATAATATTCAAATCATAAATTCTGATTTCTAATTCCAAATTCACTTACAGATTGACAAACTAACTTGTTTACATATAAAAGATTTTTTTTTAAGGTAAAGGAATAAGGTTAGCCATGCCATTCCTTAAACAAAGAAAATGAGACCTTTCCCTTTGAAATTTTAAGACTTACCAAGCAACAGTAGTTAAAAGAATTTAGGATTGGTGCAAAGATTAGCTAAGCACTTTCAACTATATATTTCACATACTTTGTACATATTAGATGTGTCATTGTGATGTGAGAAACAAAGCAAAAGAAAAAGGTAACTTTCCTTACTACCTACAGCCCATTGACAAGCCTTTATAACAAGTAGAGTGACCTCCCTCTGGGAGCTCAGCTGTCCGGATGCTGACACTTAGCCAAGGGCAAAGGGTAATCTTAGCTTAACATTATCCCAACTCCCCCAGCAAACCATAAGTCTTCTTCAACATATAAAAATTCCTCCAGAAACTTCCTTTATCTTTGTCCCTCCAAGATACATGTTAACAGTTATTCTCCAACTGTTCTCCAATAACAGTATATCTCCCACTGAGATACATCTGAAGGTCTCATGACTGAGGGTTTACCAGGCAGTAATAAATGACATTTTCCTAACAATATCTAGTCTCTTCAAAATTCCTCAGAGATTAAAGCTATCCCTAACGCCCTTCCAACTTGAAAGTATATAATCAGTCATCTATCACAACCCCATTGTAGCTCTTTCTGCCCATGGGCCCTGTCCCTGTCTTTAATAAAACCACCTGTTTGCACTGAAGACCTCTCAAGAATTCTTTTTTGGCCATTGGCTCCAAACCCCGTTTCCTACATCAATTGCAGAAAAGGGGAATGAATAATTTAAAAATGGTAATGTGGTGTAGGGAAAATATTTTTTCACAAGGAAAGGTGAAAGTAGATCTTTGTTTACAAGAAACTGTTATCAATTCCACTATAAATTAGGGAGGGATTTTAGTATTCAGACAAGAATTTAAACCAATATAAGATATTGGGGCACCTGGGTGGCTCAGTGGGTTAAGCCTCTGCCTTCAGCTCAGGTCGTGATCTCAGGGTCCTGGGATGGAGCCCCACATCGGGCTCTCTGCTCGGCAGAGAACCTGCTCCCCCCCACCTCCGCCTGCCTCTCTGCCTACTTGTGATCTCTGTCAAATAAATAAATAAAATCTTAAAAAAAAAAAAAAAAGATGTTACTAAATAGTGTTTCTAAGACTGGAGCAGGAGGACAAGGAAAATATTTTTAAACAAAATACACACATATACACACACACCAAAAAAAAAAAAAAAAAGGAAAATGTTGATAAATTTGACTATTTTTTTAAAAGATTTTATTTATTTGTCAGAGAGAATAAGCACGGGCAGGGGGAGAAGCAGGGTCCCTGCTGAGCAAGGAACCCTGTGTGGGACTTGAACCCAGGACCCTGGGACCATGACCTGAGCCGAAGGTAGACGCTTACCCAAATCTGGGATACCCAGGCATCCCAAATTTGACTACTTTAAAATTAACTTCTGTTATAAGAAGCCATGAAGAAAAATAAGTGACATAAACAGGATAAATATTCAGTCTAACTAACAAAGGATTAATATCTAGAATGTAAATGTTTCCAGATATTCAAAAAGAAAGACCAAAACCAAAATAAAAACACATCAACAAAAATTATATTTGTATAGAAGGCATACCTAGGCATTTAATTGAAGGGAAGACATGACTGACTAATAAATATGTGAAATAATGCCTACACCCATTTTCAGTCAGGATAATGGATAATGCTAACATTAACAATTTACCATACATATCATCCCACCATCACCAAAAACAATTCAAAAAGCTATTTACAAGGTTTGGCATTGATAGTAAATCATAATATTATCATATTCTGTTATTAGGTTTTCTAATGTAAAAATATAAAAGGTATACATAATCTTTGACAGTGAATTTTTTCCTGTAATTACTCATTTATAGGTGAACCAAGAGACTGATATAGGACTATAAATAGCATTCTAGTTTTTAATAGAAGAAAAACTGGAAAAAAATCCAAGTATTCATTTACCAAAGAATAGAAGGCAAAATTATGGTGATTTTACACAGTGAAATATTATTCAGTAATGGAGATAAGTTAACTGCATTTTTATACATCAGTATGGTTGAATGGGCCATGCATAATAATGAGGAACAAAGCAAGTCACAAAGTAATTTTATGCAGTATGAATTCATTTATATATAATCTCAAAACATGAAAAAGTAAACAATACTGAACAAATTGCAATTCACACATACAAGGAGTACTATTTAGCAACAAAAAGGAATAGACTATTACATGCAACTAAATGAATAGATGTGAAAACATTGTGCTCCATGGGAGAACTCACACAAAAGACTAGATGCTGCATTGTATAGAAACTGGATTTTGGAAAAAGCAAAATTACAAGGACAGAAATCAGACTAGTAGTTGTCAGAGACTGTAGGAAAGGGGAGAGAGTTGACCTGAAAAGAACAAAGGGAACCTTTTATGCGGATAGAAATGTTCACTATCTTTTTTTCTGGCATTGGATGCATGAAAAATATATACTTTTAAAATTTACCAAGTGGTGTATTTGAGTAAACCTGACCTTAAACAACTAAAAAATACAGCATTCCAGGAAATATGTGATTGTAATAAAACTATAAAGATGAGAGTGATAAGCACCCATTTATCATAATAGTCATCAATGTGAGGGATAGAAGGAAGAAGGGATCAGAGGAAACTGATTTATTTTTATTTTTATTTTTATTTTTACTTAAAGACTTTATTTATTTGTGAGAGTACTTAAAAGATTTATTTGTGAGAGCAAGCGAGCGAGAGAGAGAGAGAGAGAGAGAACAAGCAGGGGGAATGGCAGGCAGAGGGAGAAGCAGGTTCTCTACTTAACAGAGAGCCTGATAATGGAATTCGATCCCAGGACCCCAGGATCATGACCTGAGCTGAAGGCAGACACCTAACTGACTTAGCCACCCAGGCATCCCAGAAATAGTGACTTTAAAGTTATTGTTTAATCTTCATTTCTTAAACTGATTTGTTGGTAAACAGTTGTATTATTATTAAAATTTTATGTATTTTATGTATGAACTAGTTCATGAAAATATACAAATAATACCTAGGATGGGGCAAAAAAATAGAGTACCTATAAAAACTACATTTAGCTATTATTTAGTTAGCCAAGAGATTACACAAGGTATTTCATAAGTTAAAATCAAAATAAAAATAACCATATATACATATGAGAATGACTTTAAAAAATGAATACCAAGTGTTAGCAAGGATAAGGAATAAAGGAACTCTTTTTTTCATTTACAACATAAATCATTTTAATGTAAATTTGCAATCTTGGGAAGGCATACATATTTAATCCGAGTCAGTTTATAAATCCCAATTTATAAACTGTCAATAAATCATAACAATATCCTACTACAGGTATTAAGACTGGTGACTGCTGAAGTCTTTTGGGTATCTGTGAACAGGATATCACACATAGATGGCTAGGTCTGAGGAGTGTCTACAGTATTAAGAAAAAACTTGCTTTTTTTTTTTTTTGTGACATAGGTCTCAATAGTAACTCTGGAAAATTGTGAAACTTATTTAAAAATATATATGTATAAACTGCATAGTTTCAAAGATGTGGTTTATAAATATTGGTTACACTGATTGCAATTACTGTACTTCCAAGGTGCTGCAAACACACAGTGAGTTATACTCAATATTAGACACTAATAATATCGTTCAAGTGTACTACAGTTTTATGTTAGTTGTATGTATGCATTTTTAAATGTATGCATTCATATAAACTGTATATTATGTATGGGATGTCAGAGATATATACACATCACTGTTATATAATACACCCATCATTGTTTTGCATACTAAGATAGTTTTAGTTTAGGGAATGCCATTGCATTTCATTCTGTGTGTTCAGTCTAGTACACAGTTTGTCAACTCTTCAGATTAATTTTCCGATTACATTCTTTAGATAGTGCATTTGAATTTGCATTTTAAACTTGAAAGTTTCTAAAAATACTTGTTTTAACCACGCCTCTCTTTCCAGGCACAACTTGTACATAAGTCTGATCTGCGTAGGGTAATAATAATCCCAAATTTTGATTAGGAATATATATGTGTGAGTTTCTTTCAAGGATGACACTCACATCATGATAAAGGATGGCGTCCACTCCAGTCATGGAGGGATAGGGTCAGTTGAAGTTGTGTTGAACCTCTGAGTAAACAGTATGTCTTCAAAAGGAAAAACAGGGGGCACTGAGTGGCTCAGTGAGTTAAAGCTTCTGCCTTCTGTTCAGATCATGATCCCAGGGTCCTGGGATGGAGCCCTGCATCGGGCTCTCCTCTCCGCAGGTAGCCTGCCTACCCCCCTTTCTCTCTGCCTGCCTCTCTGCCTACTTGTGATCTCTGTCTGTCAAATAAATAAATAAATCTTTAAAAAAAAAAAAAAGAAAAACAGAATGACTTTAAAAAATGAGTACCAGGTGTGAGCAAGGATTAAGGGAGCTTTTTCTTGTGGTATAAAACACAACATAAAATCTATGCTATTCATAAATTTCAAATGTATAGTACAGTATTGCTGTATATGTACATTGTCATACAACAGATCTTTAAGCACCTTTTCATCCTGTATGATTGAAACTCTGTACTCATTGCAGGGCAACTCCCCATTTTTTCTAACTTCAGTTCCCGGCAACCATTATATTTTTTTTCTATGAATTAAGCTACTTTATCTTACATAAGTGGATTCATGCAATATTAGACTTTCTGTGCCTGGTTTATTTCACTTAGCATGTATGATCAAGGTTCATGCATATTTTAGCATTTAACAGGATCTCCTTTTTTAAAGCTGAATGATATATGTATCACATTTTCTTTATTCATCCATCGGTGGATATTTAGGTTTTTTTCTCACCTCTTGACTATAGTCAGTATTGTTGCAGTGAATGTGAGTGTGCAACTATTTCTTTGAGATCTTTTTTCAGTAATTCTGGCTAAATACCCAAAAGTGGAATTGCTGGATTATAATCATAGTTACATTTTTTTCCTTGAGTTTTCCATCCTGTTTTTCATAGCAGCTGTACCATGTCACATTCTCACCAGCAGTGCAAGGATTGTAATTTCTCCATACTATTGGCAACACTTCTTTTTGTTATTGTTAATAATCATCCTAGTGGGTATAATATAACTCATTGAGTTTTTTTGATTTGCATTTCCTTGATGATTATTTGGATCAGTGATGTTGAACATCTTTTCATATGCCTATTGGTATGTTTTCTTTGGAGAATTTCCTATGCGAGTCCTTTGTCAATTTAAAAAATTAGGTTATTTACTTTGTGTTACTGAGTTGTACAGGTTGTATATATTTTTTGGAAATTAACCCCTTGTTAGCAATATAGTCTACAAATTTTGTTTCCATTATGAATGTTGTCTTTTCACTATAATATTTCCTACTTCACAGGAAAATTCAACAACAAAAACAAAACTGTACAGATAAGCATAGTTTGCTATAATCTCACTTGTCTATTTTTTCTTCTGTTAGCTCTTTTTTTGTGTCATATCTAGGAAACCATTACATAGATACAGCAGAATATTATTTTGTTGAGAATTTTTGCTTACATATTCATTTGGGATATTCCTAAGTTTTCTTATATTGCATTTGGCTAGCTTTGGTAGAGAGTAATGCTGGCCTCATAAAATGAGTTTGAAATTTCTGCAGTTTTTTTTGAACTTTGGGAAGGATTGGTGTTAATTCTTCTTTAAATGTTCGGTAAAATTCTCCAGTGAAGCCGTGTGGTCCTATACTTTTCTTTGCTGGGAGGTTTTTGATTGGTGATTTAATCTCCCTACTAGTTATGTCCGTCACACTATGGAAAGGTGGTTCTGGTGAGTGAGCACCACATATTTTTCTTCTGGCTTAAACATGGCTGGATCTGTGGTTGCTTGGAATGTAAGAGCCTCTTAACTGGTTTCTAGATTTTTCATGGAATTACTCCATGTATTGTTTAATCAGTGTCTCCATGGGGGAAGGAGGTTGTGGGGTGTTCTGTTCCACCATCTTATTGACATCACCCCTGGAACACAGTGCTGAGAGGAGTCTGAATTGGTATAGCCCATAATTAAAAACAAACAAACTTATTTGTTATTAATGTGAATATTCAACCTATGATCCTGCAATTTCATTCTTAGGTATATACTCAAAATAAATGTGTATATATGTTTAAATACTGGCTATAGCATCATTAATAATTGTCCCAAACTAAAAGTAGACCATAAAAATTGGATACATAAATTCTGGTGTTGTCATACAATGGAATTTTATGGACTCTTATATACTATAAAACAGCTCTATCTTATAGACATGATATTGCATACAAATGAGCTTATTACTATATGGATCCATTAACTTAAAACACAAAGGAAAAGGCTTTGGTAATAGATCAGAATTATTGGTTTCTTTTGGGGGATAGTATAGACTAGCAGGGAACACAAAGAAGGCTCGGTGCTGGCAGTGTTTCTATTTCTTGATCTAGGTGTCATTATATTGGTATGTTGTCTTTGTGTATAATTATCAAGATAAATACTTAAGATTTATGTATTCTGTTGTGTGTATACAATATTTAAGTAAAAAATAAATTTTAGCCAACATATTGGACAATCAGGAGAAATGCATAAATTCCTAGAAACGTCTAACCTACCAAAAGTGAAGTAGGGAGAAATGGAAAATTTGAACGGACTGATTACCAGCAATGAAATTGAATTAGTAATCAAAAAAAATCCCAGCAACAAAAGTCCAGGACCAGATGGCTTCACAAGTGAATCCTTCCAAACATTTAAAGAAGAGATAATACCTATTCTTGCCAACTATTCCAAAAACAATAGAAAAGGAAGGGAAACTTCCACATTCATTCTATGAGGCCAGCGCTACCCTGATACCAAGGCTAGATGAAGACACCACAAAAAAAGAGAACTACAGGCCAATATCTCTGATGAACATAGATGCAAAAATCCTAAACAAAATACTAGCAAACCAAATCCAACAATACCTTATAAAAATCATTTACCACAATCAAGTGGGATTTATTCTGGGAATACAAGGAAGGTTCAGTTTTTGCAATCATTCCATGTGATACTTCATATCAGGAAGAGAAAGGTAAGCATCATATGATCATTTCCAATAGAGGCAGAAAAAGTATTTGACAAAGTACAGCATCCATTCATAATAAAAACCACCAGCTAAGGAGGCCTAGAGGGAACATATCTCAACATAATGAGGTCCTTACATGAAAAACCCACAGATAACATCATCCTCAATGGCGAAAAAAACTGAGAGCTTCCCCCTAAGGTCAGGAACAAGACACGGATATCAGCTCTCACCTCTTTTATTCAACATAGTACTGGAAGTCCTAGCCCTAGCAATCAGACAACAAAAAGAAGTAAGAGGCATCCAAATTCGTAAGGAAGAAATAAAACTATCACTATTTGCAGATGACATACTATGTATAGAAAACCCTAAAGACTCCACCAAAGAAGTACTAGAACTGATAAATGGAGTCAGTGAAGCCAAAGGATAGAAAATCAAATAACAGAAATATATTATCTTTCTATACACTAATAATGAAGCAGCAGAAAGAGAAACTAAGAAAACAATGCAGTTTACCACTGCACCAAAAATAATGGAATACCTAGGAATAAACTTTACCAAACAGGTGAAAGTCCTATACTCTTAAAACTATAAAACACTGATGAAAGAGATTCAGGATGACACAAAGAAATAGAAAAACATTCAGTGCTTAGGTTGGAAGAACAAATATTGTTAAAAAGTCTGTAATACCCAATGCAAACTACACATTTAATGCAATCCCTATCAGAATACCAATAGCGTTTTTCACAGAGCTAGAACAAATAATCCTAAAACTTGTATGGATCCACCAAAGATCCTGAATAGCCAAAGCAACCTTGAAAAAGAAGAGCAAAGCTGGAGGTGTCACAATTCCAGGCTTTAAGTTTTATTACCAAGTTGTAGTAATCAAAGTAGTATGCTACTGGCATGAAAATAGACATAGAGATCCATATCAAAAGAAAACCCAGAAATCCACGATGACATGGTCAATTAGAGTTTCACAAAGCAGGAAAAAATATCCAGTGGGAAAAAGTCTCCTGAGTAAATAGTGTTGGCAAAACTGGACAGCTATATTCAAAAGAATGAAACTGGACCACTTCTTTATACACAAAAGTAAATTCAAAATGGGTTAAATACCCAAATGTGAGAACTGAAACCATAAAAATTCTAGGAGAAAGCACAGGTAATATTTCTCTGATATTGGCCATAGCAACATTTTCTAGATATGTCTCCTTGAGGCAAGGGAAATAAAAACAAACTATTGGACTACGTCAAAACTAAAGCTTACGCACAGTGAACAAATAAAACTAAAAGGCAACCTCCTAAAATGGGAGAAGATATTTACAAATAACATACCCGATAAAGGGTTGGTATCCAAAATATATTAAAAAAAACTTCTATAACTCAACACCCAAAAAACAAATAATCCAATTAAAACCTGGGTAGAATCATGAACAGATATTTCTCCAAAGAAGACATCTAGATGTCCAGCACATACATGAAAAGATGTTCAACATCACTCATCCTCAGGGAAGCAGATCCAAACTACAATGAGCCATCACTTCACACCTGTCAGAATGATTAAAATTAAAACTGTAAGACACAGTAACTGTTGGGGAGGATTTAGAGGAAAAGGAGCTCTTGTGCAGTGCTGATGGGCATGCAAGCGATATAGCCACTGTGGAAGACTATTGAGGTTCCTCAAAAGGTTAAAATAGGGGTACTTGGGTGGCTCAGTTGGTTCAGCATCAGACTTATGATTTCAGCTCAGGTCATGATCTCAAGGTCATGAGATTGAGCACCATGTTGGGCTTCATGCTGGGCACAGGGCCTGCTTATGAGTCTCTCTCCCTCTCCCTCTACCCCTGCTCACCCTCTAAAAAAATGCTAAAAATAGAACTACCCTATCATCCAGTAATCCCTCTACTGGGTATTTACCCCCAAAATACAAAAACACTAATTCAAAGGGATACATGCACCGCTATATTTATTGCAGCATTATTTACAGTAGCCAAGATATGGAAGCAGCCTAATTTCCATCAATTGATGAATGAATAAAGAAGATGAGATAAAAATATATATGATGGAATCTTGCTACTTGCAACAATGTGGATGGAGCTAGAAAGTATAATAGTAAGTGAAAAAAGTCAGAGAAATACAAATATCATATGATTTCAATCATGTGGAATTTGAGAAACAAATGAACAACAGAGGGAAAAAACGTCTGTTAGTTTTAACAAGATGTATATAGTGTCTAGCAGATAGTAAGTCCTCAGTAATACTATCTTTTTTATTCTCTACTATAGTACTTGTTTCCTATTATTACATTGTTAAAATGTCCTACCTGTTCCACTGTGGTTTTATGTCAGTCTTTTTATTTCTAGTGTCTGGCCTAACACCTAGCTGATTATTCAATAAATGTTTGCTCAAAGAATAAAGAAATTAATAAAGCAGTTACAGAGTGACAAAAGAAATTTACAGAAAATGGGTCATGTATGTTAAATGACTTTCCATTTGGAGAAGAAATCTGATGGAGAAAAATTTCATTAAAGATGAATTTTTATAAGGATGTGAGTAACTACTTTGGGAGGAACGCTTTTACGAGTTAAAAAAAAAAAGGAAGGTCACTTTCTTTAAGAAAATGGGGTAAAACGATCTGCTGTTGCTTTAACTCAATTCTGTAAAATTTAACTGATCTTCAACTAGTATATCACACTGTGTTATGAGAGTGTCAGAGTTGAATAATATTATGTCTTAAAATTTCTTCTAGAAAAAATATAAATGTAGAAAAAAATTAAAAACAAAACAATAAAATAAAAGTTTATTTCTATCATTCTCTTCCGTTTATTGGAACACAAAAATTGATGATCAGGGAATACTAAGAAAATCAGGCATGGACCTTTCCCTTAAGTGAAATTTTGCTTTATATTTTGCTAGTTCCTTAAGGGAATTGGGATTATATTATTGCATTTGTGTTCACATACATTTGTTATATATGTTTGTATATGTATATGTATGCCTACGCCCATGTATAAATATTTGCTCAAGATAGCTATTTGATATAAACTCTGTTTATATGGACGCAGATTTTTTTCAAGATAAATTTTTTTAGGGGCGCTTCGGTGGCTGTCAGTTAAGTATCTCCCTTCTGCTCAGGTGATGATCTCTGCTGAGCAGAGAGCCTGCTTCTCCCTCTTCCTCTGCTGCTCCCTGGCTTTTGCTCTCTCTCTCTCTCTGTGTCAAATAAATCAATAAAAATCTTTTTTTAAAAAAATTAATTTTTTTAGCAAATTACACACATTTTGTTAGATATAATGGATTTATTATTTGCAACTGAATATTGTTTTGCTTTTAGCGTAGATAACTCTTTCAAGTATTGTTATTCTGGACCTAAATGACACCCTGAATGCAGGAATGAGATGTCCTGAGGTTAGATTAAGTAAATACTGTTTGGAAGGCCATATATTAATGAAGTGTAGCAGAAGGAAGCCAGGCTCAGAGTTACTGTGTAATTGGATCTGTTTCTTAAAAGTTAAGTCCTGGGGCACTTGGGTAGTTCAGTCAATTGAGTGTCTGACTCTTGATTCTGGCTTAGCTCCGGATCTTGAGGTCCTGAGATTAAGCCCTATATCTGCCTTCCTGCTTGGCAGCGATCTGTCTGAAATTCTCTCTCTCTCTCTCTCTGCCCCTCCTCCAGCTCACGCGTGTGCTCGCGCGCGCTCTCTCTCTCTCTCTCTCTCAAATAAATCTTTTAAAAAATCTACTTAAAAGTTTAGGTCCTGTGGAAATAATTTTTCCGAACTTTCTTGCTCCTCCAAATTGAAAGTGCTTAATGCTCATGAGTTTGAATAAACAGCATCTGCTCAGCTAAGAAATAAATAGCATGGCTTCCATCCCATATAGTTCCATCAGAAATGAGAAGGACTCAATACTAAGTGAAATAAGTCAGTCAGAGAAAGACAAATACCATATTATTTCACTCATGTGGAATTTAAGAAACAAAATAAATGAACAAAGGAAAAAAAATAGAGACAAACCAAGAAACAGACTTTTTTAACTATAGAGAACTGATAGTTAACCAGAAGGTAAGGTCAGTGGGTGGCGGGGGGGACGGGGATTGGTGAAATAGGTGATGGGGATTAAGGAGTACACTTACGATGAGCACTGAGTAATATACAGAGTTGTTGATTCACTATATTATATACCTGAAACTAATATAACACTGTTAACTATGCTGAATTAAAATAAAAAACTTAAAAAAATTACTTAACCTGGGGGTAGGAGGCTTTGCATATTTTGTGGGTATTATTGTTATTGTCATTCAAAAACAAATCAATTGAAGTTGCAGTGGAAATCTTCTGGAACCAATACGTAATGGCAATAAATAATTTTTTTGTGCAAAAAAAGGAAGGACTCTCCCATAAGAATTTATTAGAATGTGCAGGCTCTACAGCCATATGATTAGACAGCTGAAGTGATTTCTTTAATACCACTGCTTTCACATTCTTTATTTTAGCCCTAGAAATTTATCTTGCAAAATTATATAAACTAGTCTGTCCAAAGGCTGCTCATTGAAACTTCCCCACTTACAAATTTTCTTCTCTTTACTAAGTATGTATTTAATTTATGAAAAGGAAGTAGGTAAACTTTCTACAGGCTCTTGAATGATAGATCAAGTCATTAAAGATAAAACAACCATATATACTAACTTGCCCAGAAAAGTTCTGGTATATGCCTGTCAACCTTGTAATTATTAATAGCACCTCTATTTATTCTCTAACGTATCTCAGTTTGGACAATAAATTATATGGCCACTGTTTTTATAGACCTACTGGGCACTTCACCTCCGAAATATGTTTTAAGAGGTGAGTGATGCTTTAGTATATTATGAATAGACTAATTCAGAGGCATCCTGTTTGATCTAATTCCAAAGATTCCTACTTTATTTTTACACATTGTTACAAAATTAGTATTTCCATATTACAATCAGATCATGCCAGCCTCCTGTTTATAAAATGTAAAAAGTTCCACTAAATTTTAAGAATAAAAGTTAAATTCCATTATTTGCATATGAAGATGTAAATGATCTGATAACCCACATTTCCTGTTCTATTCCTAATACTTCCCTACATATGCATTTAGTGTTAGTTATGTTAAATTTCTTGTGATTTCTCAGGCCTCTGTGTATTTACTCTTGCTGATCTCTATCTGAAATAGACTTTAGTCCTTATTTGTCTAAATTCTTTCTCATTTTCACCCTTTTATTTATTTATTTTTAAAGATTTTATTTATTTGACAGAGAGAGACATCACAAGTAGGCAGAGAGGCAGGCAGAGAGAGAGGGGGAAGCAGGCTCCCTGCTGAGCAGAGAGCCCAATGCGGGGCTCCATCCCAGGACCCTGAGACCATGACCTGAGCCGAACGCAGAGGCTTAACCCACTGAGCCACCTAGGTGCCCCTCATTCTCACCCTATTAAAACTTAGAAGAAAAAGGATGATCTTATAACCAAATCAAGTATGTACATACTTTTCAGTCTAGTGCTTATAATATCACTTAACTTAAAATTTACACTTTGCTTTTCATTCTAAACTGAGCAATTTTCGGGATTATATATTATTTGTTAATATTTTACTTTTCTAAAACTTGTCATTATGTCTGACATATCAAATATTTAATAAATATTTCCAAAATGAATAATTTTACTTCTATATTCCATATTATTTGTCACACTGAGGTACTATGGACAAACATATAAATGGAGGCTATTCATGTTAACCTGCAAATTATTTTTTCAGTGACTTTAGTTAAAATAAACAATATGCAAAAAAGAAACTAAGGAAATTTATTAATTTATTTTTGCTAATTTATTGATGATGGTAATTTTAGTCTATGTTTATGTTTTTGTCATAAATTCTACCAAATTATTTTGGCCAATAAATATGGATGAATAAGTTATCTTCATAATGTCTGAAACAAATGAATTTTTCCCTTTAATATTATCTCTATAATTGGAGAGTGAAGGATGGACCATTACTCACAAAAATTGCAAATAATGTAAATATTCTTGAAGTTAATCTTCAAGGAGAGGATATGAACAGTATGAGCATAGAACATCAGTAGGAAACTTGGAAAAGAACTGTTATGTCCCTAAAAATTATGTGAAAATACGAACAACTTCACTAGTTATTGTAGAAAAGTAAATTTCAGAATTTTAAATAAGTGCCATTTAATGCCTACTAAATTTGTAAAATTAAAAATCAGTGGTGATAGATGGGATCAGGAGGAAGACAAATCATAAGAGAATCTTAATCTCACAAAACAAACTGAGGGTTGCTAGTGGGAGGGGGAATATGGAGAGGGTGGTTGGGTTATGGACATCGGTGAGGGTATGTGATATGGTGAGTGCTGTGAAGTGTGTAAGCCTGACGATTCACAGACCTGTACCCCTGGGGCAAATAATACATTATATGTTAATAAAAATAATTAATTAAAAAATAAAGATCTCTAAGGATGGAAAAAAAAATCAATGGTGATAACATACGATCAAGTATATAGTAAAACTGATATAGGGCTGTTGGTAGGAAAAATTGTTACAGCCTTCTATGGGTCTTGGGTTTTCTTCTGTGTTTTAGATTCCACATGTGGGTGAAATCATTTATTTCATTTAGTGCAATACCCTCAAGATCTATATGTGTTGCAAATGTCAAGATTATTTTTTCATGGCTGAGTAGTATTCCATCATAGATAGATAGATAGATAGATAGATAGATAGATATAGATATATCACATCTTCTTTATCCATTCATTCATTGGTAGATACTTGAATTGTTTTCCTATCTTGGCTATTGTAAATAATGCTGCAGTGAACATAGAGATTCGCATATCTTTTTGAATTAGAGTTTTTATTTCTTTGGATATATACCCAGTAATTGAATTGCTAGATCATATGGTGTCTCTGTTTTTAATTTTTTGAGGAACATCATTCAGTTGTCTACAGTAGCTATACCCAATTTACATTTCCACCAGCAGTGTACAAGGGTTCCCCTTTCTCCATATCCTCACTAACACTTATTTCTTCTTTTTGAGGATAGACATTCTGATTTGTGCCAGGTGATACCTCATGGTAGTTTGATTTGCATCTCCATGATGATTAGTGATGTTGAGCATTTTCTCATGTTTATCTGTGGGCTATCCATATGTCTTCTTTATAAAAATGTTTATTCAGTTCCTCTGCCCATTTTTTAATCAGTTTGGTTTCTTGTTATTTAGTTTTTGAGTTATTTTTTTAATATTAACCACTTATTGATAGATGATTTGTAAGTATTTTCTCCCATTCATTAGGTTGCCTTTTTCTTTTGTTGATATTTTCCTTTGCTGTACAGAACCTTTTAGTTTAATGTAGTCCCATTTGAATATTTTTTTCTTTTGTTACTCTTGTTTCTCGAGCCAGACCAAAAAAAGCATCATTAAGACCATTTTCAGGGAGCTTACTGCCTGTATTTTCTTCTAGGATGACAGTGAGTACACTGTTCCAAAATTAATTGTCATATTAGAAAACTAGTGTGTGTTTGTGTGTGTGTGTGTATATAATGTGTATATATATATACATGTATAAATGTATATTATATGTATAGTAGTAAATAATATATGTAATATAGAAATTGTTATGTATATTATATGTAGCATCAATATGCATATGTGCATGCTTCTATCAAACATTATCAAATATTATTGGGCAGACATTTGTTTTTTGTACGTGCAAGTCAAAATTATATTTGAAATATTTATGTATCCTTACTAACTAAATATATACATCTTTTGAAATTTTTCTGACTAACTTCTGCTTCAGTGTCAAGCAAAGGAGGTTCTGGCTTCTGCCTTTTTTTCCAGTGCCTCCAGGAACATTGCCATAAATCTAACAGTGTCATTCTGTTTCTTATTAGAAGTTCTTAATATCTCATTAAATTTTGACCTTATGGTTTGGCCTTATTGCTTTACAGTTTCCATCACTGCACGATTTGGTAATGCAAGCCACTATATACCACTTCTGATAACTTCCTTTGGTTTTAATGGACCTTTTCATGATTAGTGTATGTGATACAGCAGAACACAATTATAGAGTTAAATTCTCTGCAGAGCATAGATTGATAGACTGAATGGACTGAATGTATTGTCATATTTATTTTGTATGACAGTTTTATGTTCTTAATCAATTTTATATTACATATGCATATTTAATTATCTGCTTCAAACTCTTCTTTTAGGATTGCACATTTCTTATGTCTACTATATCTACTATAGGTATTATGCTGGCATTTAGCCTTCCAGGGGGTTTACCACCTACTTTGGACTGCATTTCCAAGCAATACAACTTCAGAATTTCTCCCTGTTACCAAAATCATAAACTATTTGATTGCAAGGATAGTTTTTCCATTATCTATTATTATGTGTGTCTTATAACAGTTGCTCACTGATTTTTCAATAACTGCATCAATAAGATTAAAAAATCACAAAATGTTTTAGGGACAAGAATGGAGTTCAGAACACTTATTTTTTAATGTTTGGGAAGGTCCTTGGAAAAAGTAGGAAGCATCACTTACACAGGCATAAGGCTTTTATCCCAACATTATTAAAAATAGCATTGTTTACATTCTTAAAAGTGTTTAGCAATCAGTTATGGTGGAGCTATTCTTTCTCACTCATTCTTGGCACATGCCTTATATCTGTGGAGTTATGAGGGAAAAATCAGCAATATTCCACTTCAGTTAACAGCTGAATCTAATTGTCTTAAGGAAACTGAGAATGTCACACTGTTCCTACATTTTGAAAAGCTCCCATACCTGAAAAACAATAAGTACTCCTGAGAGGCCCTTACACAATCCTTAGCTGATTAGCCCACTTGGAGTTTGAGGCAGCTGTGCGGGCAAATTGTTTTGCATCTGAATATGGATTTTTATGAAGCTACATAGTTTTTGTAAATAAACCTGAAGAAATGCTACACCTGTGCTCCCAGAATGTTGTGAAAATTCTCAGATGGCTGTTCTTTTTGATTAAAATGTATCATTACAAACTTGTTTTGAGACAAATTCTTGCCTTGGCATTGTCCCATGTGTTTGAGAAGTATAAACTTTCAAATGAAGTGTTCAGCAAATCTTGAAAATGATAATGATAGGAAAAAAAAATCACAAAATTCTGGAGATAGGATAGGAACATACTATGTTGGGAATTTTTTTTTTTTTCAGTACACAGAGTAAAAATGCAGCTATTATAGTGTTATGACTTTGTTAAATTAACATTTGTTAAGTAGTGCCCAGGGTGACAGTTGGTTAGCTAAGTTTCAAAAAAAGACCCCCAGAGAATTGAAATAGAGAAGTTTTCACCACAGGTCCTGGAGGAGGTGCACACAGCATTCCTGGAGAGACCATGTGGGGATGTCAAGGCAGATTGCAGCTAGAGAGAATGACAGGACTTAGGGTCCATGGGTAGAGTGCTTTGGGGTTCCTTGGTTAAAGCCAGATTGGTCCATATAACCAAAGAGCAGGGCTTTGGTAAGCTCCAGAGCTCAAGGGGAAGGCCCTGGGTGGGAGAGACTGTTTATCACAAAGACCGTTGAGGGTTTCTTATGAAGAACTTAAATTTATTTGTGTCTCTGGACTGTTATCTAGGACATGTGCTTGCAGGAGGGGATAGTGGTCATTTCAAGGCCCCTGTCTGCCACTTGGACATATCAAACTGATGCTGGGCAGCAATATTATGAAGTAGTTTAGGTAAAATCTCGACAAGTAGTATTAAACAAGTAGATTGAAAGGAGGCAAAGTGGTGTGGATCTGGGAAAATTGCCTGATTGAGGACTTAACTAGGTTCAAGCACCCATCATGCACTAACTACCATTGTGACCTTGACCAAGTTAATTTACCTCTTTTTCTAAACTTACTTTTTATCACTACTGTGAATATAATGGTTGTGACTATTTTATGTTCTATTAAAACAATGTGTATTGAGTCTCTAACTCAACTGTGGTCTAGGTATGCTTAACATAATCACTAAAGTCCTTTAAAACCAGAGAGATTTCTTCAGCTGGTTTTTAGAAGGGGAACTCAGATTTAGAGTGTTAGAGGGATTTGATCTGAGGTAAGTTCTCTGTTGGTGGCTTTGAACTGGAGAAGGTGATAGAGCAAAGACCTACTTGCTGAGAGCACTTCCTGTCAGTAGAAACTGGGGACTTTAGAGCTGTAACAGCAAAGAATATAATTCTGCCAATAATGGGAATGAGTATAAAAGTGTATTTTTTGATAGGGTCTAGAAATCAAGGCTGAGTCCTTGGTTTCAGCCTTATGAGAACCAAGGCAGAGAACTGGTGAATACTTCCTATACAACGAACCTGCCATACTGTGATATAATAAATGTGATTCCTTTTAAACCCTTAAGTTGTGGTAATTTGTCATGAATCAGTAGACAACATACCTTTAGTGAGTTTCTTTTAGTGTTAAATTCTCTGTTTTTCTATATTTATTTTTGATATTTATTGTTCTCCAAACTTTGAAGATATTATTGCAATTGTTTTTCATTTTTAAAAATTTTTATTGTAGTTGTTGTGTTTTTTTCTGTTTTAAGACATCAATTTGGAGTTAACTTTGGCTCCTTTATAAATAATCTTTTAGTTGCTTTAATAGTCTTCTTTAAAAAAAACATTGACAGACAACAATATGTCTAGATTTAGATTTCTTTTTCTTTTTTCTTCCCTTCCTTACTTCCTCCTGAATTTTTATACTTTAGCTCAGGAATTTCTCTGTCACAGCGTTATGAAAGAAAGTGAACTATATCATTTAAAAATCCTGGTTTAATAGAGGAGGAGAGTTTCTAAAATCAACTTAGTTTCATGATCATTTATAAGGTTTTGCTTATTGGTCATTATACAACCAAAATAAGAGAAGATTTAGATCAGTAGGGACTGGTAGATTTCCATTAGGCAGTTTCATCTTTGCTCACTAAATACCTATACAAATATGTGTCTTCATTTTTGATCTCTGAGGATATCCCTTACTATCTTGATAGCTGAATGACAGTTTTATAAAAATAGTTTCCTAAAATATTATTTCATTAATTCTGTGTTTTCACATAGAGAGTTTTTCAAGGTATCCAGTTTTCTATAATAGCAGATATATAAGTAGAAAAGGTCTGATATGCCATTTAGTTTGTAAGGTAGGCGATGCAGAAATAATGAAGGGTGTCAGAAAAAGGAATAATAGTTTTATTTGCATTTTTTAAAAGTCATACCCTCATTAGAATAGGAGCTTATTATAGGATGTAATGAACTGAAGGAGGAGATGAAAACCTTATTTATTTATTTATTTATTTATTAAGATTTTTATTTATTTATTTGACAGACAGAGATCACAAGTAGGCAGAGAGGCAGGCAGAGGGAGAGGAAGGGAAGCAGGCTCCCTGCTGAGCAGAGAGCCCAATGCCGGGGCTCGATCCCAGGACCCTGGGATCATGACCTGAGCCGAAGGCAGAGGCTTTAACCCACTGAGCCACCCAGGCACCCTGAAAACCTTATTTAGAAAAATGGTAGTGTAGGGGCATCTGGGTGGCTAGTGGGTTAGGCATCTGACTACTGATTTTGGCTCAGGTCATGATCTCAGGGTCCTGGGATTGAGCCCTGCATCAGGCTCTGTGCTCATGCGGAGTCTGCTTTCGTTCCTTCCTCTCCCTCTGTCCCTTCCCCCATTCTCTTTCTCTCTCCCCCACCATCCTCAATCTGTGAAATAAATAAATATTTAAAAGAAGAAAAGAAAAATGGTAGTGTAAATGGAAAAGAAAGGAGGATGCAAGAGAATCTTGGGTGGCAAACTCAATAAGAATTTGTAAATTGCTGGACTTAAAGGATAAGAAAAAGGAATGTGGCCATATTTTAAACAATTCTTTATTAAAGTTTTGATGGGGTTGTTTCTCACCAACTACAAAGGAATCAGAAAAGGAGATAGATTGGGGGATGGTAGTGCCCCAAAAGTATTTTATTATGAGTGGTTTGAGATTATGTGGAGACAGAGCTGTTCCACTAGACATTTGGAGTTACTGATTTGAAGTTCAAAAGATGGCAGCCATTCTCTCTCTCTCTCTCTCTCACACACACACACTCTCACACACACACACACACACAAACACTTTAAAAGAAATATGAACAGATCTTTAACCTCTTTGGTTAGGTTTATTCCGAGGTATCTTATGGTTTTTGGTGCTATAGTAAATGGAATCGATTCTCTAATTTGCCTTTCTGTATTTTCATTGTTAGTGTATAAGAAAGCCACTGATTTCTGGACATTGACTTTGCATCCTGCTACATTACTGAATTGCTGTATGAGTTCTAGTAGTTTGGGGGTGGAGTCTTTCGGGTTTTCCATATAAAGAATCATGTCATCTGCGAAGAGAGAGAGTTTGACTTCTTCCTTGCCAATTTGGATACCTTTTATTTCTCTTTGTTGTCTGATTGCTGTCGCTAGGACTTCTAATACTATGTTGAACAAGAGTGGTGAGAGTGGGCATCCTTGTCGTGTTCCTGATCTCAATGGGAAGGCTGCAAGCTTTTTCCCATTGAGGATGATATTTGCTGTGGGTTTTTCATAGATAGATTTGATGAAGTTCAGGAATGTTCCCTCTATCCCTATACTTTGAAGCGTTTTAATCAGGAACGGATGCTGGATTTTGTCAAAAGCTTTTTCTGCATCAATTGAGAGGATCATGTGGTTCTTCTCTCTTCTCTTATTGATTTGTTCTATCACATTGATTGATTTGCGAATGTTGAACCATCCTTGTAACCCAGGGATGAATCCCACGTGGTCATGGTGGATAATCTTTTTAATGTGCTGTTGGATCCTGTTTGCTAGGATCTTGTTGAGAATCTTAGCATCCATATTCATCAGTGATATCGGTCTGAAATTCTCCTTTTTGGTATAAGATACCTCGGAATAAACCTAACCAAAGAGGTTAAAGATCTGTACTCGAGGAACTACAGAACACTCCTAAAAGAAATTGAAGAAGACACAAAAAGATGGAAGACCATTCCATGCTCTTGGATCAGAAGAATAAACATCGTTAAAATGTCTATACTGCCCAGAGCAATCTATACTTTTAATGCCATTCCGATCAAAATTCCACCAGTATTTTTCAAAGAGCTGGAGCAAATAATACTAAAATTTGTATGGAATCAGAAGAGACCCCGAATTGCTAAGGAAATGTTGAAAAACAAAAATAAAACTGGTGGCATCACGTTACCTGATTTCAAGCTTTACTACAAAGCTGTGATCACCAAGACAGCATGGTACTGGCATAAAAACAGACACATGGACCAGTGGAACAGAGTAGAGAGCCCAGATATGGACCCTCAACTCTATGGTCAAATAATCTTTGACAAAACAGGAAAAAATATCCAGTGGAAAAAAGACAGTCTCTTCAATAAATGGTGCTGGGAAAACTGGACAGCTATATGTAGAAGAATGAAACTTGACCATTCTCTTACACCGTACACAAAGATAAACTCGAAATGGATAAAAGACCTCAACGTGAGACAGGAATCCATCACAATTCTCGAGGAGAACATAGGCAGTAACCTCTTTGATATCAGCCACAGCAACTTCTTTCAAGGTATGTCTCCAAAGGCAAAGGAAACAAAGGCAAAGATGAACTTTTGGGACTTCATCAAGATCAAAAGCTTCTGCATAGCAAAAGAAACAGTCATCAAAACAAAGAGGCAACCCACGGAATGGGAGAAGATATTTGCAAATGACAGTACAGATAAAAGGTTGATATCCAGGATCTATAAAGAACTCCTCAAACTCAACACACACAAAACAGATAATCATATTAAAAAATGGGCAGAAGATATGAACAGACACTTCTCCAATGAAGACATACAAATGGCTACCAGACACATGAAAAAATGTTCATCATCACTAGCCATCAGGGAGATTCAAATCAAAACCACATTGAGATACCACCTTACACCAGTTAGAATGGCCAAAATTAGCAAGACAGGAAACAACGTGTGTTGGAGAGGATGTGGAGAAAGGGGAACCCTCTTACACTGTTGGTGGGAATGCAAACTGGTGCAGCCACTTCGGAGAACAGTGTGGAGATTCCTCAAGAAATTAAAAATAGAGCTTCCCTGTGAGCCTGCAATTGCACTACTGGGTATTTACCCCAAAGATACAGATGTAGTGAAAAGAAGGGCCATCTGTACCCCAATGTTTATAGTAGCAATGGCCACGGTCGCCAAACTGTGGAAAGAACCAAGATGCCCTTCAACGGATGAATGGATAAGGAAGATGTGGTCCATATACACTATGGAGTATTATGCTTCCATCAGAAAGGACGAATACCCAACTTTTGTAGCAACATGGACAGGACTGGAAGAGATTATGCTGAGTGAAATAAGTCAAACAGAGAAAGTCAAGTATCATATGGTTTCACTTATTGGTGGAGCATAACAAATAATATAGAGGACAAGGGTAGATGGAGAGGAGAAGGGAGTTGAGGGAAATTGGAAGGGGAGGTGAACCATGAGAGACTATGCACTCTGAAAAACAACCTGAGGGTTTTGAAGGGGCGGGGTGGGAGGGTGGGGGAACCAGGTGGTGGGTATTAGGGAGGGCACAGATTGCATGGAGCACTGGGTGTGGTGAAAAAACAATGAATACTGTTACGCTGAAAATAAATAAAAAATTTAATTAAAAAAAAAGAAATATGAACAAATAGAAAAACTTGAAGCTTTTTTACTGGGTGAGATTGCACAGGCAGAGTTTATAGTAAAACAAGGAGGGGAATACCAGGGGACATCACAGTTAATTGTTCTATTACAGAACAGGGATTTGACCTGGGGAAAATGAGAACTTTCAATAACATGTTCATTTCAGGTTTGCCTCCTGGTTTTTCTTTTTTAAATGCATTGGTGATGGAGAATAGACTGTGTTAATTTCGTACATTGTCATGCTATTCTTTACTGAATGAAGACACATTCCAAAAGTTAGTTTTAAAAATGTCACTGCTCTTCCTGATATGATTGTGGAAAAACATGACGTTGTAGGTTTTAAAAGTTGCAACGTGATCTACCTCAAGAACATTTTATTCCTAAACAGGCTTTTGGAAATGTATTTTACCTTGTTACTCAGAGGTTCAGGTCTTTTTTTTTTTTTCTTCACAGTGAAATCTATAATTAAATTGTATTTCTATGGACAGTTATACTCACCATGTATCTCCAGTCAAAGAAATAACATACCAAATGTGGGATGGTTTTCATGGAAGCACTTTGATTCCATGCTTATTATGAATTCTGTGGTATGGAATTACTAGACATTGCTCATAAGAAGCAGCATAATTCATCTATGCTAAAAATACATTGAAAGTATTTCCTCATCTGTATTCATTGGATATGTTCAGGGAACATTGAAGCTATGAAATAAAATAAACCTTAGAAAGTAATGATAAAATCATACATGATGGTGACCTAATTCAGAGAGATATACCAAGGGTTTCACTTGTTACTGTATATGAATTTATTTATTTATTTATTTTTAAATTTTATTATTATTATTTTTGTATTTCTTTTCAGCATAACAGTATTCATTGTTTTTGCACCACACCCAGTGCTCCATGCAATACGTGCCCTCCTTAATACCCACCTCCTGGTTCCCCCAACTGCCCACCCCCGCCCCTCCAGAACCCTCAGGTTGTTTTTCAGAGTCCATAGTCTGTCATAGTTCACCTCCCCTTCCAATTTCGGTCAACTCCTTTCTCCTCTCCATCTCCCCATGTCCTCCATGTTATTTGTTATGCTCCACAAATAAGTGAAACCATATGATAATTGACTCTCTCTGCTTGACTTATTTCACTCAGCATAATCTCTTCCAGTCCTGTCCATGTTGCTACAAAAGTTGGGTATTCATCCTTTCTGATGGAGGCATAATACTCCATAGTGTATATGGACCACATCTTCCTTATCCATTCATCCGTTGAAGTGCATCTTGGTTCTTTCCACAGTTTGGCGACCGTGGCCATTGCTGTTATAAACATTGGGGTACAGATGGCCCTTCTTTTCACTACCTCTGTATCTTTGGGGTAAATACCCAGTATTACAATTGCAGGGTCATAGGGAAGCTCTATTTTTAATTTCTTGAGGAATCTCCACACTGTTCTCCAAAGTGGCTGCACCATCTTGCATTCCCAGCAACAGTGTAGGAGGGTTCCCCTTTCTCCACATCCTTTCCAACACACGTTGTTTCCTGTCTTGCTAATTTTGGCCATTCTAACTGGTGTAAGGTGGTATTTCAATGTGGTTTTAATTTGAATTTCCCTAATGGCTAGTGATGATGAACATTTTTTCATGTGTCTGATAGCCATTTGTATGTCTTCATTGGAGAAGTGTCTGTTCATATCTTCTGCCCATTTTTTTTATTTTAATAAACATATAATGTATTTTTATCCCCAGGGGTACAGGTCTGTGAATCGCCAGGTTTACACTTTTCACAGCACTCATCATAGCCTATACCCTCCCGAATGTCCATATCCCCACCACCCTCTCCTGTCCCCCCTCCCCCCAGCAACCCTCAGTCTGTTTTTTGAGATTGAGTCTTTTAAGGTTTGTCTCTCTCCCGATCCCATCTTTTCATTTTTTCATTTCCTACCTCCCCCCAACCCCCCCACCTTGCATCTCCACTTCCTCATATCAAAGAGATCATATGATAGTTGTCTTTCTCCGATTTACTCATTTCTCTAAGCATAATACCCTCTAGGTCCATCCTTGTCGTCACAAATGGCAAGATTTCATGTCTTTTGATGGCTGCATAGTATTCCATTGTGGATATATACCACTTCTTCTTTATCCATTCATCTGTTGATGGACATCTAGGTTCTTTCCACAGTTTGACTATTGTGGACATTGCTACTGTAAACATTCGGGTGCACGTGCCCCTTCGGAGCACCACGTTTGTATCTTTAGTATATATACCCAGTAGTGCAATCACTGGGTCACAGGGTAGCTCTATTTTCAGTTTTTTGAGGAACCTCCACACTGTTTTCCAGAGTGGTTACACCAGCGTGCATTCCCACCAGCAGTGTAGGAGGGTTCCCCTCTCTCTGCATCCTCGCCAGCATCTGTCATTTCTTGACTTGTTAATTTTAGCCATTCTGACTGGTGTGAGGTGGTATCTCATTGTGGTTTTGATTTGTGTTTACCTGATGCCGAGTGATGTGGAGCATTTTTTCATGTGTCTGTTGGCCATCTGAATGTCTTCTTTGCAGAAATGTCTGTTCATGTCCTCTGCCCATTTCTTGACTGGATTATTTGTTCTCTGGGTGTTGAGTTTGATAAGCTCTTTATAGATTTTGGATACTAGCCCTTTATCTGATATGTCGTTTGCAAATATCTTCTCCCATTCTGTCAGTTGTCTTTTGGTTTTGTTAATTGTTTCCTTTGCTGTGCAAAAGCTTTTGATCTTGATGAAATCCCAGTGGTTCATTTTTGCCCTTGCTTCTGTTGCCTTTGGTGATGATCCTAGGAAGAAGTTGCTGCAGTTGAGGTCAAAGAGGTTGCTGCCTGCATTCTCCTCAAGGATTTTGATGGATTCCTTTCTCACATTGAGGTCCTTCATCCATTTTGAGTCTATTTTCATGTGTGGTGTAAGGAAATAGTCCAATTTCATTTTTCTGCATGTGGCTGTTCAATTTTCCCAGCACCGTTGGTTGCAGAGGCTGTCTTTTTTCCACGGGACATTGCTTCCTGCTTTGTCGAAGATTAGTTGACCATAGAGTTGAGTGTCTATTTCTGGGCTCTCTATTCTGTTCCATTGATCTATATGTCTGTTTTTGTGCCAGTACCATACTGTCTTGATGATGACAGCTTTGTAATAGCGCTTGAAGTCTGGAATTGTGATGCCACTGACTTTGGCTTTCTTTTTCAATATTCCTTTGGCTATTTGAGGTCTTTTCTGGTTCCATATAAATTTTAGGATTATTTGTTCTATTTCTTTAAAAAAATGGATGGGATTTTGATAGGGATTGCATTAAATGTGTAGATTGCTTTAGGTAGAATAGACATTTTCACAATATTTGTTCTTCCAATCCATGAGCATGGAATATTTTTCCATTTCTTTGTGTCTTCCTCAATTTCTTTCATGAGGTCTTTATAGTTTTCTGAGTATCGATTCTTTGCCTCTTTGGTTAGATTTATTAATAGGTATCTTATGGTTTTGGGTGCAATTGTAAATGGGACTGACTCCTCAATTTCTCTTTCTTCTGTCTTATTGTTAGTGTAAAGAAATGCGACTGATTTCTGTGCATTGATTTTATATCCTGACACTTTACAGAATTCCTGTACAAGTTCTAGGAGTTTTGGAGTGGAGCCTTTTGAGTTTTCCACATGTAGTATCATATCATCTGCAAAGAGTGATAGTTTGACTTCTTCTTTGCCAGTTTGGATGCCTTTAATTTCTTTTTGTTGTCTGATTACTGAGGCGAGGACTTCTAGTACTATGTTGAACAGCAGTGGTGATAACGGACATCCTTGCCGTGTTCCTGACCTTAGCGGAAAAGCTTTCCGTTTTTCTCCATTGAGAATGGTATTTGCGGTGGGTTTTTCATGGATGGCTTTGATAATATTGGGGTATGTGCCTTCTGTCCCTACACTTTGAAGAGTTTTAATCAGTAAGGGATTCTGCACTTTGTCAAATGCTTTTTCAGCATCTATTGAGAGTATCATATGGTTATTCTTTCTTTTGTTAATGTATTGTATCACATTGATGGATTTGCGGATGTTGAACCAGCCTTGCAGCCCTGGAATAAATCCCACTTGGTCGTGGTGAATAACCCTTTTAATGTACTGTTGGATCCTATTGGCCAGTATTTTAGTGAGAATTTTCGCATCTGTGTTCAACAAGGATATTGGTCTGTAATTCTCTTTTTTGGTGGGATCCTTGTCTGGTTTTGGGATCAAGGGGATGCTGGCCTCATAGAATGAGTTTGGAAGTTTTCCTTCCATTTCTATTTTTTGGAACAGTTTCAGGAGAATAGGAATTAATTCTTCTTTAAATGTTTGGTAGAATTCCCCTGGGAAGCCGTCTGGTCCTGGACTTTTGTTTGGAGATTTTTGATGACTGTTTCAATCTCCTTACTGGTTATGGGTCTGTTCAGGTTATCTATTTCTTCCTGGTTCAGTTGTGGTAGTTTATATGTCTCTAGAAATGTATCCATTTCTTCCAGATTGTCAAATTTGTTGGCGTAGAGTTGCTCGTAGTATGTTCTTATAATAGTTTGTATTTCTTTGGTGTTGGTTGTGATCTCTCCTCTTTCATTCATGATTTTATTTATTTGCGTCCTTTCTCTTTTCTTTCTCATAAGTCTGGCCAGGGGTTTGTCAATCTTATTAATTCTTTCAAAGAAGCAGCTCCTAGTTTTGTTGATTTGTTCTATTGTTTTTTTAGTTTCTATTTCATTGATTTCTGCTCTGATCTTTATGATTTCTCTTCTCCTGGTGGGTTTAGGCTTTCTTTGTTGTTCTCTCTCCAGCTCCTTTAGGTGTAGGGTTAGGTTATGTATTTGAGACCTTTCTTGTTTCTTGAGAAAGGCTTGCACCGCTATATATTTTACTCTCAGGACTGCCTTTGTTGTGTCCCACAGATTTTGAACTGTTGTGTTTTCATTATCATTTGTTTTCATGATTTTTTTCAATTGTTCTTTAATTTCCTGGTTGACCCATTCATTTTTTAGAAGGGTGCTGTTTAGTCTCCATGGATTTGCGTTCTTTCCAAATTTCCTCTTGTGATTGAGTTCTAGCTTCAGAGCATGGTGGTCTGAAAATATGCAGGGAATGATCTCAATCTTTTAGTACCGGTTGAGACCTGATTTATGACCCAGGATGTGGTCCATTCTGGAGAATGTTCCATGTGTACTAGAGAAGAATGTATATTCTGTTGCTTTGGGATGGAATGTTCTGAATATATCTGTAATGTCCATCTGGTCCAGTGTGTCATTTAAGACCTTTATTTCCTTGTTGATCTTTTGCTTAGATGATCTGTCCATTTCAGTGAGGGGAGTGTTAAAGTCCCCTGCTATTATTGTATTACTGTCGATGTATTTCTTTGATTTTGTTCTCAATTGGTTTATATAGTTGGCTGCTCCCATGTTAGGGGCATAGATATTTAAGATTGTTAGGTCTTCTTATTGGACAGAGCCTTTGAGTATGATATAGTGTCCTTCCTCATCTCTTATTCTAGTCTTTGGCTTAAAATCTAATTGATCTGATACAAGGATTGCCACCCCAGCTTTCTTCTGATGTCCATTAGCATGGTACATTGTTTTCCACCCCCTCACTTTAAATCTGGAGGTGTCTTCGGGTCTAAAATGAGTTTCTTGTAGGCAGCATATTGATGGGTTTTGTTTTTTTATCCATTCTGATACCCTGTGTCTTTTGATTGGGGCATTTAGCCCATTAACATTCAGGGTAACTATTGAGAGATATGAATTTAGTGCCATTGTATTCCCTGTAAGGTGACTGTTACTGTATATTGTCTCTGTTTCTTTCTGATCTACTACTTTTAGGGTCTCTCTTTGCTTAGAGGACCCCTTTCAATATTTCCTGCAGAGCTGGTTTGGTGTTTGCAAATTCTTTCAGCTTTTGTTTGTCCTGGAAGCTCTTTATCTCTCCTTCTATTTTCAATGATAGCCTAGCTGGATATAGTATTCTTGGCTGCATGATTTTCTCGTTTAGTACTCTGAATATATCATGCCAGTTCTTTCTGGCCTGCCACGTCTCTGTGGATAGGTCCGCTGCCAATCTAATGTTTTTACCCTTGTATGTTATGGACTTCTTTTCCCGGGCTGCTTTCAGGATTTTCTCTTTGTTGCTAAGACTTGTAAATTTTACTATCAGGTGACAAGGTGTGGACCTATTTTTATTGATTTTGAGGGGCGTTCTTAGCATCTCCTGGATTTTGATGTTTGTTCCCTTTGCCATATTAGGAAAATTCTCTCCAATAATTTTCTCCAATATACCATCTGCTCCCCTCTCTCTTTCTTCTTTTTCTGGAATCCCAATTATTCTAATGTTGTGTCGTCTTATGGTGTCGCTTATCTCTCGAATTCTCTCCTTGTGGTCCAGTATTTGTCTCTCTTTTGCTCAGCTTCTTTATTCTCTGTCATTTGGTCTTCTGTGTCACTAATTCTTTCTTCTGCCTCATTTATCCTAGCAGTGAGAGTTTCCATTTTTGATTGCACCTCATCAATCACTTTTTTGATTTCAACTTAGTTAGATTTTAGTTATTTTATTTCTCCAGAAAGGGCTTTTATCTCTCCGGAGAGGGTTTCTCTAATATCTTCTATGCCTTTTTCGAGCCCAGCTAGAACCTTGAGAATCGTCATTCTGAACTCTAGATCTGTCATATTACCAATGTCCATATTGATTTGGTCCCCAGCCTTTGGTACTGCCTCTTGTTCTTTTTTCTGTGGTGAGTTTTTCTGCCTTGTCATTTTGTCCAGATAAGATTTGTTTTCTCCTCTCTATAAAACCGCTGTTCTTGGTGAGTGAAGTTGGTCTTGCCTGTGTTTCTTTTTGATCTTCTGGGGGAAGGGCCTGTTGTAGTGATTCTCAAGTGTCTTTGCCGCAGGCGCAATTGCAACGCCCTTGCCAGGGGCCTGGCTAAGTTATCCGCTCGGATTCGCTTTCGGGAGCTTTTGTTCCCTGAGCGCTCACCATAGAGTTCCGGAGGACAGGAATGAAGATGGCTGCCTCCCAATCTCTGGCCTGGAAGAGCCGAGAGCTTGGGGTCCTGCTCTTCAGCGTGCCCTCAGAGAAAAGCGCCTAACCACCCCGCCTCTCTGGGGCAGTCGCCCCTGGAGGAAAGCAGTCAATTGTTGGCACTTGGAGAAAAGCACCCGGTCGCTTCTATCTCCGTGGCCTCTGGCTGTGCTCCAAGCCCACCCAGCCTGCGACTGGCACAAGGTAACCACGGGCTGAGAGCTCACTCCTCGGCTTTGTCGCTGTAGCCAGCTTCCCCGCTCTAATACCTGCGAGCTCTGTGGCACTCAGACACCCCCGGTCCTTCTGTGACCCCGCAGGACCTGGGGTTACACTGACCCCGCGTGGGCTTCCCCCCAGTTTAGCCTCTGGATCGATGTCCCTCCGTGGAACAGACTTTTAAAAGTCCCCTTCTGCCCATTTTTTGATATGTTTTTTGATATTTTTGATATGGTGTGTGTTGAGTTTGAGACGTTCTTTATAGATCCTGGATATCAACCTTTTGTCTGTATTGTCATTTGGAAATATCTTCTCCCATTCCGTGGGTTTCCTCTTTGTTTTGTTGACTGTTGCCTTTGCTGTGCAGAAGCTTTTGATCTTGATGAAATCCCAAAAGTTCATTTTCGCTTGTACAGCAATTCAGTAACGTGGCAGGATACAAAGTCAATGTACAGAAATCAGAGGCTTCCTTATACACTAACAATGAAAATACAGAAAGAGAAATTAGAGAATCGATTCCATTTACTATAGCACCAAGAACCATGAGATACCTGGGAATAAACCTAACCAAAGAGTGTAAAGGATCTGTTCTCGAGGAACTACAGAACACTCATGAAAGAAATTGAAGAAGACACAAAAAGATGGAAGACCATTCCATGCTCTTGGATTGGAAGAATAAACATTGTTAAAATGTCTATACTGCCTAGAGCAATCTATAAATGCCATTCCGATCAAAATTCCACCGGCAGTTTTCAAAGAGCTGGAGCAAATAATCCTAAAATTTGTATGGAATCAGAAGATATCCCGAATTGCTAAGGAAATGTTGAAAAGGAAAAACAAAACTGGCAGCATCACATTACCTGATTTCAAGCTGTACTACAAAGCTGTGATCACCAAAACAGCATGGTACTGGCATAAAAACAGATACATAGACCAGTGGAACAGAGATCCCAGATATGGACCCTCAACTCTATGGTCAAATAATCTTCGACAAAGCAGGGAAAAATATACAGTGGAAAAAAGACAGTCTCTTCAATAAATGGTGCTGGGAAAATTGGACAGCTCTATGTAGAAGAATGAAACTCGACCATTCTCTTATACCATACACAAAGATAAACTCAAAATGGATAAAAGACCTCAGCGTGAGACAGGAATCCATCAGAATCCTAAAGGATAACATAGGCAGTAACCTCTTTGATATCAGCCACAGCAACTTCTTTCAAGATATGTCTCCAAAGGCAAAGGAAACAAAAGCGAAAATGTATATGAATTTAAATAACATAAGTTCTTATAGTATAACTTATTTGCACTATTGCCAGGAGGATACTTTAAGGGTAAAGGTATAAAGTTGCCTGCTGATGTCAACATTCAAAATTTTGAATTTACTGCATTGTAGTGAAATGCAGTGGACAGAACTTAGTTTACTGTATTATCTGTCAAACTTCATCATAATTTCAAAATTTTCAAAATGAACATTGTTAGTAATAAATAGCAAGCCAAAGCAAGCATATCTATGTATTATTTTTCAAGTGTAATACCATGTTTGTACAAAACAAACTTCAATATTCTTAAATTAGTCAAAACAATTAAAACATAACAAGTGAAGAAAAATCAAGTGATGAAAAATGGTGTTTACAGTATTAGTTCCTGTTTACTAAGGTTTTACTTTTTTAAATTGTGAGTGAATGTTACATCCCAGAAACTCCTTTTTTATCTGAATTATTTATGTTTTCTGAAATTTTTCACTTATAATTTCTACTTTATGAACCTAATGACTTGAATAAATTGATTTTCTAAGGTTAAAAAATCGAATGTTCTTTTTATAAAACTTACACAATTGTCTTTTTAAAATATACATTAGCCTTTATGTGATAACATTTTAGTTTTTACTCTTATAACTGTATTTATGGTTCTTTGCCTTGGGATTTTCCTTAATTGCCTTTCCTGGTTTCATATCAAGGTGTAAACTAATTCTCTGGCATATTTTGTTCAAATTTAGGATTTTTTTGGTAGAACTTAGCAGTGAAGGCATCTGATTTCAGAATTTTGTTTATGAAAATTTTTTGTTCAATAATTAAATTTCTTTAATATTGTAGGTGATTTCAGGCATTATGTTCTCTTCAATGTCCTTTACTATTTTTTCATAGGAATTTATTTATTTTATGCATATTTTTAATTTATTAGTATATAATTGTATTAATCTACTCTAAAAACATTTTAATATCTGCAGAATCTGAATTAGTGTCCTATATTTCATTTACATATTTTTAAAAATTTTGTGTCTCTTCTTTTTCTTTTTTTTCTATAAGTCTTACTAGAGATTGATTTATTTTATTAGAATTTTTCATTTTATTTTATTTATTTTCAGTGTTCCAAAATTCATTGTTTATGCACCACACCCAGTGCTGCATGCAATACTTGCCCTCCTTAATACCCACCACCAGGCTCACTCAGTCACCCACTCCCCTCCCCTCCAAAACCCTCCATTTGTTTCTCAGAGTCCTTAGTCTCTCATGGTTTGTCTCACTCTCTGATTTCCCCCAACTCACTTCTCTCCATCTCCCAACATCCTCCGTGTTATTCCTTATGCTCCACAAGTAAGTGAAACCATATGATAATTGACTCTCTCTGCTTGACTTATTTCACTCAGCACAATTTCTTCCAGTCCCGTCCATGTTGATACAAAATTTGGGTGTTCATCCTTTCTGATCGAGGCATGATACTCCATAGTACATATGGACCATATCTTCTTTATCCATTCATCTGTTGAAGGACATTTTGGTTCTTTCCACTGTTTGGTGACTGTGGCCATTGCTGCTTTGAACATTGGGGTACAGTGGCCATCTTTTCATTACATCTGTATCTTTGGAGTAAATACCCAGTAATGCAATTGCAGGGTCATAGGGGAGCTCTATTTTTTATTTATTAAGGAATCTCACACGGTTCTCCAAGTGGCTACACCAACTTGCATGCCCACCAACAGTGTAAGAGGGTTCCCCCTTCTCCACATCTTCTCCAACAGATGTTGTTTACTATCGTGTTGATTTTGGCCATTCTAACTGGTGTAAGGTGGTATCTCAATGTGGTTTTGATTCAAATCTCCCTGATGGCTAATGATGATGAACGTTTTTTCGTGTGTCTGTTAGCCAATTGTATGTCTTCTTTGGAGAAGTATCTGTTCATGTCTTCTACCCATTTTTGACATGATTATCTGTTTTGTGTGTGTGTTGAGTTTGAAGAGTTCTTTATAGATCCTGGATATCAGCCCTTTGTCTATAGTGTCATTTGCAAATATCTTCTACCATTCCGTGGGTTGTCTCTTTATTTGTTGACTGTTTCCTTTGCTGTGCAGATGCTTTAGATCTTGATGAAGTCCCAGAAGTTCATTTTCACTTTTGTTTACTTTTCCTTTGGAGACATGTCTTGAAAGAAGACATGCTGTGGCCGATGTCAAAGAGGTTACTGCCTATGTTCTTCTCTAGGATTTTGATAGATTCCTGCCTCACATTGAGGTCTTTTATCTATTTTGAGTTTATCTTTGTGTATGGTGTAAGAGAATGGTTGATTTTCATTCTTCTACACATACCTGTCCAATTTTTGCAGCACCATTTATTGAAGAGACTGTCTTTTTTTTTTCCATTGTATATTTTTTCCTGGTTTGTCGAAGATATTTGACCATAGAGTTGAGGGTCCATATCTGGGCTCTCTACTCTGTTCCACTGGTCTATGTGTCTGTTTTTATGCCAGTAATATGCTGTCTTGGTGATCAGAGCTTTGTAGTAATGCTTAAAATCAGGCAATGTGATGCCCCCAGGTTTTTTTTTTTTTTTCTTTCTTTTTCAACATTTCCTTAGCAATTCAGGGTCTCTTCTGGTTCCATACAAATTTTAGGATTGTTCGTTCCACCTCTTTGAAAAATGCTGGTGGAATTTTGATCAGGATGGCATTGAAAATAGAGATTGCTCTAGGCAATATAGACATTTTAACAATATTTATTCTTCCAATCCGTGAGCATGGAATGTTCTTCCATCTTTTTGTGTCTTCAGTTTCTTTCATGAGTGTTCTGTAGTTACTCGAGTACAGACATTTATATACCTCTTTGGTTAGGTTTATTCACAGGTATCTTATGGTTCGTGGTGCTATAGTAAATGGAATCGATTCTCTAATTTCCCTTTCTTTGTTTTCATTGTTAATGTATAAGAAAGCAACTGATTTCTGTACATTAATTTTGTATCTTGCCACACTACTGAATTGCTATGTGAGTTCTAGTAGTTTGGGGGTGGAGTCTTTTGGGTTTTTCATATAAAGTATCGTGTCTTCTGTGAAGAGAGAGAGTTTGACTTCTTCATTGCCAATTTGAATACCTTTTATTTCTTTTTGTTGTCTGATTGCTGTTTCTAGAACTTCTAGTACTATGTTGAACAATAATAGTGTGAGTGGACATCCTTGTCGTGTTCCTGATCTCAAAGGGAAGGCTGTCTGCTTTTCCCCATTGAGAATGATATTTGCTGTGAGTTTTTCATAGATCGAATTTATGAAGTTGAGGAATGTTCCCTCTATCCCTATACTGTGAAGAGTTTTAATTAGGAACAGATGCTATATCTTGTCACATACTTTTTCTGCATCAGTTGAGAGGACCATGTGGTTCTCTCTTTTCTTACTGATTTGTTCTATCCCATTGATTGATTCGTGAATGTTGAAGCACCCTTGCATCGCATGGATAAAGCCCACCTGGCCATGGTAGATAATCTTTTTAATGTACTGTTGTTTCATATTAGCTAAGATCTTGTTGAGAATCTTGGCATCCATATTAATCAAGGATATTGGTCTAAAATTCTCCTTTTTGGTGGGGTCTTTGGCTGGTTCGTGGATCAGGGTAATGCTGGCTTCATAAAAAGAGTCTGGAAGTTTTCCTTCTGCTTCTATTTTTTGAAACAGCTTGAGGAGAATAGGTATTATTTCTTCTTTGAATGTTTGGTAGAATTCTCCAGGGAATCCATCAGGTCTGGGGCTCTTGTTTGTTGGGAGGTTTTTGACCACTGCTTCAGTCTCGTTACTACATATTGGTCTGTTCAGGTTGTCATTTTTTCCTGATACAGTTTTGGAAGTTTATAGGTTTCCAAGAATGCATCCATTTCATCTAGATTGCTTAACTTATTGGTATGTAACTGTTGATAATTTCTGATGATTGTTTCTATTTCCTTGGTGTTAGTCTTGATCTCTCCCTTTTCATTCATAATTTTGTTAATTTGGGCCCTCTCTCTTTCTTTTGGGTTAGTTTGGCCAATGGTTTATCAATCATATTGATTCTTTCAAAAAACCAGCTTCTAGTTTCCTTGGTGTGTTCTACTGTATCTCTAGTTTTTATCTCATTGATCTCTGCTCTAATCTTGATTATTTTCCTTCTTGTGTGTGGGGTTGGCTTAATTTGCTGTTGATTCTCCAGTTCTTTAAGGTGTAAAGAAAGCTGGTCTATTCTGGATTTTTCCATTTTTTTGAGGGAGGCTTGGATAGCTATGTATTTCCCCCTTAGGACCGCCTTTGCCATATCCCATAGGTTTTGGACTGAAGTGTCTTCATTCTTATAGGTTTCCATGAAGTGTTTAAGTTCTTGTTTGATATCCTGGTTCATTCAAACATTCTTAAGCAGGATGGTCTTTAGGTTCCAAGTTTGAATTCCTTCCACACTTTTTCTTGTGGTTGAGTTCCAGTTTCAAAGCATTGTGGTCTGAGAATATGCAGGAAATAATATCAAACTTTTGGTATCGGCTGAGCCCTGATTTGTGACCCAGTGTGTGGTCTGTTCTGGAGAAAGTTCCATGTGTGCTTGAGAAGAATGAGTATTCTGTTGTTTTAGGCTGTAAAGTTCTGTATATATCTATGAGATCTATCCGTCCAGTGTGTCATTCAAAGCTCTTGTTTCTTTATTGATTCTTTGCTTAGATGATCTGTCTATTGCTGAGAGTGGCATTTTAAGATCCCCTACAATTAATGTGTTCATATCAATATGACTCTTTATTTTGATTAATCGTTAGCTTATGTAGTTGGCTGCTCCCATATTGGGGGCATAAATATTTACAATTGTTAGATCTTCTTGGTGGATAGATGCTTTAGGAATGATGTAGAGTCCTTCTGTATCTCTGACTAGAGTCTTTAGCTTAAAATCTAATTTATCTCATATGAAAATCGCTACCCCAGCTTTCTTTTGAGGTCCGTTGGCAAGAAAGATGGTGCTCCATCCTTTCATTTCCAGTCTGGATATAGATTTAGGTTCCAAATGTGTCTCCTGTAGACAGTGTATGGATGAGTCCTGTTGTGTTATCAAGTCTGCAACCCTGTGCAGAATGGGATCATTCAGGCCATTCTCGTTGAGAGTGATTATTGAAAGAGAAGTTTTTATTGACATCATGTTGCCTGAGAAGCCCTTCTTTCTATAATTGTCTCTGTAAATTTCTGTTTTATGTCACTCTTGGGTTCTTTAATCTTTTCTAGAACCCCCCTTAATATTTCTTCTGGTGCCAGCTTGGTGGTCACATACTCTTTTAAACTTTGCCAGTCTTGGAAGCTCTTTATCTCTCCATCCATTTTGAATGTCAGCCTTGCTGGATAAAGTATTGCTGGTTGCATGTTCTTCTCATTTAGTGCCCTGAATATGTCTTGGCAGCCCTTTCTGGCTTGCCAGGTTTCTGTGGACAGGTCTGACATTATTCTGATGGACCTTCCTCTGTACATAAGGGATCTCTTCCCCCTAGCTGTTCTCAAAAGCTCTTGTCTAAAATTATGATTTGTCAGTCTCACAATCAAGTGCCTCGAGGTTTTTCTAGATTCTTTGATCTTGGTGGGGGTGGGGATTCTTTCTACCTCTAGGTCACAAGTGCTGGTTCCATTACGCAGAGTGGGAAAATTTTCAGACAGAATATGTTCTATTATATCTTCTAGTGTTCTTTCTCCACCCCCTCAAGGATCCCAATAATTCTGAAGTTGGAACCTTTCATGACTTCATTTATTTCCCTAATTCTGTTTTCATGGCTTCTAAACTGTTCCAAGCCTCCTCCTGATCTTTTTTCTCTATCAGTTTGTCCTCTAGGTCACTAATTATCTTCTGCCTCTGTTATCCTAGCTTTTAGAGTATTTAGATTAGATTGGATCTCATTGATAGCATTTTTAACATCTTCCTGGGAGGCTTTCACTTTTGCCCTTAGAGAGTCTATGTTGTCACTAATGGTTTTCTCCAACCTAGCCATTGCCTGGATAAGTGTTACCCTGAATTCCCTCTCTGAAATACTGTTTATGTCCATATCCAATAGTTCTGTTGGAGAGAGAACAGTTTCTGAATTTTTCCTCTGCTGGGTGTTCCTCCTCCTAGTCATTTTGGTGAGAGGTGTTTGAGGGGATGTGTAGCTGAATATATTAACTGCAATCCGGGCAAGGTGCACCCTGGAACGCTCTGAGCAATTGGAAGTCACCACCAAAAAGAAAGAAAAAAGACAAAAAAAAGAGAGAAGAGAAGACCCAGCCAGAATGGACCCCAAAAGTAAGATTTATAAGGAAAACAAACAAAAACAGACAAACAAAAAGACTGACAAAAGTAAATGACAAGAAAAAAAAAAAAAAAAAAGAACCCAGCCAAAATGAACTCCAAGGATTTATATTATACCATAACTAAAACAACTACACTGGAACACTGACAGAAGGAAAATATGGGAGGTGGTTATAAATCCTTGATGTGGGTGAGAAAGGTTATTTTGATTCTTCCTGGGTGTATCTTTGTTAAAGGACTCAACTTTCCAAAGATAAAGGGAGATTAAAACTGTTTTATATATAGGGGTAGTATTGATTAGGTAAAGAGGATTGCCTTGAAGCTTTTATCTATATGTATTAAAAAATAGAAAAGAATAGAAAAGAAAAAAACAGGTATATGTATGAAAAAGTTCGAGTTAAAAGATTATGGAATATGTTATATCGAAACACTAGTTGTAATGGTAAGTAGGTTAAAAAAAATAAACAAAATAAGAATAGTTGAGAATGAATTAAAATAAAAGTTGCGTCTATGAAATATACAGGTTTTAAGGCAATACCAGTAGCTTAATATATTGTTTTCCCCTGATACTGGGGTTATACAGTTTTATGGGGACCCTGTGGTGGTTGTCCTCTTCTTTGTTTGGCTGGCTTTCTAGGGGAGGGGGTTGCCATGTTATTTTTTGTTTGGGTTGAGTCCTTCTGCCCCCTATCAAGGGGCTTGGCTCTGTGGAAACTGGTTTTTCAGGCTTTTGTTCTCTGGTGGTTTTTGTTCTTTGGTGGCTTTTTGTGGCCCTTTGGAGGTTTAGTGGAAAGTAAACTGCACCCAGACCTCTGTCTCAGAGAAAAGCCTTAGTCTGCTCCCCTCTGGGTGGTCCAGAGTACACAGACTCCCCCTCTGTAAACTCTGCTGAACAACGCAGTCTCCCACACCCCCAGCCACCATCTCAGTGGTCACCTGAGGCCCCTGCTAGTCTCTGTATCCCCGTTCCACTAAAACCATGAGCGATATTGGTCCAGGGAGCCCGCTTCCGGTGGCTGCCTTTACCGGGACAGCTGTCTGGCATCCAGACCTCAGGTTGCCACTACAGATCGTGACAGGTGATCATGCTGAATTCCTTTAGGCACGGTCTGGGAGAATCCAGACCCTCGACCAGTCCTAGAGACCACTGGCTAGAGCCTGCATGGATTTTTCTCAGGCATGGCGGGGTGTGGGTCAGACCCCGGTTGCGCAGTGTGCAATAGTTCTAGGGAGCACTGACTGGCACCATCACCAGACTCCCTCATGTAGGGGCGGGAGTGTGCCAAGCTGAGCCATGGTGCCAACCACTCGCAACCCCGGGAGCTCAGCCACACTCTCTCTGGCACGGGTGGTCATCGGTGGTGGCTGTCCTGGGACTGTGGGCTTAGACCCATGCCCATGCCTGCTCGATTCCACCAGTTGCCCCTTAAGATATTTTGCTCTTTTTGAGTGCTTTTAACCAGACTCCAAGTTAATGCTGGTCCCCAATCACAGGGCACTTTCATATTGGGGTATTACTCTCTAGTGGGTCACTTCTGGAGGCTCCCTCCCACTTCTGTTTATCCTCCGATGTAAGTCAATTGTTCACACTCTTTACCTCTCCACTGGTGTCTTCTGCCCCTGTAAAGATCCAGAAGGGTATAATCTTACATCTCAGGCTGATTTCATGGGTGTTCAGAGTGTTCTGGTAGATATTTAGCTCACTCTAGGAGACCAATTTGAACAGGGTCTCCTACTTCTTTGCCATCTAGCCCCTCCCCCTCTATTTTATTAGAATTTTTAAAGAATTAACTTTTGACCATACTGAACTTCTCCATTTTTTCTCTTTTATTAAATTCCTTCTATTATATTTCATACTTTCTAATTTATTTTGCTGTGTATTTTCATTATTTTTCTAACCTCCTGAGGTAGAAACTTAGCCTGTAAATTTTAGTATTTTTGGTAATACATGTATGTTAATTTATATATTCTATTTATTTTATTTTATTCTATTTTATATTTTATTGTTAAAAAGGTTTTATTTACAATTTGAATCCTGGGACATTTGTTTCAAAAGCCTCAGAAAGTTATAAAGCACATGCCTAAATAGGATTACAGATCATTACAAAACTTAAAACTTATTTACTTAACCAAGGTGGAAATCAGAGGTTCCAGTGGCAAATATGTAGGATTATTCAGTTAGCAAAACTTAGTTCTTTTAATAGTGAGAAGTTTTAACTTTAAGTAGTCCAAGATCTGATAAAGACAAAACATAAAACTTTTGGTTTTCTGAGTAGACAAAGGAGAAAAAAAATCTTGTTTATATTTTATTATCAAGAGCAGCTATTTACAGTCCATTAAAAGTCTGACTATGCAATGTTTTTATTCAATTAAAATGTTTTCCAAAATCCTGTATGTTTTGTCAGCCTATCAGTTACTTAGGATTATGTTTGTATTCTTCAAACATATGAGGATCTTCTAGTTATTTTTTGGACGTTGATCCCTAATATATTTGCACTGAAGATAAAGAATATCCTTTTTTGAGACATGTTTATCTTTTTGCATGAGCTCCTTCCAAGACAATTTCTTTACCAACATACCTGACCTCAAGCAACTACTGATCTGTCCCTGCAGATTCACCTTTTACTAGAATTTCATGAGAATAGAATATACTTTTTTGGTGTTTGAGTTTTCTAGTTATGTAATGGGAATGTTAATCTGCTACAAATACTGAATCATAGCCAGAAGAAAAGATCCTCCATGGGGCACCTGGGTGGCTCAGTCAGTTAAGCGTATGACTTTGGCTCAGTTCATGATCTTGGGGTCCTGGAGTCAAGCCCCCTGTTGTGCTCCAGGTTCAGCAGGCAGTCTACTTATCCTTCTCACCCTATCTCTTCCCTTCCCTCTGCTTGTGCTCTCTCTGTCTCTCTATCGAATAATTTTTTTAAAAAAGGAAAAGGTCCTTCCTAATAATTTTGAAAATCAAAACTTTATTAATGTTTAAATTATACATAATAAAATTCATCCATTTTAAGTGATTCACACTGATGAGTATTGACAATTTTAACACCTAATCAGCTCACTATTCAAGTTATAAAAAATTGTCATCCTGTTTAGAAAAATTCCCTCATGCTCCCTTGTAGTAAAAATCCCTCTGTAGGGCACCTGGCTGGCTCAGTAGGTTAAGCCGCTGCCTTCGGCTTAGGTCGTGAACTCAGGGTCCTGGGATCAAGCCCCACATTGGGCTGTCTGCTCAGTGGGGAGCCTGCTCCCCCCCCCCCTCTGCCTGCCTATCTGCCTACTTATGATTTCTCTCTCTGTCAAATAAATAAGTAAAATCTTAAAAAAAAAAAAATCCCCCTGTACCCCATTAATTTTATGGCTGAGTAATATTCCATTATACATACATATATATACACATATATAATATATATGAACATATATATATGAAATATATACTTAAGTATATACATCTTCTTTATCCATTTATCAGTCAGTGGACACTTGGGCTGTTAAATAATGGATGGGGATTAGAGAGTGCACTTGTGATGAGCACCAAAAGTTATATGAATGTGTTGAATCACTAAATTGTACACTGAAACTAATAATACATGGTATCTTAATTAACTAGAATTTATTTTTATTTTTATTTTTTTAAAGATTTTATATATTTATTTGACAGACAGAGATCACAAGTAGGCAGAGAGGCAGGCAGAGAGAGAGGAGGTTGCTGCCCGTGTTCTCCTCAAGGATTTTGATAGATTCCTTTCTCACATTGAGGTCCTTCATCCATTTTGAGTCTATTTTTGTGTGTGGGGTAAGGAAATGGTCCAGTTTCATTTTTCTGCATGTGGTGTTCAATTTTCCCAACACCATTGGTTGCAGAGGCTGTCTTTTTTCACTGGACATTCTTTCCTGCTTTGTCGAAGATTAGTTGACCATAGAGTTGAGGGTCTATTTCTGGGCTCTCTATTCTGTTCCATTGATCTATGTGTCTGTTTTTGTGCCAGTACCATACTGTCTTAATGATGACAGCTTTGTAATAGAGCTTGAAGTCTGGAATTGTGATGCCACCGACTTTGGCTTTCTTTTTCAACATTCCTCTGGCTATTCGAGGTCTTTTCTTGTTCCATATAAATTTTAGGATTATTTCTTCCATTTCTTTTAAAAAAAATGGATGGGATTTTGATAGGGATTGCATTAAATATGTATATTGCTTTAGGTAGCATAAACATTTCACAATATTTGTTCTTTGAATCCATGAGCATGGAACATTTTTCCATTTCTTTGTGTCTTCCTCAATTTCTTTCATGAATACTTTATAGTTTTCTGAGTACAGATTCTTTGTCTCTTTGGTTAGGTTTATTCTTAGGTATCTTATGGCATTGAGTGCAGTGGTAAATGGGATTGACTCCTTAATTTCTCTTTCTTCTATCTGGTTGTTGGTATATAGAAATGCAACTGATTTCTGTTCATTGAAAATATATCCTGACTATTTACTGAATTATTTAACTCATACAATTTACTGTATGAGTTCTAGCAGATTTGGAGTGGAGTCTTTTGGGTTTCCCATATAAAGTATCATATCATCTGCAAAGAGTGATAGTTTGACTTCTTCTTTACTGATTCCGATGCCTTTTATTTCTTTTTGTTGTCTGATTGCTGAGGCTAGGACTTCTAGTACTATGTTGAATAGCAGTGGAGATAATGGACATCCCTGCTGTATTCCTGACCTTAGCAGAAAAGCTCTCTGTTTTTCTCCATTGAGAATGATATTCACTGTGGGTTTTTCATAGATGGCTTTGTTGATATTGAGGTATGTAACCTCTACCCCGACACTTTGAAGAGCTTTGATCAGGAAAGGATGTTGTACTTTGTCAAATGCTTTTTCAGCATCTATTGAGAGTATCATATGGTTCCTGTTTTTTCTTTAATATATTGTATCACAGTGATTGATTTGCATATGTTGAACCAACCTTGTAGCCCAGTATTATATCCCACTTGGTCATGGTGAATAATCCTTTTAGGGTACTGTTCGATCCTATTGGCTAGTATTTTGGTGAGAGTTTTTGCATCTGTGTTCATCATGAATACTGGTCTGTAATTCTCCTTTTTGGTGGAGTCTTTGTCTGGGTTTGGGATCAAGGTAATGCTGGCCTCATAAAATGAGTTTGGAACTTTTCCTTCAATTTCTATTTTTTGGAACAGTTTCAGGAGAATAGGTATTGGTGGAATTCCCCTGGGAAGCCATCTGGCCCTGGGCTCTTGTTTGTTGGGAGATTTTTGATGACTGCTTCAATCTCCTTATTGGTTATGGGTCTGTTCAGGTTTTCTATTTCTTCCTGGTTCAGTTATGCTAGTTTATACATTTCTAGAAGTGCATCCATTTCTTCCGGATTGTCAAATTTGCTGGTGTATTGTCGCTCATAATATGTTCTTTTAATTGTTTGTATTTCTTTGGTGTTGGTTGTGATCTCTTTTCCTTCATTCATGATTTTATTAATTTGGGTCCTTTTACTTTTCTTTTTGATAAGTCTGGCAAGGGTTTATCAATCTTATTAATTTTCCAAAGAACCAACCCTAGTTTTTTTTATCTGTTCTACTGTTCTTTTGGTTTCTATTTCATTGTTCATTGATTTCTGCAGTGATTCATTATTTCTCTTCCTCTGCTGGGATTAGGCTTTCTTTGTTGTTCTTTCTCCAGCTCTTTCAGGTGTAGGATTAGGTTGTATATTTGAGACCTTTCTTGTTTCTTGAGAAAGGTTTGTACTGCTATATATTTTCCTCTCAGGACTGCTTTTGCTGTGTCCCACAGATATTGAACCGTTGTGTTTTCATTTTCATTTGTTTCCATGAAATTTTTCAATTCTTCTTTAATTTCCTGGTTGACCCATTCATTTTTTAGAAGGATGCTGTTTAGTCTCCATGGATTTGCGTTCTTTCCAAATTTCCTCTTGTGATTGAGTTCTAGCTTCAGAGCATTGTGGTCTGAAAATATGCAGGGAATGATTCCAATCTTTTGATACCAGTTGAGACCAGATTTACAACTCAGGATGTGATCTATTCTGGAGAATGTTCCATGTGTACTAGAGAAGAATGTGTATTCTGTTGTTTTTGGATCTAATGTTCTGAAAGTATCTGTGATGTCCTTCTGGTCCAGTGTGTCATTTAAAGCCTTTATTTCCTTGTTGATCTTTTGCTTGGATGATCTGTCCATTTCAGTGAGGAAGGTGTTAACGTCCCCTACTATTATTGAATTATTGTCAATGTGTTTCTTTGATTTTGTTATTAATTGGTTTATGTAGTTGGCTGCTCCTATTAGGGGCATAGATATTTAAAATTGTCAGATCTTCATGTTGGACAGACCTTCTAAGTATGATCTAGTGTCCTCCCTTATCTCTTATTATAGTCTTTGGCTTAAAATCTAATTTTTCTGATATAAGAATTACTACCCCAGTTTTTTTTTTGATGTCCATTAGCATGGTGAATTGTTTTCCACCTCCTCACTTTAAATCTCGTGGTGTCTTTTGCTCTAAAATGAGTTTCCTGATACCCTGATATTCTGATATCCTGTGTCTTTTGATTGGGGGCATTTAGCCCATTTTTATTCAGGGTAGCTATTGAAAGATATGAATTTAGTGCCATTGTATTGCCTGTTAAGTGACTGTTATTGTGTATCGTCTCTGTTCTTTTGTGGTCTACTACTTTTAGCTGTCTCTTTGCTTAGAGAACCCCTTTCAATATTTCCTGTAGAGCTGGTTTGGTGTTTGCAAATTCTTTTAATTTTTGTTTGTCCTGGAAGCTTTTTATCTCTCCTTCTATTTTTAATGATAGCCTAGCTGGAAATAGTATTGTTGGCTTCACCTTTTTCTCATTTTGTGCTCTGAATATATCATGCCAGTTTTTTCTGGTTACCCAAATTATTTACAATTTTTATATCTGATTAATATTTACCCAATATGGGGGCACCTGGGTGGCACAGTGGTTTAAGCCTCTGCCTTTGACTCAGCTCATGATCTCAGGGTCCTGGGATCGGGCCCCACATTGGGCTCTTTGCTCAGTGGGGAGCCTGCTTTCCCTTCTCCCTCCATGCCTCTCTGCCTACTTGTGATCTTTCTGTCCCTGTCAAATAAATAAATAAAATCTTAAAAAAATATATTTATCCAGTATGTTTTTGGTATATTCAGTTTTAATATTTTTAGTATAGCTTCATGTCCATCTGAATAAAAACATGTATCTATTACACATTCAACATCTGTATAATTTATAAGAAATATGCTTTTCTTTGTTAATGTTTTTGAAACAGCAGTCATATTCTAATCTTGACTACAACCTAGAGGGTCTCATATCTTGATAGTTTAATACTTTGGGGGAAGGGCCATAGCCTGCTATGTTGTGGATTTGGCATGTATTTGGTGTTCTAAAATATTATGGTGTTAAGGTAGAGAAAAGTGTTTAGATACATTATTATAATCTTTTTGTGAAAGGAGCTGTTGGGCCTGAAATATGCCCAATTCATAATTTTATCTTTTCTTTTAAGTATTTTCTAATGTTTCATATTTCTCCAATTTTTCCTTCTGAATAATTTTACTTTTTTCCTATTTTTTATACTTATATCTTCCTACCTCTAGTCAGAAAAGTTATTTTCTTTTTTTTTTAAAAAGATTTTATTTATTTATTTGACAGACAGAGATCAAAAGTAGGCAGAGAAGCAGGCAAAGAGGAAGGGGGAAGCAGGTTCCCCGCCGAGCAGAGAGCGCAATGCGGGGCTCGATCCCAGGACCCTGAGATCATGACCTGAGCCAAAGGCAGAGGCTTTAACCCACTGAGCCACCCAGGCACCCCAGAAAAAGTATTTTCAACACAAGGAACTCTAAGCCTAATATGAAATTAAGCATGTTCCTTTAAACATTTTGTGAAAAAATGTGGAAACTTCATTTTCTTGTTATGTATTACTCAGTGAATCTCCTTTTCAAATATAGAGCCTTATTTTAGCCAGGATTTTAGGATAAAAATTTTTTACTCCATCTATATCTGCCTTATTTTTTCATATGAGAAATATTTGGTTATCTGTTTTTGGTAAATTACTGGTTTGCTCATATTTAAAGATTATTTTGAAACATAGAGGTGGAAGTACTGTTTATCATACCATACATGATTCCCTGCAGGATCAGGAAATATAGCTAAAACATGCATTGCAGAAAATATGGAAACAATTACATCCCCAATTTTTTATATATAAATATTTAAGTTATATTGTTAAGCAAGTATCATAATGATTCTTCTCTTTGGTGGTCAGAGAAGAGACTCAATTTGATGGGGAGATGGTGTAAAAAATTGAATTTGCCACATTTATGAGACTTTTACTCTCTAAGCTTTATTTAGTTTGCTTTTACAACTTTCACTGAGGGGGTTTTACAATGCATTTGGTATTGGCAAATGCTTGATAATTCCCTAGCATGTATGGAAGTACAATATAACACTTCCAACCTTTAAGACCAAACACTTTGGTAAATACCACAGATGCCAAATTGCTCTAGCAGGTGCTAAATTGCTACTAGTGTATCACCTTGGGATATGATGAAGATAAATGGAACACTGTATATTTTCCCAGTATTCCTCAATTACTGGAACACCTGTGCTAAACGATGTGGGGCTAATGCACCATAAACATCCTCACAATGCTCAAAGGACCTTCTACTTTCACATTTCAACTTGCTTACAGGGCCTTAATGTAGGTGTTGGAAGTGTTTCACCTATCCTTGACACTGTTACCACATAGTGATGTATCAGTGACATATTCATGGCAGCTGACTTTTTCCTTTCTCTGTCCAGTTTTTTTTTTTTTTTTTAAATCTCCTCACCTTAATTTACTGTTTTTTTTTATGTCTACTCCTACCTCATTTTTGTTACAAGACTATGTATGCCTCCTTTTGCTTCATAAATTGTCTTCACTCTTTGCTTAAACATCAAAGACTTGTATCATTGAAGTGATGTCAGATGCTCTTATCAGTGTAGTTCTAGCACTTCTGTTTATCAGCAGATGACCTTTGTTGTATGTAAACCTTGATAGGCAATATAGAGGTTCTAAAGTTGACAATAATGCTTGTATGGAAGCAAGATGGAATATTATAAGATGGAAATGCTTGTAAATATATTTGTGGTAGCTATGGATCTGGCAACTGCTTTTTATTTTTATTTATTTATTTATTTATTTTTATTTTATTTATTTATTTGACAGAGAGAGATCACAAGTAGGCAGAGAGGCAGGCAGAGAGAGAGAGAGAGGGAAGCAAGCTCCCTGCCGAGCAGAGAGCCCGATGCGGGACCCGATCCCACGACCCTGAGATCATGACCTGAGCCGAAGGCAGCGGCTTAACCCACTGAGCCACCCAGGCGCCCCTGGCAACTGTTTTTTAATATTTGGATCTGTTTTTATCCAATTTAAATATTAAAAGTCAAATGGTGTGTGTGTGTGTGTGTATGTGTTAATGTATTTATGAGAACCATATCCATAGTTACTGTAAATTCAGTTGCTATTTCTTTTACATATTTTTTTTTAATTTAAGCTACTAGGTTTATGAGTATTTTATTTTTAAGTAAGCTCCATGCCTCATATGGAGCTCAGCACGACACTTGAACTTATGACCCTGAGGTCAACCCTAAGCTGGGATCAAGGGTCAGATGCTTAACTGACTGGGCCACCCAGTTGCCTCTATTTATTTTTTTACATACATTTGTATGCTCTTTTTTATTGACATATGTAATATTAGTTTCAGGTGTACAGTGATTCGACATTTATATACACTGTGAAATGATCACCACAATGTCTAGTTACTGCCTGGCACCATAAAAGATTACAAAACATTTGTGTGTGTGTGTGTGTGTGTGTGTGTGTGTGTGTGTGTGTGTGATGAGAACTTTCAAGATGCACTCCCAGAGGCCGTCAAATATGTACTAAAATACCACTGACTATACTCACCATGCTACACACCATATCCCCATGACCTATTCATTTCATGGCTAGAAGTCTGTTACAGATTATTTTTAAGAGCCTTAGATAAGTTCACATACGATACAATTCAACCCTTGAAAGTCTGTAACACAGTGTTTGTAGTATGTTCATAGGTTTGTGTGACTATTATCACAATCTATATTTGGAGCATTTCTGTTTCCTGGAAAGGAAGTTCTTAATCCCACTAGCAGTTGATCCCTATCCCCATATACCATATCTCCTCCAAGCCCCATGCAACTACTAATCTGTTGTGTGTCTCTATAAATTTGTCTTCTTGTTCTTTCACTATTTTAAAGATAATGTCTTTACATTTCAGAAATTTTAATTTTATGAACTTCACTGTGAATTTCTCCCTTTCTGTGGTGTTCATAGAATTTTGTAATTTATGGCTTCATTTTTTTTTGTCATTTTTCAAAAGCTATCTTCAGTTATCATCTGCCCCACCTGTCTCTCTTTTTTTTAAAAGGCTACATTGCTTTGCCTCCAGTGTGTGTATATCTTTATATAGCTCTTCTTTTATAGATTGAGGTCTCTACAGTATATCTCATATAGATCTTTATAATTTTATCTTATATTTCATGTTTTAGGTATGAGATGTCTTATTTCTAATGATCCATCACTATCAGGATTTGGAGCAATAGTGGGGAAGACAAGGGAAAATCTAAGAAACTGTGCATTTTATGTATGTTAGAATCTCAACTGTTTTTATGGATTTATTTGAGTTTGCATCTGTCTCTGAAATAAACACAGAGGGATCTCTATGAATCTAAAGCATATCAAGCTTTCACCTGTGTAGTTGCTTATTTAGGTTTTTTTTTTTTTTTTAAGATCCTGATTAGAAAATAAGAAGCCCTGTGACTTTCCATTAAAAAGTAAGCAGGTAGAGAGAAGCATAAACTACTTTATCACAATGGCTTTCCATGCCTTTGAAATATGAAATGTTATATTATTATTGGGTTCAGAAGTCACTATCCAGGCTTATCCAGAAAGTGATTATTCTTCAGAAGTGAAGACATCGAGTAGGAGCAGGATAAAGAGAGATTTGATAATCCCTCAATGTACAGTGCTACTCTAACCTGACAATTTTAAACTCCAAAGATATCATCCCGAATCTACAGGTATAGACAAAACAGACCCTAATATATGGAATAATCAAAAAGCAACCTTTTTTTGTGTTATTTAACAACACAAACTATAGTATTGGAAACTTGCTCTGTGAATTTATTGTTTGGAATGAATATGTGGAGATCAGTTTATTAATAAAAGAAAATATTTTTTCTTCACATACCCATGCAAACATAAAATAGTATGACACGTCCATAAAGTTTAATGAAATTTTGTTTGAATAAGGTATTTATTGATATTTGCTTGAAGGCAAATACTTTGCTCTTTAAAAAATGAATAATAAGGTCAGTGCTATCTCCTTGAATTTAAAACACTCAATAAATAAGGCAACTTAAAGTACATTTACCTTACCACCATTCACTCTACAAATGTTTATAGCAAGGCCTTATGACTCACATTTTAGCAGCCAATCTGTTATGCCAAATTATTGATTTTGGGGGTCATATAAAGGTCTATGAACAAACAAGTAGGAGACTTTAAGCTAAGTTGTCAGAGAATTGACAGAGCTATCCAGTATTTTGTCATCACAGTGCTGTTTTTTTATCTGAAGAACAGTCTGATTCCTGAATGAATTTTAATGGCTTAATCATGCTAAAGAATGACATGAGTCAAAATAACCACCTTAGAAAGTTAAACATATTCAACTAAAAAGGTAATGAAGTGAAATGAAGTGGAGAATTCAGTTCTTGCCTGGGGTGGATGCCCAAGTTTTCAGTAAATGAATAATGGAAATGTTTGTATAATAATAATCAATCCTTCCAATAATGGGTTTGCTGTCAGCTTATAGTCTTGTTGAGAAATTAAATTCCAATGAATTCATTTGCTAAGTCAGGCATAGGCTTTGAGTTATCAGTATGGGCAGGGACTTCTCCCAGATGCCTGCCTTGAGCAACTTCCCTGGGTCAGGTTAGAAGAGTTTTTATACTAATTGCTACAGTTTCCTTCTGTAGAGACTTTGCTACTTAAATCAGTTACTAAACAGTGCCTGCTATGAGAAGGCAGAGAGCTATGAGCCAGAGACAGAATCTGTTAGTCTGGCTATGAATGCCATCCTCCCAGCTCATAGATCTCTGTCCAGTCTGCATTCTTAGTTCTGTGACATGGCTCAGAATGAAATAAATACTGTCCTCTTACTATCTTCCTCTTACCTCTACCAAGATCTCCTCAAACTCTTATTTATGGAGTAATTAAGTGTTCTCTTTTTCCCTCCTTTCCTCTTTCCCTTCTCTCATTTTCTCTCATTTGTCTCTGTTTCTCTCTCTCTCTCTCTCTCTCATACACACACAGACAAATGTGCATGTGCACGCACATGCATTGCTTTTTCTCTTGTTAGTATTATAATTTAGTGCACTCTCAAATTTTCACTCTAGAATTTCTGTGGAATAATGTAATCAAATATATTCCTAGACAAAATGGATCCCACCCAAGGAAGAATGCTGATAGAAGCTATCAAGGGTTCATCTCTATTTGTGTACAGCTTTATTATAAACATGTAAAGGCATACTGAGAAAGACAAAAACCATATAATTTCACTCCTATGTGGAATCTTAAACAAATGAATTAATAAAAAGCAGAATCAGACCTATAAATAGAAAAAACTGATGGTTGCCAGAAGGAAGGACGGTGGAGGCATGGGCAATATGGGTGAAGGGGATTGGGAGATACAGGCTTCCTGTGTGGAATAAGTCACAAGAGTAAAAGGGACAGAATAAGGAAGATAGTCAATGATACTGTAGTAGCATTTGTATGGTGACAGATGGTAGCTACACTTGTAGTGAGCATACCATAATATACAGAGCAGTTGAATCACTATGTTGTACACCTGAAATAGAATAACATTGTATATCAACTAGACTCAAATTTAAGAAAAAAATTCAAAAGTAGGAAAAAAAATCTAGGAAAAAAGAAGTCCTGGAAAAGTCATAATAGTCAATAACAAGGACTTAGATGTCAGGCAGACCTGAGTTGAAATCACTGTACCGCATTTCCTAGGTGAGTGATTTGAAAAAGTTATTTTATGGCTGAGTAATAGTCTGCTGTGCATATATACTACATCTTCTTTCTTCACTCATTAGTCGATAGACACTTGAGCTGTTAAATAGGTGATGGGGATGAAAGAGTTCGCTTGTGGTGAGCACTAGGTGTTTTGGTTGTATGGAGGTATTGAATCATGATATTGTACACTTGAAATTACACTGCATGTTAACTAACTGGAATTTTAATAAAAACTAAAGTTATTTCACAGACTCCCTCAGTTTCCTTCAATGCATTATTGGGAAAATCGTACTATCAATCTTGTGTAATCATTTTGAGAATTAAGAGTAATTATACATGAAAGTGCCGACCTAGTATATTACTTGGAACCAAGTGAATACTCAGGTATCTAATACATTTATTTAGATATTTCCAACTATTTATCTATAATATGAACATGAAAGTCACTCATAGAAAATGTAATCAAATTTTATTTTGGTTTTCTTTCTTAGCAATGCATAGTTGAGGATATTTTATAATTGTAAATCATTAAAGTATTAGGATGCACAGTTTCTCTTCTCTGACCAAGGCAACCATTAATTAGCTTTTTCTCATACTTGATTATGTTTTGACTTTCCTGGAAAATTTCAATAAAAGGCTTATATGTTACATGGTATTCTTTTACATCTAGCTTCTTTTGCTCATCAGATGATAAGGGACATGGAAGGACATTTTTGGTATGATACTACTGTGTTATATCTTAATTTTTGTGGTGGTTAAATAGGTATATACATTTTTAAAAACTCATCAAAATAATAATCAGAATGAGTTCATTTTATTATATGGGAAATATTTATCAATAAAGTTGTTTCAAGAAAAGCCCAGCAAAGAAAACTCTAGGCTAAAATACTTTTAGCAATAAAATATTTACTTAAAATTTAATGAAGAAATACTATAGCAGGACTTCAAAAAATAAAAAAAGAAAAATACTTTCCAAGAAATTCTATAATGCCAGCAAAATTTGGAAACCAAAACCTCAACAAAATTCTAAGAAAGAAATTTGCAGGCAGATCTCATTCATGAACACAGGTGTAAAAATAAAATATATATATATTACTAAATCAAATTCCGGCAACAATGAATTATAATATATAAAGATAATGTGTGTATGCATGTGTATGTTTGTGTACATACATATATATACACACATGTTTAATGTATTAACAAAGTTATTATGACTGCAAAGTCTTATTCTATAAATGCAAATCTGATATAACAATAGAATATGTAACACTGTATCTCAGCACTTTAAGAAATAGTAACATGATATGACCATATTGATAGATTCAGAAAAATTGTTTGATGAAGCGCAGTGCATTCATTTTAAACTTAGCCATTTAGGAATATAAAGGACCTAACTTTCTTTTTTTAAAGATTTTATTTATTTATATATTTGACAGAGATCACAACTAGGCAGAGGCAGGCAGTGAGGGAAGAGGGAGCAGGCTCCCTGCTGGGCAGAGAGCCCAGTGCGGGGCTGGAGCCCAATATGGGGCTTGATCCCAGGACCCTGAGATCATGACCTGAGCCAAAGGCAGAGGCTTAACCCACTGAGCTACCCAGGTGCCCCTAAAGAACCTACCTTAATTTGGTAAGACGTATCTATAAGGAACTTAGAGCAAACATTATGCTTAATGGTGAATTATTACAACTTCCCAATTAGTATCTGAAAAGCAAAAATTACACCTTCAGTGCAACTTATATTCAACATTATACTGATGACTCTAGACAGTCTGATAATAAAAAGAAATAAGAAAGTTATGATTTAAACTATTTTATAGATGATTATGATGTATAGGCAAAAATAGCTAACAGAATTAGAATCTTTTTTAATTAAATATAACAAGTTTATTATCAAATAGTTCCTTTATGTTCAACACCTGTCAGAATAGCTAAAATCAACAACACAAGAAACAGTGTTGGCAAGGATGTGGAGATTTTACAGTACTGGGTTCTCTGACTTATTTTGCTTAACATAATTTCCTTAGGGTGTATTCATTCCATCCATGTTGTCACAAATGACAGGATCTAGTTCTTTTTTATGATTGAGTAATATTCCATCACACACACACACACACACACACACACACACCCCTCTACCACATCTTCTTTTTTTTTTTCTCAAAGACTTTATTTATTTGTCAGAGAGATCACAAGTAGGCAGAGAGGCAGGCAGAGAGAGAGGGGGAAGCAGGCTCCCCGCTGAGCAGAGAGCCCGATGCAGGGCTCGATTCCAGGACCCCAGGACCATAACCTGAGCTGAAGGCAGAGGCTTAACCCACTGAGCCACCCAGGCGCCCCTCTACCACACTTTCTTTATCCATTTATCTGTCAGTGGATACTTAGGTTGTTTCTCTGTCTTGGCTATTGTAAATAAAGCTGCAGTGAGCATGGGGATACAGATATCTTTTCAAGTTAGTGTTTTTGTTCCCTTCAGATAAATACTCATAAGTGGAATTCCTGAATCATATGATAGTTCAATTTTAATTTTTTGAGGAAATTCCATGTAGTTTTCTGCCAATTTACGTTTTCATGTATGCAAAGTCTGATGCTCACTCTTTCTGACTTTTCCTCCCCAGTATTTTTCTTCTTACTTTCTAGCACTGGACTCACCATAATTTCATGTTCTTTTAGTAACTCAGTGCAGCATACTTCTGTGTATGTGTTGAAGGCCATGTGTGACACTGACTGAGGTCTGCCCTCCCATTTAAAACCATAAAAACAAGACATTCATTTAATGCCTATTTCTTTGTTTAAGAAAATACTTCTTGGTTTTGTTTATTAGATATTTCATGGGTGTGTTCTTTTGTAGTTTTGTTTTTAATATATAATTTGTTGTTATTTGTGGAAGGGCTGGTCTAATTCGAGCCTCTCTGCCATCAGTGAAAATAGAAGCAGTTTCTGTTAAAATGAAAAATTATTTATAACCTATGACTGAATAATTTTATTCTTGGTTACATAGTCAATAAAATAAGTCTGTGTATATGTACTGAGAGAGAAGAAAAGAAATGGTCATAGGAACTTTATCTTATAGGTAAAAACTGTAAGCCATTCAAATTCAATTAATAATGTAATAGATGAATACATTTTTATGTATTTTTACCTGGACTACTATACCATAAAAGCAATGTAATGATTACAGGTACCTATAACAACATAATTGATTTACAAAAACATTTTAATAAAAAAGATGCAAGAGTATATACTGCATGAATCCATTTATAAAAAATCAAAAAGTAGAAAAAAAAAAGTACAGCATACAGTTTTGTAAGCTAGGACTTGGGGCCTTTTGGAGAAGTAGGATGGCCATTGTGATTTTGAGTGGCCTCAGAGGTACTTTATTTCTATACATTTTGTGATGATTAATGATATTACGATGACTGTGCTCTGAATTACTATATATACATTTCTTACGTATGCCACATAAAAGTTAAAAATTAAAAGTTTCAGAAATACAAAAAGGCCACAGTATCATATAACTAGAAAACAGATACAAAAATATTAAATAGAAATAAATAGATCTCCCACACATACTGCCACTTCAAAGTAAATCAAGCAGTGGGGTGCCTGGCTCAGTCAGTTGGGCTTCCAACACTTGATTTCAGCTCAGGTCATGATCTCAGGGCCATGAGGTTGAGCCCCACATTGGGCTCTGCCCTCAGCATGGAGTCTGCTTGGGATTCTCTCTCCCTCTTTCTCCACCCCCCCAAATAAAATAAATATTAAAAAAATAAGAAGAATAATGAGGATATATTACCTCACTGTTTAAATAACTATGTAATGTGTCTGTAAATGGGCAAGAAAAAACTTAAGTGATATAGATATGTAAGATGGATTTTCATTTTTCTCCATGTTTTCCTGCTTCTTAAATATTGTACAATAATATTGAAAGATAAAGGAAAATATATTTAATGATTCATGTGTTCTAGAACATGAGGATGGGATGGACATGTGAGTCTACAGAGGGGATAGCATTAGGAGATGTCTCTGTGTTGATGCAATAGTTCTCTATCTTGTTTCTGTAAAGATTACATGAATCTATGTATGCATGGGATAAAATTGCATGCAAGTACACACAAACACACATGTAAATATATATATATGTAAAAACTAAATGAGGTCTGTAGTCCAGTTAAAAATACTATATCAGTATTAGTTTCCTGGTTTTGATATTGTATTATAGTCATTTAAGGTGTCACTATTGCAAAACCTTAGTGTGGGGTTCACAGAACTATGTGTACTCTTCTTGGAACTTCCTTTAGTATGTAATTATTTCAAATTAATTAGTATATAATTATTTCAAAATAAACATTAAAAATAAAGACTTAATGACATATCTGTACTTTAAGTTGTGTATTTCCATACATGCTGTTAGAGAATGTATGACATCACGAAATTATAATAAACTTTGACGTAAGTAAATGACAATATTGAATTGATGGAGTAAGAAATAGGTGATGGAAAATTAAAGTTGGTTAATAAATAACCATAGGCCACGTTTTTTCAAAGGAAAAAAATATTGAATTAGAAGCTCAATAGGGATATTTAATCTCTGTTAACGAAAGTTTTCCCTCCTGCTCTACCACATGTGCATAGGAATATATTTTATTTTTATGATTTCAAATTATTCTCATACCTCACAGTTAATGGGACTTGATCCCATAACTGTTTTACTGTTTTATGGTCCCCTATGCTTATGAGTGCTATTCTTTTTATTCTTGATCATTTTAAGCACAATTATTTAACTTTTGAAACTTTGATCTATTAGTTCAGATACTTATGTACAAGTCTGTGCATTTATTGACTTTGGTGTGTGTCTTTCATATCATGACATTTTCTCTGTTATTTTAAAAGATATTTTTAGCATTTGTATTTCCTGGGGATTTGTCTTTTCTTCTCTTTTCATTCACATCTTAGGTTTCTCACTGTTTACAGTTAGCTGGTTTTACATTAATGTCTTGGAGCTCTAGGCTCCATCTACCTAAAAGTCCTTTAGATCTTTAGTCACAGGTTTTGCTGTAGTTTTCCCTATTTCTTGCCCTCAACATTATTATTTCAGTCATGTTCATGCATTTCATAAGATCTAACTACATTTTGTGGAAAAGTTTCGTGTTATTTTTCTCTACTAAAATACAATGCAGTCTTAGTGCCCTGAAACCAGGAAACTTTTTCCCATGCAGAATGTGCACACATTGCATTGAGGTTTATTTGAGGATAATTGTGATACTTTATAAAATATTAAATAATGTTTTAAAATAAGAAATATTATATGGAAATAAATTGAAATGAGGTAACAAAAATCTTTAAATATATATGTTTAAAACCCATTTTTTTTAAGATTTTATTTATTTATTTGTCACAGAGAGAGATCACAAGTAGGCAGAGAGGCAGGCAAAGAGAGAGGGGAAGTAGGCTCCTTGCTGAGCAGAGAGCCCGATGCGGGGCTCGATCCCAGGACCCTGAGATCATGACCTGAGCCGAAGGCAGAAGCTTAACCCACTGAGCCACCCAGGCGCCCCAAAACCCGTTATTAATGATAAAATTAAGTCACTCTCATACAGATAATTTAAATCATCATCTTGAATAGAAAGAACTCTATTGGCTACAACTTTTTGGATTCTCTGAGGGAAAAACATTATTTTACATGTTAAACATCTGTACAATGTAATTGTCACTTTATCTTTGTTTTTTGGAGTAATATTAATATCCATAGGGTATTTATGAAAATGTTTTGACAACTTTATGCTTCAAAAATGAATGTGGGGGCACCTGGGTTGCTCAGTGGATTGAGCATCTGACTCTTGATTTCAGCTCAGGTCATGATCTTAGGATTGTGAGATCAAGCCCCGCATAAGGCTCCGCATTGGGTGCTTAAGATTCTTTCTCTCCCTCTCCCTCTGCCCCTCTCCCCAACCCTGCTCACACTCTTTCTAAAAACATGAAAATTAATGTGATATTTATTATAATTTTAATTATTTTAAAAAGTATGTAATTCAAGGGTGGCAAGGCCTCTGTATTGCATTCATCTGTTGATAGAATTATTAAAGATAACAGCTTTTTTTTTCAACTTTTTTCTAAGTCATACATTCTCAGTTATCTCTGATGTATTTACTGATTCAAGAATGTGCTCTTAGAATATGTAAAACAATGTATTTTCACAGTTTTACTTAAATGTGATGAGTTATGCAGTAAGCTAAAGGTAACCTTCTTTGGAGAAGGTTTATATGCAGCTTAAATATAATGTGTAGGACAAAATTTTTTATACTTATTACAGTTAAAAAAACCATTTTAATCTATTATTATTCAATCTGGATTCTTACCATAACTCACTTTCATTACCATGAAAACCTGACTCTTATAATTTAATTATGTACAGTTTTTTATAATTAATATTCTATTTTAATATTTTTTAATATAGCTTTTTCCCCCCTCTAACAAATGTCTTTAGGAAACCATCTACCAAATCTGATGAGATAATGAATTGCTTGCTTTAAGACACCACCAGTGCCTGACTTTCCCATATTGTGTATACACACATAAGAAGCTATAGTCTTTTTGGTAAATCTGATACGGTATTTTCAGCTGTATGGATTTTATTTTCATATTTCTTGGTAGCAGCATTCTTTTTTCATTTAGAAGAATTAGAAGTTAGTTTCTCAATTCTTTAACTCCCAAGGAGATGTAGTAGATACACTTTGCCCTATTCCTCCTATTAAGTATACCTAAAAAATCCCGGATATTATATGTGAAGCAAACAAAGACTATAAAATGTGAAGAAATGGAAGACTGGCTAGGGACTTGAGAACATGAGGAACAACATAATTTTTCTGGGCTGTCTTTTTGCCTCAGGTATTACAGATGTGGAGCTAAAGAAGCCAAAAATCTGGAAATGCCAGTGGGTGACACTACCTACCCCACCACACCTCCAAAAAACCCCCAGCAACATTGTGTAATCATCTCAGAAATCCCCTAAGATTAATTTTTAAAAGTCGTATTAAAGTATTTGGCTGAAAAAAATTCTCATTTTTCTTGTTTGTTTTCATAAGTTTTACTAAGCAAAATATATGGTGCCAACAAAAAACAAAGCATTCATTCAACTACTGTATTTTATTGAAAATTATATTCAGGTAATTATAGATTTCACATGCAATTATCAGAATATTGCATATAGATACTATATACCTTTTAGCAGTTCCTCCCAATGTTTTAGCATTTTGTAAAACTAGTACAACTCGGATACTGATAATAATAACATCTGCTAATCTTTTTCAGATTTCCTCAATTTTACTTGTACTTGTGTGTGTGTGTGTGTTTAATTCTATACAGTTGTAACATGTCTGTGTTCTTGTGTCCACTACCACAGTTAAGATACTGAATAGGTCAGTCATCACAAGTATCCTTGATATTGCCCCTTTAAAATCATAATTGTTTCTCCCTTCTTTCCCTATCTGGACCCTAACACCTGACAATCACTTATCTCTTATGCATTTCTAAAATTTGGTAATTTCAAAATGTTCTGTAAATGGAATCATACAGTATAACCTTTGATATTGGCTTTTTTTTTTTTTTTTGGTAACTCAAAAAAATTCCCTGAACATTTACTTAAATGGTTATATGTATCAATAGCTCATTCCTTTTTATTGCTTTGTAGTATTCCATGCTTTGTATGTGCCTATTGAAGACAATCTGGGGGCTTTTCAGTGTTGGTTTATTAAAAATAAAGCTGCTATGAACATTTGTGAACATAAGTTTTACTTGTCTAGGGAAAATGGCCAAGAGTCTAATTGCTAAGTCATATGACAGATTCATGTTTATTTTTGTGAGAAACTGCCCAGCTGTTCTCTGTAGCAGCTCTATAATTTTACATTCTCATCAGCAACATATAAGTGATCCAGTTTTTTTGGCATTCTTGCCAGATGTGGTGTTGTCACTATTTTTTTAAATATTAAACATTCTGATAGGTGTGTGGTGATATCTCATTTTAGTTTTAATTTGCATTTCCCTGATGGTGTTTATATTTTTCATTTAAGTTTGTGATCCATTCTGAGTTAAATTTTATGTAATTTTGTGGGGTTTAGGTCAAGATTCTTCTTTTTCTTATTCATGTTCAATTGCCCCAGTACCAGTTCTTGAACACATTGTACTCCCTTCATCAAGCTGCTTTTGTATCCTTGTCAAAAATCCTTGTGTGGATCTATTTCTGGGTTCCTTATTCCACAGATATTTTTTAATGGTATTCAAGATTATACGAGGTGTGCAGAGGCTACTGAGGTGAGTCAGTCATAATCTTTTCTTCAAAGTGCTGAAGGTGTTAGAAGAGTGGGGAATTTAATCAGATGTGCTACAATGTTAAAGAGGCTGAGCTTGAAATGTGTATCAGTATATTTTTGGGTACAATGGAGGAAGGCCAAGTGTAAGCGGGAATTACCAGGAGGATACTAAAGATGAGGTTAAAAAGAATAATAAGTCAGAGGATAAAAAGAGAATCATTTCAGGTACAAGAAGAAGCTAATATGTATAGATGCTTTAAGTATGCAAATTTATAGAGGTTTGAAGTGGTCAGTACATTTGGAGAACTGCAGTTTGGTATGGCCTAAGCATAGGGTCCAGAAAGACCTGATGAAAGATGAGTCTGGAACCATTAAGAAGACAGGTTATGGAAGACCTGTTTAACATTATAAAGGCTTTGGCCCAAATGAGATATTAAAAAAAAATTTAAGGTGGAGAGTGATGTGATCAGCAGAAAAGCAACTATTATGTGCTTCATATTACTTTCTTAAAAATCAATTATACCATATATTTGTGTGAGCCCCTGCACTCTCTTTCAGTTTTTATAAATGGATTACTGTGGCCCCTGTACTTTTTGATTCCCTTTATAGAAATGGAATTCTGTCCATAGCCCTGAAAATAAAGGCCTTATAACTTCTAGGTAAGGGAAGAGAGGGATATTGATTCAGGTGCAAAAGAACAAGGAATTTTAGAATTATAATCATTTAAAAGACTATTTTACATAAAATCAGAATCTAAAAGCATTTACAAAAATGAAATCCTGTTGTGTAATTAGCAACCATGAACTAATCCTTGTAAAGTTACTGAATGGTTCTATTTTGTGGTATATGGATTAAAGTATCTCCTTTGTAATTTTGTTCTTTTTCTTGCCTAGTGTGTTAATGGATCTTATTGAATATAACTAATATTGATGCATGTAATTTTAGAAAATTTCTTTGTAAGGCTCTATTTTTATCCTTATTGTGCATGAAGTTACATTTACTTATTTGTGTTAGATCATTTACTATAAAATGCTCACAAAGGAGTTTTTTCTCAGGTTTCAGTGAAATACTCAATTTGTGTAATTTAAAGTTATATTTTGGCTTTGTGGGGCATAAAAACAGGTAAATATAATAGGGGTACTGATCATGGCCAGTGTCTACTTAACAAAACTACACCAACACATGCAAAAAGTTACAAGTATTATAAAAATATCATGCTATACCTTAGACCTGAATAAAATTAAAAGACTCTTAGAAAATTCCCACGATTAATAAGAGATAAATTAGCTTAGAGTAATTGTATGGTACATGTGTGAATAACTACACAGCACATGCTAGTTACTCTGAGGATGATGTTTTGGTACAGTCATCCATAAAACAGTATCTATAGTATTGGGTAAAATTCATGCTAGACAACATGACTGAAATATTTAGGATTTACTGGCTACTGAATAAGTCATAACTTTGATTAGAATGAATTTTATATACCTGGGTTTTGGATTTCCATTCTCACATGTATTTTTAACTTTGTTGTTACTGCCTCCTTTCTTTTAGATTTTAGACCTGCTCAAGCACAGCAGCTTTAAATATTGGCTCTACATTTGCCTCATTTTAGGTGTTTGGTCTTTCCTCTGTTTTGATCCATCATCTGGATTCTGACAATGCATTGCTATACTTTACTGATGCAGGTAGATGATCCTCCTCAATATTTTCTACTGGATCATCTTCCCCTCTCAGACCTTTTCAATCTTAATACTTCTCACAATTGTTGTATTCCTGGTCAATTTTTTGTCTCATTCTGGTTTCTCTCTCTTGACGGTTTCATCCATTTTCATTGTATTACCTATAATAAATATTCTCTTGTTATGTTCCAGACCCTGAGCTTTAAGACCATGTATATAATTGTTAATGAACAAATAAGAGATGATACTTTAAAACATTGCCATTGGCAGCTTAAATAGAATTTTTCATTCACTAACTGCTGCGATGTTTTATGAATAAAATGGATCACAACAATTTCACAAGAATCAGTTTCTTCAAAGACATAAACCTTAAGAGTACTCTTATTATCTCATTCTACACACCCAAATGAATTAGGCTGTGTGTGTTGTTATTGTTTAATCAAGAGAAGATTGAGATGCGGCATGATGGTAGCAGTTAAGAAATCCTCTGACAATTGGTTTCAACTTCATGAAACCATCATACAGACTGTCAAGTTTAAAAATTCTAGTATAGTTAACGTAGCATGTTATGTTAGTTTCACATTTGCAAAATAGTGAAATAGATTCAACAACTCTATTCATTACTCAGTGTTCATCATGATAAGTGTAATCTTAATGCCCATCACCTGTTTCACCCATTCCCTCCCCCTATCCCCCTTCACTTCCACTTTCCACTCTGGTAACCAGCAGTTTGTTCTCTATAGTTAAGAATCTATTTCGTTTTTTTTTTCTTTCTTTCTTCATTTTTTTTCTTAAATTCTACATGAGTGAAATCATGTGGTATTTGTCTTTCTCTGACTTGCTTTTTTAACTTAACATTATACCTTCTAGACCCATCCATGTTGTTGCAAATGGTAAGGTTTCATTCTTTCTTATGCCTGAGTAATATTCCAATGTGTAAATATACCACTTCTTTCTTCATTCATCTGTTGATGGACACTTGGGTTGCTTCCATATCTTGGCTGCTATAACTAATGCTGCACTAAATATAGGTGTATAAATATCTTTTTGAATTAGTGTTTTCATTTTCTTTTTCAGATCCCACCAAAGTGGGATTACTAGATCATATGGTAATTCTATTTTTTTTTTTTTTTTTTTTTTTTTAAAGATTTTATTTATTTATTTGACAGAGATCACAAGTAGGCAGAGAGGCAGGCAGAGAGAGAGAGAGGAGGAAGCAGGCTCCCCGCGGAGCAGAGAGCCCGATGTGGGGCTCGATCCCAGGACCCTGGGATCATGACCTGAGCCGAAGGCAGAGGCTTTAACCCACTGAGCCACCCAGGTGCCCCAGGTAATTCTATTTTTGATTTTTTGGCAAACCTCCATACTGATTTCACAGTGGTTACACCAATTTACTCTCCCACCAACATGCATGAGGGTACCTTTTTTCTCCACATCTTCACCAACACTTGTTTCTTGTGTTGTTGATTTTAGCCATTCTGACACACATGAGTTGATATCTCATTGTGGTTTTAATTTGCATTTCCCTGATGATGACTGACCTTGAGCGTCTTTTCCTGTGTCTATTGACCATCTGTCTTCTTTGGAGAAATGTCTGTTCACATTTTCTGCCCACTTTTAGATTACTTGCTTGTGTGTGTGTGAGAGAGAGACAGAACACAGAAATAGAGACAGAGAGAGATATGTATAAATTCTTTATATATTTTGGATAACCCTTTATCAGATGTATCATTTGCAAATATCTTCTCCCATTCTGTAGACTGGCTTTTACTTATGTTGATTGATTCCTTCACTGTGCAGGGAAGCCTTTTATTTTGATGTAGTCCCAATAGTTTATTTTTGATTGTATTTCCCTTGCCTCAGGAGACATATCTAGAAAAATGTTGCTATGGCCAATGTCAGAGAAATTGCTACCTGTGTTCCGTTTTAGGATTTTTCTGCTTTCAGGTCTCACATTTGGATCTTTATTCCATTTTGAGTTTACTTTTGAGTACGGTGTAAGAAAGTGCACCAGTTTAATTTGTTTGTGTGTAGCTGTGCAGTTTTTCCAACACCACTTGTTGAAGAGACTATCCTTTTCCTACTGGATTTTCTTGCCTCCTTTGTTGACGATAAGTTGACCATACAATCGTGGGTTTTTTCTGGACTCTCTATCCTGTCCTATTGATCTATGTATATATTTTTGTGCCAGAAGCATACTGCTTTGATTACTATGACTTTGTAGTATATCTTGAAATATGGGATTATGATACCTCTAGCTTTGTACTTCTTTTTCAAGATTGCTTTCGTTATTTGGGGTCTTTTTTAGTTCCATTCAAATTTTAGGATTATTTGGTCTAGTTCTGTGAAAAATGTTCTTGGTATTTTGATAGGGATTGCATTACATTTGTAGATTGCTTTCGGTAGTGTGGACATTTTAACAATATTGGTTCTAATCCATGAGCATGGAATATCTTTCCATTTGTTTGTATCATCTTCAATTTCTTTCATCAGTGTTTTATAGTTTTCAGAGTACAGGTGTTTTACTTCCTTAATTAAGGTTATTTCTAGGTATTTTATTTTTTTGGTGCAATTAAAAATGATATTGTTTTCTTAATTTCTCTTTCTGCTACTTCATTAATGGTATATAGAAATGCAGTGGATTTTTGTATATGATTTTGTATTCTGTGACTGTACTGAATTCATTGAAGAGTTCTAGTAGTTTTTTGATGGAGTCTTTAGAGTTTTCTCTATATAGTATCATGTCATTTGCAAATAGTATCATGTCATTTGCAAATAGTAGTTTTACTTCTTATCAATATAGATGCCTTTTATGTCTTTTTGTTGTTTGACTGCTGTGGCTAGTACTTCCAGTTGTTGAATAAAAGTGGTTAGAATAGACGTCCTTGTCTTGTTCCAGATCTTAGGGGGAAAGCTGTAAGTTTTTCCCCATTAAGTATGATGTTAGCTGTGGGTTTTTCATAATGGGCTTTATAATGTTGAGGGATGTTCCTCTAAACCTCCTTAGTTGAGTGGTTTTGGGTTTTTTTTTTTTTTTTAATCATGAATGGATTCTGCACTTCATCAGATGTTTTTGCTTCATATGGAAATGATCATATGGTTTTTATCATTTTTCTGTTGATTTGAGGTATGTTGATTTGCAGATATGGAACCTTTCTTGCATCCCAGAAATAAATTCCATTTGGTTGTGGTGAATGACTTTTTTAGATGTGTATTTTTGGATTTTTTTTTTTTTGCTGGTTTTTGTTTAGGATTTTTACATCCAAGTTAATCAGAGTTATTGGCCTGTAGTTCTTTTTTTTTTTTTTTTGTCTCTTCCTTTATCATTTTGATATCAGCATAATGCTAGCCTTACAGAATGAATTTGGAAATCAGGAATATTTTGAAAAGAATAGGTGTTAACTCTTTTTAAATGTTTGGTGGAATTCATCTGTAAATGATCTTTTCCTGGACTTTGTTTGTTGGGAGTTTTTTGATTACTAATTCAGCTCCATTGCTGGTAATCTGTTTGTTCAAATTTTTTATTTTTTCCTGATTTGGTTTTGGGAGGTTTTATTATTTCTAGGAATTTACCCATTTCTTCTATGTTGTCCAATTTGTTGGTATATAATTTTTCACAATATTCTCTTATAATTCATTGTACCTCCGTGGTGTCAGTTGTCATTTCTCTTTCATTTCTGATTTTATTTACTTGAGTCCTTTCTCTTTTATTTATTTTTGTTGAGTCTGGCTAAAGATTTATCAATTTTATCAATCTTTTCAAAGAACCTGGTTTTATTAGTCTATTGCTTTTTTAACTTCCTGTTCCTTTTATTTCTTCTCTAGTCTTTATTAATTCTTTAATTCTGCTGGCTGGGAATTTGTTTGTTTTCTTTTTCAACCTCTTTTAGATGTCAGTTTAGGTTGTTCATTTGAGATTTTTCTTGTTTCTTAGGGTGGGTCTGTGTTGCTATAAATTTTCCTTTTAGAATAGCATTTGTTGTATCCCAAAGATTTTATACAATTATGTTTTCATTTTCATTTGTCTCCATGTATTTTTTTATTTCCTCTTTATTACCTGGTTAACCCATTCATTGTTTAGTAGAATGTTATTTCACCTCTATGTATTTGTGTTCTTCCCAGATCTTTTCTTGTGGTTGATTTCTGGTTTCATACATTGTGGTTGGAAAGATACATGGTATAACTTCTTTCTTTGTGAATTTATTGAGACTTGTTTTGCAGTCTGATATGTGATCTATTATGGAGAGTGTTCTGTGTGCACTGGAAAAGAATGTGTATTCTGCTCTTTTGGGTGGTTTGTTCTGAATGTAACTGTTAGATTCATCTGGTCCAATGTGCCTTTCAAAAACACTGTCTCCTCGTTGGTTTTCTGTTTGGTTGATCTATCCATTGATGTAAAGTCTGCTACTGTTATTGCGTTACTATAGATTACTTTCTTTATGTTTGTTAATAGCTGCTTTATGTGTTAGTGTGTTCCCACTTGGGGTGCATATATATTTACAATTGTTGCATTTTCCTGTTCAATTGGTCCCTTTATAATTATATAGTGTTCATCTTGTCTCTGTTACAATCTTTGTTTTAAAGTCTGTTTTTTTCTGATAATTGTTGCTACCCTGGCTTTCTTTTCACTTCCATTTGTGTAATAAATTCCCTTCTATGCCTTCACTTTCAATCTGCACATATTTTTAGATCTGAAATAAGTCTCTCCTAGGTAATATATAGATGGGTCTTGCTTTCTTTATCCATCCTGTCACCCTGTCTTTTGATTGAAGTGTTTAGTCCATTTACATTCAAAGTAATACTAATAGGTATGTACGTACACCATTTTGTTACTTTATGGTTGTTTTTATAATTCTCTGTTCCTCTCTTTTCTTATGGTTACTGGCTTCCTTTGTAATATACTTGGCTTCCCTTTTCTCTCTCTCTTTTTTTTTTTTTTTGCATATGCCTTACAGTTTTGGTTTGTGATTACCATTAGATTTATATATAACATCTTTTGCATATAATAGTTATATTAAGTTGATGGTTGCTTAAATTTGAAACTATTTTTTACTCCTTCTTCCTCCATGTTTCAGGTATATGGTGTCATACTTCACATCTTTTTATTTTGTAAATTCCTTGGCTGGCTTTTATAGATATGCTTAATTTTATTGATTTTGTACTTCCTACTTTTCTTACTCCTACTTGGGGGCAGTGCACTTTTAGTGAGTTAGGTATTTAATGTTGGCACTGCAGTGGTTCCAGCAGGTGTCCCTGTGTCTAGGCTGGGCTGCTCCAGACTAAAATATTTCCCACCAGCTCCTTTGTTCCTGGAGAAGGCTCCCAATGATCCCTGACTGTCCTGCACAGGCGTTGAGATTAGTAAACGGATTTCCCATATATCCCAAGCATTTTTTAAACTGCTGCTTCTATGCTGTATCTCCATGGGGCTGTTTGTTGTGCTGCCTCTTTAAGTGTGAGAACTATGTTTCCTATCACCCTCCCAGTTCTTCTAGAGCCAAGCTTGCGGACTTTTAAATTCCCAGGTGTTAAGCCCTGCTGGTTGTATGAACTCATGAAGTTATGCCTTTCTGGTTTTCAAGGTGCAATGTTATAGGGATTCATCATCTCTATGCAGTTTCCTTGTGCCTGGAGCGTTTAGTGTGAGGGTCCCACCTCTCCCAACTATGCCCTTGGCGTCCATCCTTCCTGCAAATAGTCCCTTGGGTCTCTTTACCTCCTTCTCTCATCTCTGCCCTTCCTACCCTCTTTGATGTGGCTTCTTCTCTACATTTAGCTGTGGAGAGTCTGTTCTGACAGTCACTGGGTCAATTTCTGGGTTATTTACATTGATGTTGGTGTTACCTGGTTGTGTGCAGGGGATGAAATGAACTTACGATCCTTCTGCTTTGCCATCTTCCCAGATGATCATTTCTTTAAAAAACATTTTTTTTATTGGTGGTATCATACATACAAAAAAGTGCATAGCTCCTAAGCCACAATATGGACATCTATCTATAACTTTTTCTCATAAGGAAATAAAATATTATCAGTCTCCCATTAACTCCCTTTTTGCCTCCTTACAATTGTTAGACTTCTCTTCCTGTTACTGTTTTTTAAAGTAGAAAAGAAATATGTAGACTTGAGGCAGCAGTTAGAAAATCCTCAGACAGCTGGTTTCAACTTTTTGTGCCCTGTGCGTAGGTCGTCATTAATTTTGACGTGCTGATTGCACATCATTGTTGAAGGTTCAAGCTCAGTGGAGACAAAAGTAACTTCAGAAACAGAGTTATAATTTGTCCTCATCAAAATATGTGCATGTTTTTCCTTGGGAAAGTATATGTAGAACAATGAAATCTGAAATATATTACTAGGTCTCCATTAGATTTCTGTGTCAGCTAAGGAGTGTGAAGAACAAGTTGTGGTTTTGGACATGCTGTTTCTAATGAGAATGCTTAGGTTGTCTCATGAATTCTTCTGCTGAAGTACACAGTTTAGTCTGCAAAGACCTCAAATAGTCAACTCATTAGAAAACTTAAGGTAAAATTTTGTTCTGGGGAATGATGCATTTTAAAACCAAAGTTTGTAAGTTGCAGTTAATTTTGAAATGGTTCTGTTGCTAAAAGTATACGCTCAAAAGAAAAGGACAATATATGTGGTCTGGTTACCTGATTGTTCCATGTGATGTTTGTTTTGTCAAGATAATAAAATATATTTTAATATTTTGTAATGGGGGAAAAATAAACATTATGCTTACCCCTGTAGGCCACTCCTTCCTACTATATATACTTGTTAACACATCATGTTTGACTGTCAAGCAGAAGACAAAATCTGATCATGAAGTTCTGAAGGTGACAAATCTAACACTGGATCTCAAGTGGTGTTTGAAGGTCTAGAGATCTGAGAGGTTTTACGTGTTCCCAAGTGCAATCAGAAAATTCTGGGTTGAGTCTGCATGGAGAACACAGACAACGATATCATAAGTGGGGAAAGGTATACAGATGGCAAGGCACATTTCAGTTTTATAACAGTCCAGACTCCTCAGTGTCTAAATAACATAAATCTTCATCATAGTAACAAAAGACTTCTCAAATTTTGAATGAAAATTTTCTTCCTATCGTAACTGCCACTTCACTCCCATGTTTAGGAAACACACTAACCATATGAAGTTGTACTTCCTGTACTCTCTACATTATGAATACACTAGAGTAGTCCTTGGATGATTTTGAATAGATAGCTGTAGTGGCTAAGCTTTATTCTTTAAGCATTAGAAAGTATTAACAGATTCACATTTATAAACTGTGCATTCATTTGTGTGTTTAAGGGAATTTCATATGACAAACACTTGAAAATTAACCATGTATTATCTATCTGACCTACTTTACAGAGAAACTTTCTTTAATGAGAAAATTGGGGGATTATAGTATGTGCTTTGGAGATACATATATAATTTCTACAAGAGAAGCACATAATGTGTGAACCTGATAAAAGAAAATTTCCCTTATAACACTATAATACTATAATTATAATACTATACTTATATATATACTTATAAGTATATATTAATATATATTATATATATATACTTATGATATTATAAGTATATATATTATATATAAGTATAATATAAGTACTTATGATTCTACAAGTACTACGTATCCTTATGTTTCTAGAAGTACTGTAAGTAGTTAAGTTTCTCTACAAGAACTATGTTTCTGGAGAATATAATTCTGGCTTGGAGGGGGCAGAATAACGCTTCTATCACATGGCATAGTCAAACTGTGCAACGTATCTACAACAGTCTATTTACTCCTTACAGACTTGTAAGACACATTTTCAAAAATACAGATTCCATAGGATACAGTCATGAGTGGAGCCTTAAAATATGTTTTCAAAAAACTTTGTCTTTGGGAATAGTTGTGAGCACTTCCAAAATCATTTATTTCATTACTTAAAATACCAAATACTATCCTAGGAATTCATATCACACATTTTACTTGCACATTTTTCCTATATGTTCATCAGAGAAGAGAAGTTAATGGTGAGTTCAACTATGAAAATATGTAGTCAGCTTTTTTATCTTGAGGTAAATAGTTTGGAAAAGACTAATTTGATAGCTAAGAGTGGAAAAGGATTAGGAGAGGTAAAGGATATAAACTTTCTTTATTAAAATGAACACTGCAAATATTCTTTTATTTTAGCCAAATTAGCTGATGATTGATTGCTTTCTTTCCCAGCATCTTAATGAACAATTTTTTTTATAATTCTCTATCATTCTCAGTATTTAAGGAAGAATTACTCTTTTTCAAAATCTTCTTATAGGCCTAAATTATAGCTCTATAATAAACCGAGAGTATCATTTATAGAAAAATAATTGTGTTTCTAATCTTTATTTTTTTATCTTCATTTTCCCATCTTTTATGTCTCACAAAGCAGTTGCCTAGTGCATAACTTTTAGTTATCCATTCAATCAGTTATTAATTATCAAACATTGCTCAGTTGCTCTTTAGCAGACTTTGCACTGTTGTCTGCATTTAGTCTATGACATTTTGTTGGAAATATTCCTTGGGTACCACCTCACCTGTGATTGGTACCTGGGTTGTCTAAGTGCTGTTTTTCTGTCGCACATCATTCGGACCTACAAGTGATATCCTCTGAGGAAACCAGGCTTTTCCCCTTGCTGTCTGGCCAAACAGCTACATAGTCAATTAAAGCTTTTCCCTCCCACATTTTCTGGATTTAGATGAAAGAGCATGCCACAGAATGTGAGAGCAAACATTCTGAGGGCCTCTAAATGGGCTGCATAGTGGAATTCAGGATAGAAAGGGAATCATCTGTGGGTTAAATTTTGACCAGTACGAATGAGGAGAAGAATTTCCCCTCCCTTAACTCTCATAGTCTACACCAAAGACTAGCTCACCCTCCTAGTCCAATCAGACAAATCCTGTTTGTAAAGTGTGTAAGTCTTCTGAGCAACCATATCTCTCATTGCTTATAGTTACCAAGTGGTAGCAAGACTGATAATGCATCACTTTGTAATGTTTCCTATCTTTCTTTGCTTACATCGTATGCCTGTCTTTTTTTAACCACTAAATTTTGAGTGTTTAACGCATTGCCTAGTATACACTAAATACCCATCACTGACAACTTTCTTAATACTGCCATGTTGTATTAATTATTTTGTATTTATATAAGGCCTTTCTTAGTATTAAAATTCCATTGTTTCTATCTGTGTAGAGATCAGTGCTGCCAGAAAAAAATAAAAATAAAGCTAGCTCACACTGAATCATAATGAGTATCGCTTACCATAAAACAGTGATGGTCAAAATAATTTTGGAAAAAAGAAAAAAAACAACAATTCAGAACTTGAAACTCTTGGGGGACATTTATTGATTTGATTTACAAAGGATGTACTAAAGCAAACCTAAGGGCTTAAGGAAGTTTTTTTTTTTTTTTTCTTTTTACTCTCCCACATCATAGGGCCCTGTTCCACAAGGCAAAACTCACAGTGGTAGCTGACCCATAGAGAGGCCAACGAATTTCATCTTCTGAATTATCAGCATCCCTCATTCTTTTAATGAACTATAACAACTGTGCAATGAATCAATTGGCTATGGGAAGAGGATGCCCTGGAGGTGAGCAGCAGAGCCTGTGAGAGTGAAATCTCTTAAATGAAATGAAATCTGTCTTCAAAGCCTATTAATAATTTGAAGAAATAGCAGTGCAAAAGAATCAGAAAATACCTTCGTGACTAAGGAAAGCTTTTTACAAGTAGTTCAGAAGCCATATGTGAGATTTAAGTAAAGGGTAGGTTTTTATTATTTTTATGCTTGTATATATTTAGCAATGCAATATTTAGAAAGTATGACTTGGAAAAATAAGTTCTTTACAAAATATTATGGAAGGAAAGAAAACTAACATTTTTTGAGTGCTATGCAAGGTACTTTGCCTGAATGACTCTACCAAATCTACAGAATAATCGCATGAGATTAATATATTTTGTCATTTAGGATAATTTCTACTTTCCTTACTTTAGAAGTGCTCAACCCTGGGTTCACTACTATATTTGTGTGAATCCAATATCTTATTGTTTTCCCATTATATCCCATAGCTTTAGCTTCTGGTTTTCTTCTTCCTTATAATACTATGTGTATTTGCTAAGATTAGACTGAATTTTAAATGAGATTTAATATTTTAAAAATTTCCTTAATGATCTTTTTTCATTATTGCTAAATAATTCAATTTTCATTGAAATAGCTATTTCCTCTAAATAGAAGTTTAACGAAATCAAAGAAAAATAGAAATATTTAGAAATATATTTAGAAAATATTTAAAAACCTATTTAGAAAAGAAAAATATTTAGAAAAAAATTTTAGATCTAGAAATTTGCTGGATAGCTAATATTTCTGCAGAAAATACAGTCCTAGGGCACCTGAGAGGCTCAATGGTTAAGTGTCTGCCTTTAGCTCATGTCATGATCTCAGGGTCCTGGGATCAGCCCAGCATCCATCTCCCTGCTCGACAGGGAGCTTGCTTCCCCTACTCTCTCTGCCTGCCTCTCTACTTGTGATCTCTCTCTCTGTCAAAAAAATAAATAAAATCTTTAAAAAGAAAAGAAAAGAAAATACAGTCCTAAATTACATAATTCTTTACTATTTAATCCTTTTCTGAGATACACATATGGGTCTTCAGAACCACTGAAGTAAGAACAGCATGGCTTTGTCTTTTTGAAGCTCAGCCTCTGTGAGTTAACTCATTCACTTTTATGCCTTCAAATACATCTTGGCTTCCAGTTTCTATCTCCATTCCTCACTCTTCCCGTTCAAATGGGTAAAAACTTGTGAGGCCACATACTTTTCCTAGTCATTCTTGGGTACCGGAAAGTTGTGTAATTATTGTAAATCGCTAACATGATCTCAATTTAGTAATAAAAATGTTTTACTTATGTAATAAAAACTCTGAACTTGTCTGAACTTCTCAGCAACGTCCTGCTGCAGGCTAGACTTCTTATTAATTGACAGTATATGTTGTCAATTAGTAAGGGTATAATTAGTACCCTTATTAGTTAAGTGTATAATTATATACTAGTAAGTATATAATTCTCTCCTTCCTGACTATTTATGGGGAAAGGGGGAAGAAGTAGAGGTTAGAAGGGCAGAGGATTTCTTTATTAATATTGTCGAAAAATGCTTTCCCATCTCTGGGCTTAGAAGTTGTTTAAATCTCACCATTTCCTAAATGGGGAATCTTATTGGTACTTTCGAGAAGCTCCACCCTTTCCAACACACAGAGTATTCATGTTGGGAAATCCTGTCCAGTCTGGCAGTTGCTTGCTACTTTCTCATAGCTATACACTGAATAGGTATCTTTTCCTTCTAATTCCTATATCAGCCTTTAGTTAGTTTGCAGGGTATACGTAGGAAGCTCTGGTCCTACGTGCCCCACAGCTGTTCCACAAGATCCACTCAAGCATTCTTCTCCTGAAATATTGTTGCAAGTAGAGGTAGATTCCAGAGCACCAGCCAATCCCTTTTGTCCTGCCACCATAGCAGAGAGCCCATCTCTCATCCTGGAGATTTCCCAAGAAGACTTAAAATACCTGTTCAGAGTATATTTTGTTAACTAACTGTGAGGCAAGATAGCAAGCTCTCCAAATAATCCCATTAAATCTGTTTTAAAGAAGGGTGGGACTCACTGTACAACAGCACTTTTTTCACCAAATAGATCTCCTTCAACGACTTTCTCATTTTCTAGCCATACAAGAATGTAAATGCTCATGAAAATAAATAATCTAAATAAATCCTCCAATACTTTCTTTTGGTAGCCCCCAAGAAAATCTGTCATTGAGTTGCTTTGCAATTTGATATTGGCTAAATATTTATATCTTATTCAAGTTTCAAATTTTAACATTCTATTATGATAACATAGATTCATCTAATGTCTGCATTTGGATGATGTTAGACATAGCCAAATTAATATGAAAACAGGTAATTTGCACTTCCTCTTTCTTCCGAGTATCAGTAAATGTTTACATGCCCATTTATCTAATTGTGAAGTAATGACTTCAGATACACTCTATATTTTTCCTTCCTATAACCCACCCCATATGTAACCTATCAGCAATTCTTTTTTCTTTTAAGATTTTATTTATTTATTTGAGGGAGAGAGAAAATGAGAGAGAGCACGAGAGGGAAGAAGGTCAGAGGGAGAAGCAGACTTCCCATGGAGCTGGGAGACAGATGTGGGACTCAATCTTGGGACTCTGGGATCATGACCGAGCCAAAGGCAGTCACCCAACCAACTGAGCCACCCAGGTGCCCTATCACCAATTCTTATTCAGAATACCTTAAAAAGATGTAATGAGATCTGTCCATTTCTCCATCTCCAGTGCTTCTACCCTAACCCTCTTTCATTGCTTTATTATATGACTATAATAACTTTTTAGAAAAATATTTATTTGAGAGAGAGAGAGAGAGAGAGAGAGCATGCGCATGCGTAGGAGGGGCAGAGGAAGAGGGAGAAAGAATTTCAAGCAGACTCTGCTCTGAGACCAGGGCCCCATGTGGGGCTTGATCTTATGACTGAGATCATGACCTGAGCCAAAACCAAGAATTCAGTGCTTAACCATCTGTGCCCCTGAGGCACTATTGTATTAATCTCTATGCCTCCACTTTTGTCACAATCTACCTGTCCCCTTAGAATTAATTTACATCATCCAGAATGACTTTTTTTTTTTCTCACCATAGCACATACCCTCCCCAATGTTCATCACCCAGCCACTCCATCCCTCCCACCCTTTTCCCCTCCGGCAACCCTCAGTTTGTTTCCTGAAATTAAGCGTCTCTTATTTTGTCTCCCTCTCTGGTTTCATTTTGTTTCATTTTTCCCTCCCTTCCCCTATGACCCTCTGTCTGATATGCTAAATGAAATAAGTCAATCAGAGAAAGACAGTTTTCATATGACCTCACTGATATGAGGAATCTGAGAAACCAGAATGACTTTGAAAAATAGCTCATAGGGCACCTGGGTGGCTCAGTGGGTTAAAGCCTCTGCCTTCGGCTCAGGTCATGATCCCAGGGTCCTGGGATCGAGCCCCGCATCGGGCTCTCTGCTCAGCGGGGAGCCTGTATCCTCGTCTCTCTCTGCCTGCCTCTCTGCCTACTTGTGATCTCTGTCAAATCAATAAATAAAATCTTAAACAAAAAAGCTCAGATTATATAATTTCTGTGTTTAAAAACTTTTGAGGTTTGCTCATCATCTTTGCGTGATAACACAATAAAATCAAAGTTAAGAATACCTTCTATGACTAAACACATGAGCATCTACTCAGCCTCATTTTCTACTTCCAATCATACTACCTCATTTTCACTTCCATAAAAATGCCAAATATTTCCTATCTCACGGCCTTTCACCTGCCATTCTATCATCCTGTGCATTTTCTTTCTGGATTACTATTATGCTGACCCCCATTTATTATTCAAGTCTCAGTTAAAATGACATCACTTTTTAAAGACCTCTGATTATCTGAAATAAAACACCTTCTCAAAAAGCAATTACTCCCTACTACATCACTTTAATTTTTCTTTCAAAAAAAGCCTACTACACTTATAAGGAATTTTGTATATTTTTGGTTTACATTTTATTGTTTTCTTTCCCTGTAAGTCAACATTAGATCTTCAAAGAAAAGAACCAGTGCTCTCTTACCTACAATTGCCTTTCTAGTTATAAACATTTCCAGTTGCAAACATATAATTCATTCATATTATAAAGCCTTTTTTACTTTCCATGAATATTTCCTATGGATAGTTTTAAATACTTGTTTTTAAAAATGTTATTCAGTAAATTATTTGTGCATTGACAGATCTGTAATGATCATGTACTGTTCAGTATTATACTAGGCATTTTGTGTACAAAGGTATGTGCAATGAGAAAGACACACAGATGATCTGACAATAATAAGTACATATATGAATGGTAGCTGTGTGGCAGAAAGGATAAAGCTAGAAGGTAGTTAACTAAAGCAGATTTCTTTAGAATAAGCATCAAAACAAGTTTTGGTTAAGAGCTCTCAAGGCAAAAGAAACACAATAAATCAAAGTCTTGGGGCTGAATAAAGGCATATGGGTATATACATATGAAAGGAGTTAATATGATGATGGACAGTTATGGCAGAAAATGTATATTAAGATATTGAACTCAAAATGACAAGGTAATAAATTATGGAATAATTAAATGCTAATTACATCTGATCACATTTACCTTCTGAAAAAATTTAATTTTTTTAAAATATTTTATTTATTTATTTGTCAGAGAGAGAGAGTGCGCTGAAGCAGGGGGAGGGGCAGACAGCGAGAGAAGCAGGCTCCCCGCTGAGCAGGGAGCCCAGAATGGGACTTAGTCCCAGACACTGGGGTCCATGACCTGAGCCGAAGGCAGATGGTTAACCAACTGAGCCACCCAGGCATCCCTGAAAAGATTTAATTTGAGGCTTACAGAGACTCATCAATAATGATCCACATCTGAAGAGTATTTCAGTAACCTAAGTAAGAAATGATGAAGACACCAACTAAGGTATGAACATGGATATGGATAGATTCAGGATAGAATTCTAACAATAAAAAATTTCAAGTGAGATTATTATTAGGCTACAAGAATGAGGGAGAAGTAAAGGGTGACTCATTAGTTTGTGATCGAAGGATAGAAAGATCCATTATGAGAGGGAGGATGCATTTAAAGTTTGATCAGGTTATTTTTTATTGATTGTAGTATGGTTGACACATAAGTTAATTTTGAAGTGTCTGGAAGATTTCAAGATTGAGATGTGCAACAGGTGAGGGGTAGCTGTTGAAGGTAGAGATTTGAGAGTCATTGCTATTATTTTGAAGCCTTAGGTGAGTTGGATTGGGTAATCAAAGGAAGTGTGTTTGACTTCTGTGTGGTAAACAACCAGTTTGAAATTTTGATGTTGAACTTTTAAGTCACCAAAAATGGTGATAGAATATGAACTGAATGGAAAAATTATGAGCAATTTGACAAACTCTTTGATTAATGAGGAGTACCTACAAGTCCTAAATCAATAGATGACACAGATGAGAACATTATAGTATAGATAGGATAATTTTCAAAGAAAAAGCAGTATTGTTAGAAACATTTTGAAGATTAATAGTCTGAAATAAACTATGTCTTAAGCATTTAATCTCTAATTTAAAAACCTGCAATATGTAGGGTCGAATTAGTGAGAAGTTTATTTTTTAAAGGACTGTCAAGAGCTTTCAGGAGAGGACTACTAGCTTTTTTATGGCAACTTAGTATTTTCTAGGAACAGTTTGCGGTAGTAAGTGTGCGTTTATAATAAAAAGAGCCGTGTAACATAGGGTTAAGAATATAACTTGATTAAGTAACTGGCTCCAGGTTTTCAAATGGACCTATTTCCATAAATTTGCATTCAAGTTAACTTAAGGTGAAGCCTGTGGTGGAGTGATGATGAAGCTAGCAACTGTACTCATGTTTTAAAGCCAAATCTATAAGCCTAATCTATAGATTTAGAAGTTTAGGAACCTCCCTCATAGATTTATTCTGTATTCTTTGCGCAGAAGTATATTTGGTGTGATGGCATATAAAAAAGAATTATTTATTAATAAGAATCATAGAATTATAATACCAATAAAAATTATCACTATCATAACACTTTTATTATAATGAAAAAAGGTTAATAATTTCTACATAATTTCATCTCGCACATGACAATTAAAGTCCCTAATAAAAGGCTTTTGTCCAAGTATTGTCATGTGATTACCCCCTTGGGCACAGGAGAAGAGGACATATTTTGTGAAATCTTTTTTTTTTTAATTGGGGTGAAATTTGCATCATTTAAAATTAACCAAACAATTCAGTGATGTTTAGTACATTCACAATGTTGTACAATCACCATTTCTATTTCTAAAACATTTTCATTGCCCCAAAATAAAACCCCATACTTAGTAAGCTGTTACTCCTCATTCTTCCTTTCCCCTGGACCCTTATAACCACCTGTTTGCTTTTTGTCTATAAATCTTTAGAGACATCTCTGTTATAACATGTATCAGTACTTCATTCCTTTTTATGGAATTATATTTCTTTTTTCTTTAAGGGGAGAGATGGGGTAGAGGGAGAGAGAGAATCTTAAGGAAGCTCCATGCCCAGCACAGAGCCTGATATGGGGGCTCAATCTCACAACCCTAACATCAGACCTGACCCCAAATCAAGAGTCAGATACTTAACTGACTGGGCCACACAAACTCCCTGGAATAATATTTCAATATGGAATAAATTTATTGAATATTTTTCCATTGGATGTATATATTATAATTTCTTTATCCACTCATCCATTGATGTACATGGGTTTTTTTCTCCCCACCACTGGCTATTGTGAATAGTGCTGCTGTGAATATCCATGTACAATTATCTGAGTTTGTATTTTCAAATCTTAGGATAATATATCTAGGAATGGGATAGCTGTGTGATATGGTAATTCTGTGCTTAACTTTCTGAAGAATTACCAAACTGGTTTCCACAGTGGTTGTGCCATTTTTCATTTCCATCTGCAGTATGCAATGATTTCAATTTACCCACATACTTGCCAAGATTCATTATTTTCTATTTCTTTTTTGTTTTGTTTTTGTTTTTTGTTTTTAAGCTGTGAAATAGTATCTAGTCATTTTAATTTGCATGTCCCTAAGGACTGGTGAAGTTAAGAATCTTACTTTGTGCTTATTGACCATTTTTTTTTTTCTGTATCTTCTTTGGAGAAATGTCTTCAGATGTTTTGCCAATATTTTGTTTTGTTGTTGTTCTCATTATTGTTGAGAACAGGACGTCTTGCATGCTGCCAACAAAGGGGCACACACAAAGGAAAATAAAATGTTCTTATCTAAGTGAGAACATTGGATTTTGAACAACCAAATAAATGTGTGCCATAATATTTTTAGCTTTCCTGCCTCATTCAAGAGAGAATCTATTTTGGCATTTATTGCACTGAATTTTTTTCTTAGAATTTAAGGGGTGTTAAATGTGAGGGCCAGGTATGCTTCTTTATTATACTACATATAGCATAATATTTATTGATCTGTTGATTTAACAATGACTTGTTAACTCAATTTGTTGGTCACTGAATATACCTTTCATAAAATTATATTATCAAGTTGCTGAAACTTGGAATGTATGTGTCCTCTTCTATAATATCTATTTCTGTGTTGAAGTAGTGATTATGTAGTAAATCAGAAGTAAGCTTCCAGTAGATTAGTGGTTACACTTTAACAACTAGCTATTGGCTATTAGTAGGATACACTTATTTGGAAGAATCTTGTTTGAAAAAAATGAGGGGTCAAAGCATGATATTTCGTATAGTCCACATAATACAATTCAGGTAGACAGAGCATTGAGCTAGAAGGACTCCAACCACATCACTTACTGAGTTGTTCTTGTAGCACTTAAAAGTGAATTATGAAGGCCTCTTTGAAATGAAGAATATCTTAATAGTGTACATTTATATTTAATCAGTAGGAAAGACTTTGAAATGTCCGTATGTGGCAAGCACAGAAAATGTAACACTTAAATGGACTTAAACATTTCTTACAATGAAATTTGCAGCTTGTGAAACTACATTTTAGTCACCCAGGAAGAGAATACTTAGTCCATTGGTTGGGTCTTTTTTTTTTTTTTTACACTATGTACGTTCTCTCAGTGTACATAAGTGAATGAAATAGACTTGCATGTTCCTTCTGTGGCTGTCATTATTAGTCTAAATAGAGCCAGGCTAATGAAAGCAATTTCATGTTTATTGTCAAAGTAAAATGCAACTGATGATGTAGTTTTGATATGCTTGTGGCTATTTAAAAATGAAGTATCTCTCAGTGAATCTTAAGATTCCAGCCTATAGTTGAGATAGAAACCGTTTATTTTATTCCCAACTCCATGTCTGACCTTACATATGTTACAAATAATTCCAGCAACTGGATAATGCCTATGAACAAGTGGCTAATGTCCCTTACCAGTTGGTAAATTAGCGTAATGTGCTTGTGTGAAAATTTTTGTTTTCCACCTACACATTTGTTTGTTCGAACAATTATTGAGAAATCTCTTACTCCCTAAATGGAGAAGCAGCAATAAAAGCATGGTTTTTTGAGTGTGAGAGGTCCACATTTGAATTCCTATTCTAATGTTTTTGTAGCTTTGTATCTTTGACAGATTATGTAATTTCCTCAGTCTTCTGTTTTTATATGTTTGACTAGTAACTTAACTTTCTACCTACAAGATATTAATAATTTCCCTGTTATTCATTATTCCTACATGGAAAACTACATTGGGCATAAGGGCAACTCTCTTAAAAGTGGCTCATGCTATTAGAATGCTAGTGATTTAAATTATTCAGTCTGACAAAATTCATTGGGGTTTTAGTCTCTTCTGTCTCAGTTGGAAGGGCCAATTCATGATCTCTCAGTTTACAGTTATGACTCAGGTATTTACTGTATCTGACTTTGTGGTTTCTTGTTCTAATGAACATTTAATTACCTTTGGTTTCATCTTTACGACTATCAGATTGGTTTTGATACTAGACCTCAATATCAAATATAAATCATTAGTTTCTTTTTGTAAATGTTATTTTCATTGCTGAGTGTAGGTCATTAGAGAGTCAACACTTTTTTTTTTTTTTTTAGCATTTTAATGAGAGTTGGAGGGAATGGTCCTGTGTACTGGAAATTCTTCATTTATATCTTATCTATTGGAATTGAATGGTTATTAAAATAATGCTTTAATTTATATTAGTAACTAACATTTATTGACTTCTTTCTATACCACACCATGATCTCAAGGTTTTAACATATACTGTCACTTAATCCTTACAACCATATGAGGTTAGGACTAATATTATCTAGATTTTATAGATGATATAGAAATTTAATATATCCAAAGCCACCATGTTAGTGAAAAGTTTTACTTTTCTGAGTTTTTACTCAGTAGTTAGTTAATTCCTAGTTATTTAACAGCTAAAAACAATATTTAAAAAGCTTCTCAAAACCTGCATAACGGGCATCTGGGTGGCACATTAGGTTTAACCTCTGACTCTTGGTTTCAGCTCAGGTCAGGATCTCAAGGTCTTGAGATATAGCCCTGCTTCAGGTTTCGTGCTCAGCAGGGAGTCTGTTTCTCTTCCCACGCCCCCCAACCCTGCCCCTTCCCTGCCTCATGCTCTCACACTCTCTCTAAAATAAATGTTTAAAAAAAACCTAAGTAACACAAATCTAGGAGTATTTGATATGTATGGTGCATGGGAAATATTTTGATGTAATAATTCTTCCTAATCATATCACACAACATTAGAAAAACTCTACAAATAGCTAAGACAAGTTGACCAAAAGTTATATACAAAAATGAACAAAGACTTGGCATTCTAATAATTTTTATTTAGTTCATTATAGATGAACTATGGAATGTAGGTAACATCTGGAGATGCTTGAAGCAACATCTATTCATATTTTGGATGCTTGCATATAGTCTTTATTTATTTATTTATTTGTTTGTTTGTTTTTAAAGATTTTGTTTATTTGACCGAGAGAGAGAGAAAGTGGTTATTATTATTTACAAACATTTATTATCAGTTCTTCATTGTAAATATTCTTCCTTTTGTTTTCTGTTAGCTTTTTCAGAAAATCCTGAATTTACTCTGCTGCTCTAAAACATTTTTTTCTCTCTGAGAATGTAAAGAAGTCTCTATTATAAGATCCTGCCATTTTGTTTCTAAGTGCTTGTCTCAGAGATTTAACCCTAAGGCCCACTAAGAATACTGCTCCTTCCCTCTATCCATACTCACTTGCTTCTGTGTGGTCCTTAGACCAACCCAGGTCTCTTAGAATCTTTTCCCAAGATTTTAAACCAGGAACTAGGAAAAAGAATCTTCTCTCCAGATAGGTAGCCACATTTGTGAAACTAAAGAGCTCATGGTAACCATGTAGAAAAGTGTGCAATGACTAAAGAGAAAGCCACTTCACAGAAAGAGCAAGCTGTGAGACTAAGAGCATTCTAAGAGGTTAAGTACTTTACCATGTTTCCTTATATTTAATCAGTATTTGCATCATGAAAGTTCCAATTCAAATTTATCTTTTCTAATCCTAAACACAAAACATTCTCTCCTCTGTCCTCTAAAAGAGAATATTACATGGTGTTTAAGACCTTGAATGAAGACATTAGACAAATATTGTGTTTGGGAATACCAATGATAATCCTGTTTACACAAATGACATTATATGTCATGGATTGAGGGTATCATCAGGGTATTTACCTGCTCAAAAATATTTCTTCAATGATATCTTTGGTACATTGGGTCCTGGTTTCTGAGACGGCTAAATAGATTTGTCTAAAAGGCACTTTTCTATCTGTTAATCCTGCTAACTTCATACTGCCATTGCTAAGGCGAAGAATATTTACTTAACCAGATTAGATCCTATTTGATGCAAAAGCCTACAGAGAAATATGCAGCACTAACTATGAAAGGTAAAACTGTAAAAAAAAGTCATATTACTTAAATATATTGAAGACATGTAGTGTAAAAAACTTTTCCACTTATTTTTTCCTTAAAATTTGTTTTTGTTATAAAAAAAAAAAAAGGAAAGCTATGGAAATTACAAGAATGAGTGAAAGTTTCTGAATTGGAGGATGAGATGTGTTGTTTTTTTTTTTGTATTAACATAGTTATTTAATATCTGAGTGTCAGGTAAGTGGAAACAATAATTTGCTCTACCAAAAAACGTGGGTTTGTTTGTAAAATCTAATGACAATAAATTTGGTGAAAGAATTTGGTAAGCTATAAAAGATCATAGTGGAATCTAATTTTACATGTTTTGTTGTAATATGGAATATACTATGACATAAAACCATATCTCCCTTAACACTTTTAATTCATATTGAAATGTTATATAGCCCTGCCTGAAAATCATGAATAAAAATAACTGACTAGTACAGTTGCTGTTATTATGGTCTTCAACAGGAAGATTATGCATATTCAGAATTTATTTTTTTGTTCCAATTTAAAAAAAATGATTTACAATGCCCATGTTTTTTAATTTGCTTTGCTATGAAAATTTCAAACCCAACTGTTTAGGTTATTAAAGGAACTAATTGCTCTTTCAGTCCTTCATCTCTCATTTCTGCTCCTGTATAGCAATTCTTAGGTTTTTATTATTACATTTATGGTCTCTTGTTAGCAATTGGGAAGGTTCCCAAAGATTACCAAACCATGGCTTGTAAGAGTATTTTAAGAATCTATATATCTGGGACGCCTGGGTGGCTCAGTTGGTTAAGCGGCTGCCTTCGGCTCGGGTCATGATCCCAGGGTCCTGGGATTGAGTCCCATATCGGGCTCCTTGCTCAGCAGGGAGCCTGCTTCTCCCTCTGCCTCTGCCTGTGCTCACTCTCTCTGACAAATAAATAAATAAAATCTTAAAAAAAAAAGAATCTAAATATCTTAGGACTTTTTAAATTGTTCATTTTATAGATTGTGAAAGGTAATTCAACAAAACATTATGAATCCATTTAATTTTATGTTTCTCAGAAGTTCTTGGATTACGAGTCATGCAGGAAATCAAAACAACTCAAAATCTTGCCTTAAGCGATAATTATTTCTCACATTTGTCCTTTGAATGTGCAAAGCACTGCAGAATATCTGAAGCCAACTAGGGAGCAAAGAATTATCGTTTTTGTTTTGTTATATTTTGTTTTTCCTCTTAGCAGAAGTTCAGTTCCTCAGTTCCTATGATTTGTCATGCTGGTTCTTGAATGTGCTGTCTAAAAAATATTCACTTTCACCACTACTTCATGGTGCCTCAGGCTTTATTCATCTTCTTTCACTGGCTAGGTGACTTATGCAGTGTGAATCCAGATTGCAGTTCTTTGTATATTGCTGACCAGTGTGACCCCTAGTACTTATCACAATCTATAGTTCAAAGAAGGCCCTCAAATAATATTTGTCAGAAAGATCAATTTGAACATAATTCTGATTAAGAAGGAAAAAAAATGTAATCTAGGAAAAAAATTGTCAAAAGTGACCCAAGGAAAATATAGTGTCTAGAAAACCATAAATAATATTTTTCAAATGTATAGAATAAGCAAAAGAGTAAATGAATACATAGTACGCTTAAAATACAGCAACCACTTTAGGGTGTTTTGTTGGGGTTTTTTTTTAGATTTTATTTATTTATTTGACAGACAGAGATCACAAGTCAGCAGAGAGGCACGCAGAGAGAGAGAGAGCAGGGGAAGCAGGCTCCCTGCTGAGCAGACAGCCCAACGAGGGGCTCCATCCCAGGGCTCCGGGATCATGACCTGAGCCGAAGGCAGAGGCCTTAACCCACTGAGCCACCCAGGCGCCCCCATCACTTTAGGTTTTAAAGTGGAAACTGACAAACTGGATTACAAGTGAATGTGGTAACATGGGTATCAGGAAAATTGGAAGTTTTGTCACAGTTTATTTTCTGTTTCCTGCAGAAGAAACAAATATTTTACTAGTAGTGTAAGGCTGACCCAAAACAGTAACTTTTAAACAGATGTCTTGACATATCAATATGCTGGTAATCAAAGGAAAGAAAGTGGTGGGAAAACAGTACCATTCCAGAAATATCACATAAGCTTGAAGTTTTACTGATTTGTCCAGCAGTATGTAAGGAGCAGCTGTTACAGATTGGAGTATATTATACAACTCAGTGTAGTATCCAGGAATTGCAAGGTGGTACAAATAATTTTTTGAAAAGAAGACTAAAAACTTCATGCCCAAACTGCTTAAAATCCAGCTTAATTCTCAAGTAATATAGCCTATTGAACATCAGAATTTGGGAATATTATTTTTATTCTGCAGCAAGCTGATAATTTTATGCAAATGCAGCAAGTATGGTCTCAGAGAAAGTTCTCTAGGGACTCACTGAGAGTGATTCAATGGGTATACATAAACAGAGTGGTCTTTACAATGTAGTCTGTAAGTAAGAAAATAAAAATTTGAAAAAGAATACCTAATTGATCATATTTCTTGATTGAATTGATCATTCAAAAATACTGACCAAAACCCAGCTATTGTAGATCCAAAAGTCTTTTCATTTGTATTCTTAGATAAAGAAAGGCCATTGTCTTGTACATTAATCCCATTAGTGTGGAAAATTATAATCAGGAACTCATAGGATTTTAGAGAGGCAGGGAAAACATGCAATATTGCTTGCACAGCCTTTAGAATTGAATATGGCATACTAAGCCTGAGGGCATATCAACTAGTAGTAGATGTAGTAGTGATATAAATGTTAGGTATAGCTAAAAATGTATTCAATTTATATCATAAACCCAAGGCTTTCCAATGAAAAAAAAAAGCAGAAAGAAATTTTATATATATATATATATATATATATATGAAAATTGTTAGAGAATAAAGCCTAATTAATAGAAATCCTTTTCTCACAGAAAAGAAGTATTGGTGAGGACACCATCATTGAATGTATGCCTTATGGACTATTTCTGATAATATATTTTTCTTACTTTAATAGCTTGCTGCAGTTTTTTTTATATTTGTATCACTTTCCATTTTTATCCAAAGAAGTACCCTCAAATAATCTGGGTGCTATGGGAAGTATTTTGTCATTAAGCTAAAACCAATAATGGAAATCTGATTCACTTTTACACTATATTAACTAAGTATAGATATCTTTAATAGTCTTTAATATTCTGTTTCTAAAGTGTGATACAACCTAAAACTATAGGAAGTTAGTTATTTAAATTACTAGGGTTGGAGGAGGTACAGCTTATAAACCGCATGTAGGAATAGAATTCACATGATGGGCAGTATGTTTTGGGACTCCATCACAGTATGAGTCTCTCTCAGTGCAGGGATCTTCTACATCCTAGAACACTCTATTGCCAAAGCTAAAAAGACCAGATACAACATGCATGTGGTCAGGTAACCTAAGCTTGATCAATTTGATCCCTCCTCCCAAATTTTAATAAATCAGTGTAAAAATAGACAAATACCTTAAAATTCATTCTTCTGCTGGTAACAGTGATGTTTCAATAAGTATGCCATTCTTACTGTCCAGTGGTGGAATCATAGAATCAAGTTGTTCCTGAGTTATGTTCTTGGAATTCATGAAATTCATGAATTCATTTGTCTGCATATTCTTGATTTTTGCCAGTTTTCTTAGATGAATTTTCTAGCACTTTCTCTTTTCTGTGAGCCAGTCCATAGCTTTCTAAAAAATTCCATTTTAGTCAGTTATTACTGACATCCAAAAGTTTGCTATAGATAATAACACCCAGATGGAAGGAATTTGAATGCTTTGGTTATCTCACATATTTGAAGCTAGAGGGAGCACAAATTTAATAATCAGAGTAAATAAAAGGATACATAATATATGATAGAGGAATAGCGAAATAATCATCTATGTATTTATTTGGAAATAATTTCCCAATAAAAATAAGTGGTTAGAGAGAGAACTGCCAATTCCATACAATATTATGACAAGCAAAAGGAGTATCGGAGTGAGATAGCCACAAAAATTGGAGTTGGGTAGCTTAAAAAGCAAAAACAGACAGACAGACAGACACACACACACACACACACACACACACACACACACTGAAAAACCAAAACAAAACAAACAGTTCAATTAATAAACTGAGGCGCACCAAATGAATGCTTCAGGCTTTCTATTTCTATCCAAAATTCATCTCTTGTACTCCGATGTTGCAAGTAGAAGTAAGTGATGAGACTGATTTTTCTCTCTATTAAATAAATGTAATGCCCTGAATGTAGCAAATAACAAGGGAGATAAGGTAAATTCTCCTCTTGTCGCGGCATTGTATTTGTTCTTCTTTATCTCCGCAACTATATCTAGAATTAAATTCAGACATGTTGTTGGGAGTGGAGGAGCAATTCTAAAATATAAAAGAATACATAAAAAGTATCTGGAAGATTTTTTAAAATTTATGTATGTAAAATATATTGAGAACATGTGTGGGGATAGGTTCTGATGGTGCTTGACTAAGAAGAGAAGAATAACATTTTGAATCAAGCTGGTTTTATTAATGGAAGTACATTTATCAGAATTTCTGAATTAGTTTTGCTAACTCAAGCAATGGGTCATTGTAATTTTTGTGCACTTACTGGTAGAATATTGGATGAAGTGGCAAGTAAAGTTGAGGTACCAGAATTTCCTTTATTTTATATTGGGAAGTGACTCCAGTGAGTTAGGGAAATAGAAATGATGTATTGACTTTAAATATGTAACTCACCTATTTGCCTCTCTCATCCTAGAGAACTCCATAAACAATTCCTCTAACAAAGTCTGAAGAAATATATTGGTGTGTAGGGAATGCCCAATATCATTCCCAGATTCAGTGATTCACTGTGAGGACTCACAGGATTCATGATGTTTAGTTGTACTCATGGCTATGATTTATTAGAGAGAAGGGATACAAAACAAAATCAGCATAGGGAAAATGTGCATGGGAGGAAAGTCCAGGGGAAACCAACCTCAAGTTTCCAAGAATCTTCTCTTGGTGGAGGCCCATAGGGCATGTTTAATTCCTCTAGCAAGGAGTTATGACAGCATGTGAGAAAGGTTGTCCCATCAGGGAAGCTCATTAGAAAGTCACTGCTCAATGTTTTTATTGGGACCTGGTCACATAGGCACACTCTTCTTAGCAAGTCCCAACATTTCAGACTTCAGAAGTAAAGCAGGTGTTCAGCATAAACCATATCATTTATACAAACCATCTAGGCATAGTGAGGCATTTTTATCAGTACTAGGAATTGTGAAAACCCTTCTAAAATCCAAGTCCCTGGAATCTAACCAAATTCCAACCAAACATGTAGGTCTTTCTAAGGAAGTCAGTCTCAGGCCTGCTATGTTAACTCTTTGCAGCCCAGTTAATGAGAGAACAACATTTTTGAAAAATGTTTGAATGTCTCTGTTCTGTAGTTTTGCCTTCTGATGTTAAGATTCTGTAGTTGAGAAAGGACCTCTGATTTCAGTGAGGGTGAGAGAATAGCAGGGTGGCAGATGAAAAGTAGAGGCACTTAATTTCTACTTGTTCAGAGGTCATATGAATATGGGTTTACTTCAATACACCAAATGATAAACATGGTAAACAAAACAGTCTAACCCTAGCAGATCTTTCTTCATTACAGTTGTTCACAGTGTCCTTAGGAATAAAGGAGATAAACAGATAAGGTGCTACTTGGAATTCAGAATCAAAAAAGGCCAAGAAATATTTTCAGTTGCAGTGAATCTGATTATTGAACCATCAAAATAGCAAGTTTCAAACTTTCCATAGTTACTAATTCGAGGCATTTGTAAATAAAGGGAGACTGGGAGACCTAAGGAACCATAATATAATCAAATCATAGATGCTCTGACTCTCCTTCTTATCATGCCCTAAAGTGATCTCCATCTCTTTATCTAAGTAACAATGTACAGCATAAAGGAACATATAAAATTTGGGGGAATTTTGGACAGTTGCTATGGTAGATTGCAGCTGGCACATTCCCACTTATTCTCTTCTTCATATATATTTTTAAATTCCTTATTAATATCTGTATTCTTGTAATCCTTGTGATGTGTGTGTGTGCGCGCGCATGCTGTTTTAATTGAACTCTGAGTAATAAACTTGTTCCGAGATAATAATAGTTTTGGTACAAGTTTCTCACTGAAACACACCAGGAAATGTGGAAGAGGCTTATGATTTTTTTAAACTTGTCAATCATGCATTAGGCCCAGTGGGTTCTGTCCATTAAAATGCCTTCCATTTATGAGTAAATAGTAAGGATACATCTTAACTAACAACATCCTCATACTTCTTGTTGTCGTGGAAACTAATGACTCTAAGAAAGGCCAAATGGAAGTTTCTGGAATAATTCTCTGTGTCAGTATTGAGTAAGAAACAACACTACATTGCTCTGGGAATCACACATCATAAAACTAGCAAATTTCAGAAGTGATAATCTCTATTACATTACCATTTAACTCTTCAGTTTGGCTGAGACAAAAGATAAATTTGTCCTTAAGAATTACTGAGCTTTATCATGAACTTAATTAGGTGGTTTTCCAATTGCAACTACTATCCCAATGTGCTTTCCTTACTAAAGCAAATCAATACAGCCCCTGGCATCTGGTATGCTGTTATTGATCCACAGATAACTTTTTCCCCCCTAAACCAGTAAACAGCAAACATAAAAAGCTTTCTGCCTTCACCTGGCAGGGACAGCAGCTCAGTAAGTTACTTCCGAATCTTAAGCCACCATCTAGTTTTAAAAAAATCTTGGAAAACAGGAAAAAGAAGTTCTCTTTATTAAAGAAAAGTTCTATCTAAGAATATGTGACAAAGTCAATGAAAATACAGATTTTCTTCCTTGCTAAACTTTCTACAAGTCCAGTGATTTGCAGTATACTGGGGTGTATCCCCTTCAAAGGTATAGATAAATGCCTCATAGAACCAGTCTTACTAAGAATGAGTTAAAATACCTAGTGAGTTTAATAAAAAGTTGGGTGTAATGGGGATGCGATGTACAGCGTGACAGCTATAGTTGAATTTTGGAACACTGAAAAAAAATTATATAAAATAAAATTTAAAAAAATACTGTATCACATATTTGGAAGTTGTTAGGAGTAAATCTTAAAAGTTCTCATCACATCTCACACAGAAAAAAAATGTGTGACTATGTATGGTAAGGTATGTTAATTAGACTTACTGCTTGGATCATTTACAGCATATGCAAATATCAATTTGTGTTATATACACAAAGCTAATATAACACTGCATTGTCTATTATACCTCTGTAAAACAAATTAAAAATGAAAAAAAAATTGATGAATTCAAATTACTTTCGAGTATGCTACCCCAGTTCATTTAGTTGTTACTGAAAGGCTTTTCCATTTAAATCCTTTACCTAACAGTTAGGTTTCAGTTTGAGCAATCTGATATTCAGCTTTATGACTCAGCAGATCTACTGATGCACACAATTCTTGTAGCAAAAGGGGGTGGTTTATTTAGATTATGGCAAGACCTAATAGGAGAATCACAGTAAAGGACCCAGTTCTTTTGTTTGTTCTTCCTTCTTTCCTCCCATCCTCCGTCTTTCCCTCCTTCCCTCCCTCCCTTCCTTCCTCTCTCTTTCTTCCCTCGCTTGCTCTTGCCCACTCCACTCCCCTTCCTCCCTCCCTCCCACCCTTCTTTCCTTCCTTCCTTCCATTAAAGTCATTCCCTCTTTAATAAGTAGTGATTCTCCTTTTAAGAAAGGCCATTTAGGGGCACCCATGTGACTCAGTTGATTAAGCATCTGTCTTAGTCTCAGGTCATGATCCCAGGGTCCTGGGAGGGAGTCTCACAACAGACTCTCTGCTCACGTGAGCCTGCTTCTCCCTCTTCCTCTGCTGTGCCCTCTGCTTGTGTTTGCTTTCTCTCTCTCTCTCTTTCTCAAATAAATGAATAAAATCTTTAAAAAAAAAAAAAGGCTTTTTATCTGTTGCTAAGCCCTCATGAAGTTTGAACACCTGACCATGGGACAAGTGAACATGCCTCCTACCAAGCTGTCCATTACCAGCTAGGTGGTATCTGTCCATTTAGCCTTCAGGCAGTTGTGCCCTGCAGCACTCTTTTTGTCGAGTTAATATACTTTTTATGACACTAGACCCAAAAATGTTCTGAAAACTTAAATTATTTGCGGGTAAAATTCTTACTATCCCCAGCACTTTGGTTTCACTCCTTCTCTGTCCTCAACTCACACTTAAGGATTCATGTGGGTGACTTATAAATAATTGAATGAGTTGGAAAATATGAGCCTGATTTACAAATGACTTTATTGATTGTAACAGCCAAAAGTTCACTGCTATGCTGTTAGATCCTCATTCAGAAGTATCCTAAATGTATACAGGGAAGTTCTTTTATTGTGAAAAAATCTTTAATCAGGAAATAGCATTGCCTCTGCTTGGAAGATGAGATGGCTTGAAATAAGAATCTTCAGGGATTCAAGGGCAGTCAGCAGTTTTTTGGGCTGATGATCAGAGATTTGGGGGGAAGAAAGTTGAAGAATTAGTGATAAAGATGTTTCAAAAAGAAGTAAATGGCTGGATCTCAGAAAAGTTGTAAAATAAGTGTTTTATCTACATATTCATTAGATGTCCCACTCTGAAGGTGGTTCTTGTTAGATGGTAAGAACATCAATTTGTATAAATATCAGTAATCTCTGAGTAGGGTAAAACAGACATTGTTACATATAAGAGGAAAAAATAAAAGACCAGTAATATAAAAAAATTGGAATTGCATTTCTCTAATGAAGACACCTTAAGCTATGTAGTCCATGACTGTCACGGGAGCTTCATTTTCATGAATAAGCTATTTCCCTTTTATTTTTCTGTGTCACTGTCTTATTAATGTTCCTTCCACTTTCATGTTCAGCTCATGGCAAAGCATTGTTACTAGAGCTCTAGGCATCAATTTTGCATGGCAAGGGACAGGAGTGAGAGAAAGCTGCAGTACAAAAGGACCCAAATATCAGCTAAGCCATGTTTTGGAAATCTTTCACAGTACTTTTATTTTTGTATCCCTGATCAGAACTTAGCCATGTGCTTTCACCTGGATGAGGGACAAAGAAAGTCTTTTAGCTTTTAGATAAAATTTGGATTCTCTTATTAAGGATGAAAAAGCAAAGGTATAGTCAGTGGAGAACAACAGCCCTGTGACAGGCTGTTTTATTTGCCATCCCTTGACTTGATCAGTGTCTTGATTTGAAAAGAAAAAGCTATTTTGGCAGAGATAGATATATGCATAGAATCAACAACATGGATATACCCACTGCAAAGACTTGCTTATCCTATAACTTATCTATGCCTTATAGCAGTTTGCAAGAATAAAGTGATTAGGGTAGTATCAATATTAAGGTATATGCTCTTATTAGTCTGTTCATATATGGTTTATTTCTTCTTTAGCCAAAGTACTCAGGTCTGGGAACCATGAGGTTAGAAGTCTTGGATGACTTCTGTTACCATCATATCCAATCACTTATACATAAGTTTCCAACCCGTACTTTCTGGAGTCTATTGATTTAACTTAACAGGAGAAATAATTCTACCAAAGGATACAGAAAAAGTTTCTAATAAATTGGAGATGTTACCTCTATATATCAAACTGTGTGACTGGGCTTTATAGTGGGCCAAGGGAGGAGTATAGATGGAACTAAGAAAATCATTCCATGGTTTTTTTCTAGTACTACCAAAACCAGTGTAAATGTTAACAGAAACCATTACAACTATTTTAAAATACAGGGACAAAAGATTCTTAGGTCTGTACAGAGGAATGAAGATTTGGTTTAATCATATGGTAGGTAGAATAATGGTCCCCAAAAGGTGTCACATCCTAATTCTCAGACTTCTGTAATTTTAATTGTAACATAATTATCTTACCTCCTGAAAGTACATTGCAGATGCTGCTAAGGTAAGGAATGCCTACCTGGTCCCAAGATAGTCAAGTGTTTTTGATTTAAGAGGGAGATAGGAGAGTAAGAGAGATTTGAAGATTTTATATACCTGGTTTCAATGTTGGAGAAAGGGAACATAAGCCATAGAATCAAGAGTCCTTTAGAAGACAGAAAACCAGAAATAGGTTTTTCCCTAAAGCTTACAGAAGAAATGCAGCCCTGCCAATACCTTGATTTTATTACTGTAAGACGTGTTTCAAAACTATAAAATAATATTCACATATGTTGTTTTAATCCACATAGTTATATCAACAATAGGAAATTAAAGCATACTATTTGGTCAAAAACTTTAAAACCGATGTTGGTTGAAGAAAAGGAAACTTGGAATGCTAACAAAGAAAGAAACTTTTGGAGGTGATAGGTGTGTTTATGGCATAGATTGTGGTTATGGTTTCATGGATGTATACTTACCTCCAAAGTCTGCAACCTGTATACATTAAATATGAACAGCTTTTTATATTTCAAAAAAAGACCATTCACAGAGTTGGGAAAAAAAAAAGAAATTTAAAATACAAATTATAACCATGTAGCTAGTTGTAGAAATGAATACTACAGCCTCTATTTACCTTTTTTCCTTCAGGGAATCACGCATGTATCTATTTTAACTGATTTTGTGTCATTTTCTATTCTTTTGCTTCTTTTTTAAATAGAGGACTTTGGTGGTGGTGAAGTGTGTGTGTGTGTGTGTGTGTCTATATGTTATGGGTTATAGATGCAAAAGGGGGCCTGAACTATTTATTTTACCTGGAGATCTTGGTTTGGAACTGGTTGGTGTAGTTGACTAAGGAGATTTTAGGTGAGGTCTTTGGGAATATGGAGGATTCCATTATCTATTGTTTGAGGAAGGGTTGCATTATGCTGATTGAGAACAGATTAAATCAATAGAGCCAAATACGGAAAGGACACAAGGATATTTAAATTAAACTTGATCAGTCTGAAGCTTCCACATGGAATTTTTAATTTGGAGTGAAGGACACAAAAGAGCAGGGGTATCTTAGGAATTATTCATGTGGGAGAAGAAAGATAACATTATCAGAGGCCGAATCCATTCTTCTGTGACAATAGTATCTTAACCCTATGGTTTGAGCTCATGATACTGACAGTATTTTTGGCAACATAACTTCCCTTTTGGATTTTATATTTATGTTTATTTTATATTTATATTTATTATATATTTATAAATATATAAATATTTACATATTTATATACTATGTTTATTTTATATTTATTTTTTTCCCCAGGCTTTCCATAGATGCTGTAAATTTTTTGGTATTCTCTCAATAAAATGTTGGGTTCTTTTTTATTGTTGGCTTGTTTATGTTATGCAGTGTCAACTTTTATATGGGGAGAGGTCAGTTTAATTTAGATAACATGACCATTATTAGGTCATGTCCCATATATCTTTCCCTGGGTCAATATTTCCAAAAGTTTTACCATGTGTTAAGTGAAATATAACATAATATATCTCAGATCCTTTGCTCTTAATCCTATGAATTTTGAATGAGTGGAATGGCTAAGATCATCCTTCAGGTTCTGAAAGTAGAGAAAGGAACTCCTCAGATAAATGACGTAGTTCATTGGCAAGGGTGGCCATCATAGTTTGCATAAAAATTGACATTTTGATTTATTTTGTTTTATCAACATTTCTGCATACGTACATTTGTCTGATAAACACTACTAAGCTCTGGATCTACTGAAAACAGTCACTTTCTATAAAAGTAAGACTGAGGTCCAGATTTAGGCTGTGCTAGTTCAACATAATAATGCTTTCTAGGAAACTTTTTAAATAGCTGGGCTTTGTCTTTTCAAAATGTTTGTTTTCTTTTTTTCTTTTTTCTTTCTCTTTCTTTTTTTTTTTTTTTTTTTTTTTAAAGATTTTAGTTATTTATTTGAGAGAGAGCGACAGCATGAGCAGGGAGAGGGCCAGAGCAGGAGGGGAAGCCAGAAGGAGAGAATCTTAAGCAGAGTCTGTGCTGAACATGGAGCCTGTGGAGGCTGGATCTTAGGACTCTGAGATCATGACCTGAGCTGAAACCAAGAGTCAGGTACTTCACTGACTGATCCACTAACGCACCCTTTGAAATGTTTGTTTTCAAACTTTGAGGGTAGGGATATTAAAATCTTCTGGCATTTTCTTTCTCTGAGATAATTATGGTCTAAAATACTGTGGAACTCAGAGGTGCCTGGGTGGCTCAGTCATTAAGTGTCTGCCTTCAGACAGACATGACTCAGGTCATGATCCCAGGGTCCTGGGATTGAGCCCTACATTGGGCTCCCTGCTCAGTGGGAAGCCCGCTTCTCCTCTCCCACTCCCTCTGCTTGTGTTTCCTCTCTTGCTGTGTCTCTGTCAAATAAATAAAATCTTTAAAAAAAAAAAAAATACTGTGGCATTTAGTATCTCCAGGCCAGCATTTCTCAAATTTTGATCTCAGGACACTTATAAATTATTGAGGAATACATGATTTATTGTATGTCTGGGTAATCTATCTATCTATCTGTATATATCTATATATCTATATCTATATCTATATATAAACATATATATATGTTTATCATATTAGTTAAATCTGATAAATTTTTTTTTTTTTTTTTTTTTTTTGACAGAGAGAAAGCACAAGTGAGCAGAGAGGCAGGCAGAGAGAGAGAGGAGGAAGCAAGCTCTCCTCTGAGCAGAGAGCCCGATGCGGGGCTCAATCCCAGGACCCTGGGATCATGACCTGAGCCGAAGGCAGAGGCTTAACCGCTGAGCCACCCAGGTGCCCCAGATCTGATAAATATTTAAAATATAATAATATACAAATAAAGATTCCATTAGTTTCCATAGTGATAATGCCACATATCATGTAACCTTTGGAAGTCTCTCTTGTACATGTATGAGAGAAAAAGAGTAGAAAAGGAAAACCATGCCTTAGTATTATTATGAAGATAGTTTAATTTCATGAACTCCCTTGTCTTAGAGACTCATTAAGAGTCTACAGACCACATCTTGAGAAACGTTACTATAGGCATTTGTAAATAAAAGTTTGCATGTTTCCAGGATTTTACAGAAGCTCAGATATTTTATTTAGGCATTAGCACACATCTGAGTGCATTTGCTATGTCTCAATCTTGTAATAAATGCTTTTTGTATAAAATTTACCCTTATTTTATGGATAAAGAAATTGGAGCTCAGAGAGGCAAGCAGTTTGTCTAGAGTGATAGTATTGGTGTATTTCAAACTTAGTCTCTCTAATTCCTTCTAACAGAGGTGTTGCTATTTTCACTATATCATCGTTTAGCACTCCAAAAGGAATAAAGTTCAATAATGTGTATTGGATTGTAGTTTACAAGGAATTAATATTAAATTTGAAAATATATATTAACTTAGAACATAGATTATTTTTGTTACCAATTCACTGTACCATCATGGGCATTTTTTCTATTTGTCTTTGAGAATTTTGACTAATGCCCTAAAAATTCCAGTGGCAAATTTTTGTATTTGTATTGGTAGAATGATATTTCCATGAATGATAGAATGAAATGAGCTTTCCAGTTTTGATTTTCATTTTCTTATTTTATAATGAATTGTGAGGTGTATCTTTTTAAAAGGATCATCTTTGGTAAAAAGAAGAGAAAAGCTATTTTGTCTTTTATGTTTTTCGTAGAGTTAGAGTTATGTAATCACTAAGGGTTTCTGTCAGGAAAGAAAGTTTCAAGCAATTGGCCCTTTAGAAAAGTTTCTACTTTTCTGGAATTTTGAGATGGCTATGACCCTCCAAGAAAATGAAAACATTATCAGCACCTGATATTTCCACCGTTAGGGATCAAATCACTAAAACATTGATCACACTATATGCTCACAGTGTGGGCAGCTTCTTGCTAAAAAAGTCACTTTAATTGCCTTTCTTTTTTGTTAGACCAATAAATAAATTCACATTGGAAATATCTTGAACTCAATCAGCCACCTGGGTGGCTCATTAAGTTACAAATCTGCCTTCAGCTCAGGTCATCATCTCAGTGTCCTGGGATGGAACCCTGCTTCAGGCTCCCAACTCAACAAGTAGTCTGCTTCTCCATCTTCTTATGCTCCTCCCCACTCCCACCCCTGCTTGTGTTTCCTCTTTTGCTTGCTTTCTCTCTCTCAAAAACAAAAACAAAACAACAACAAAAAAACGGAGTTAGAATTCCAGCTCTAATGCTTGATGGCTAGGTTATCTTGGTTGCATTAGTCCTTGTAAAATTCAGGTCAGTTTAGCAAACACCAACTGGAGTGTTATGTACATTATCATGACATTATTATAAGCACTGGAGATAGAGACATGAGCTGAGACAGTTTCTTTCTTTGTTATTATTTTGGTTTCAGTATTACTGTAGTGGATTCAAAGAAAGGACATACATAGAAAGCTTTGCACCATAATTGTCTCATTTTTAAAAATTAACATATAATGTTTTATTTGTTTCAGGGGTACAGGTCTGTGAATCATCAGTCTTACACAATTCACAGCACTTACCATAATACATACCCTCCCCAATGTCCATAACCCAGCCACCCTATCCCTACCTCCCCACCCCTCAGCAACCCTCAGTTTGTTTCCTGAGATTAAGGGTCTCTTATGATTTATTTCCCTCCCCAGGCATATCTTGTTTCATTTTTTCCCTCCCTACCCCCAATAATTGTCTCACTATTTTTAACTAATCACCTGTAATAGTTAATTACATTTTCCTTTAGTGGCTAACACATTTTTTAGTGGTTAATACATTGTTTTTCAGAATGTCAGTTAAGAAACCTCTAAGGTTCACTTCAACTTTACTATTTAATTTATCTTGAAAATTATCATATGAAAATTCAAGATAAAAATGGGCACTTTGTGCATATACCAGTGTGATTCTGTACATCTATTAGCAAACTTTTAAATGTGCAGAAAACATGAGTGACTCATTCCAGGTAAACCAGTTAGAAACATTTGTCTTTTTGTATTTTGCTTTGTGATAACTGTAAACATCCCTTACAAGTTATCTTTAATTTCTGTTTTTATAATTTCTGTAGTAAGATGTGTTTAACTCCTATGTCACAGTCATTTTAGAAAAAAATATGCTTTATTGTTTCATATGGTATTCATAGAATGATAATAATGATTCTAATATAGGAAATACAATAACTCAGACCCTAGGTAAAAAATTATATATCCTAGTTTATATATCTATAAACATATATATCAATCCATTATCTATCTGTTAATTTATTTATCTAGAAAAAAACCATACACTCGTATTTATATGTTCTTCTGTTACTGTGTTTTCAACCTGGGAACCATGTCTGCTTGTTTACCAATGTATATCTTGTCCTTAGAACTGACACATAGTAAGCCTTCAATATATATTCATTGAAAAAAATGGATAGATAGATTAATAAATGAATGTAGTTAAGAGAAAAAAAGTTACAGAGAGGACAGAAAAGAAAATTTTTACTGGGGAGTTTTTTTTTAGAATAGGTGTTATTTGAACTGATTCTTGAAAGAATGGGAATGCATACATTAGGAAAAAATGAAAGAGAAATTGTTCTGGGTAGAGAAAATAGAGCAAGCAGACTTACAAAATAGAACACACAGATTTGGGGGGATAGCATGGAGTCTAGTTGGGAAAGAACAGAGGAAACACAAAAGGAAGAGTGACAGATATGTTCATAAAACTATGATTGGGGCATCTATCAGCTTATTTTTTAATGTTTTCACAGAATGAGATTTTTTTTCCGTTAACTGAAAAAAAATTACTCATTAGCTGAAGACAAATATGAAGTTCAATATTCTTTTTTTCTCATTAAACTTGTTTTAATGGGTCTCAAAATTCTGTGACAGATTTTTGGTCAAGTTGTTTCCATTAAAAAGTACTAAAATCAGTATTTTTGGAAACAATTTGACCAAAATGATTTCACTCATATGTGGAATTTAAGAAATGAAACAGATGAACATAGGGGGAAAAATAAGAGAGAGAGAGGCAAACCTTAAAACAAACTCTTAACTCTGGAGAACAAACTGAGGGTTGCTGGAGGGGTGCTGGGTGGGTGGAAGGGTTAAATGGGTGATGGGTATTAAGAAGGATACTTGTGATGAGCACAGCATGTTGTATAGAAGAGATGAATTAGTAAATTCTATTTCTGAAACTAATATATGTTAAGTAACTGGAATTTAAATAAAAACTTGAAACTACACAAAAAAGTACTGATTATAGAACTACTAATTTAGAATTGCCACATATGCACAAAAAAACCCAAATGGTCCACAGAATATTCTCCTTTCTTTCTGAATGTTTTACAATGCATCTTTATCATTAACTAGTCATTTACTATTAAACTTAAATGGCCAATTGACACAAACAGTTCTGACACTGTTCTTCCACTACTGATTAGGACAGGGGTGGCAGGTATTGGAGATAATATTCATTTAGGTTTCTGAGCTTTCTGGGCAGACCTGATGATCTTGCCAGCTCCAGCTGCATTCTTATCTACTGCTTTGGTGACACCCAGAGCAACCGTCTGTCTCATGTCACTAACAGCAAAACATCCCTGAGGTAGATAGTCAGAGAAGCTCTCAAAACACATAGGCTTGCCAGAAGTCATATCAGTGATGGCAGCATCACCAGATTTCAAGAACTTGGGGCCATTCCAGCTTTTTGCAGAATGACAGTCTCCTCCTTGAGCTCAGCAAGCTTGTAGGCAGTGTGAGCTCTGACAGTACAGTACAGGTGCGTATCCAGCACTGATTTGGCCTGTATGGTTCAGGGTAATCACTTGAGCTGTGAAGCCAACTGCTTTCACTGGTGGGTCATTTTTGCTGTCACCAGTCATATTACCATGATGAACATCTTTGATACATTCTTGAAATTGAAGACCACATTGTCCTCACTCAAAGCTTCGTGGTACATTTCAACAGATTTTACTTCAGTTGTAACATTGGAGCAAAGGTGATCACCATGCTAGATTTAAGAACACTTGTCTTCACTCAGCCCACAGGGGCAGTACCTGTGCCACCAATTTTGTAGATGTGCTGAGGGGGCAGAATCAATGGCTTGTCAGTTGGATGAGTTGGTGGAAGAAATGCAATTGAGAGTTTCAAGCAGCATGATTGCTTCAAGTAGCACTGGCATTGCCATCCTTATGGGTGACTTCCCATCCCTTGAACCAAGACATGTTAGCATTTGGTTCCAGTACATTGTCACCATTCCCACCCAGAAATTGGCATAATTGCTACTGTGTCAGGGATATAGCCAATTTTCTTAATGTGGGTACTAACTTCCTTAATGATGTCCTTGTATCACTTCTGACTGTCGGACAACTCAGTGGAATCCATTTTGTTAACACCAACAATTAATTGTTTCACACCCAGTGTGTAACCCAGAAGAGGATTCTTAGGGGTCTGACCATTCTTGAAGATACCTGCTTTTAATTCACCAACACCAGCAGCAACAATCAGGGCAGAACACCCAGCCTGAGCCCGAGATGTGCCTGTATTCAATTTTTGATAAAGCCTCTGTGTCCTGGGACATCAATAATGGTCACATAATACTTAATGGTCTTAAATTTCCACAGGAAGAAATCAACAGTGATATCATGTTCATGTTCATGTTCATGTTTAGATTTCAGTTTATTCGAGACCCAAGCATACCTAAAGGAGCCCTGACCTATCTCAGCAGCCTCCTCAAATTTTTCAGTAGTTCTTTTGTCAGTCCCACCACATTTGTAGATCAGATGACCAGTAGTGATAGACTTGCCAGAATCTACATGTCCAATGATGACAATGTGAATATGAGTCTTTTCCTTTCCCATTTTGGTTTAGGATAAGTGGTGGTTTTCACAACACCTATGTTCTGGTGGCAAACCCGTTGTGAAAAAATGAAGTTTAGTAGTCTAACAGATAACCCCCTAACTAGTTTTTGTTTCTTCACTTAAAGAGTAAAAGGACTGGTCTGGCTATGGCCATTTCAGCTTTAAAATAGTATTAATATATCATTATTATTGGACCCAAAACCATATGATCTAAAATGATAAATTCATTCTTTTGCAAAATTTAAATGGCTACTTGTATCTACTAAGTTGTTTCCTACAATATTTTTTATAATCATTAGTATATGACCCAAGTTAGCTTTTTTGTCAGTTATTAAGTAATATTTCTATAAATAATCCAATTTTATCTTTCCCATATCTAAGAAGTTTCCTCGGATCTATGGGAAAATTGTGAAAAATAATTTTTCTGGTCATTATTACTAATAGGTATATTAGGGTATATCTATTTTAAATCCTTTTTAGAAAAAGGCAGATCATAAATAAAAGCATAACAGGGCACCTGGGTGGCTCAGTCAGTTAAGCCCGGCTCTTGGTTTTGGCTCATGTCATGATCTCAGGGTCCTGCGATCAAGCCCCATGTTGGGCTTGATGCTCAGTGTGGAGTCTACTAGTCCCTCTCCCTCTGTTCCTCCCCCTGCTCTCTCTCTCTCAAATAAATAAATAAATTCTTTTGAAAAATAAATGAAAACATAAGATTAGATACATAACTTGTATTTTAGCACATAGTTTTTGTGCACTATTCATAAATAAATGGTTCTCAAGACCATATGTAACTTATTAAATAACTTTAGACTGCTTTAATATTTGAAAAAACATTTATATTTTAATAGTATTAACTTCTTCCTGACTGAAAAATTTATATCCTCATTGATAGCTGCATGACTAGGTACAGCACAGTGTTTGTATCAGATTCCACAAAATTTTAGAAGCAATTTTGTTATTCTGATTTCTTATCAAGATTGAAGACAGCTTCAAAATTCAACACCTTATTTTACCAAATATCAGTGACAAGTTGGAGTCTTTTCTTAGCCTCATATCAATTCTATCCTAAAGTAAAACCAAGCTCCTGGATACACCTTATCTAACCTCAGAGTTAATATCATATATAGTCATGATACTATTCTCAAAATTAAGATAATTGAGACAATATTATTAACATTGATAAAATACTATTAACCAAATACAAAATTTATTTTTACTTCACTATTTTTCCTCTTTTTTTTTTTTTTTGGTCTTCCATGATCTAATCCAAAAGCTTGCATTGCATTTTGTTGTCCTGTCTTCTTAGTTGCCTCTGGTTTGTGACAGTTTCTCAGTCTTTAATTGTCTCTCATGACATTGACATTTCTGAAGAGCATTTGACACTTTGGGAAGTATTTTGTAGAATGTCATCCAGTTTGGGTCTGATGTCTGTCTGATGTTTCCTCATGACTATGTTGAAGTTCTGAATTTTGGGAAAAAATAGAAGAGATGGACCCTGCTGATATGAATGGATCACATCAGCAGTTACATGACTTTCTGGCTTATTATGCTGATATTAACCTTGGTTAAGGTCATGTCTACCTGGTTTCTTCACTGCATAGTTATAATTTTCCCTCAGGTAATTAGCAATACCTGAGGGAAAATAATTTGAGGTTATACAAAGTTCTCTACCTCTCTTTATAATTTTACCTACTGATTTTGACCTACAAAAATTATCACTGTGAGGTTCTAATCTTCTTCATTTAGTTCCATTTATTAAAAGAAATTCTTCTGTAATCATATATCTTTTCTTTATATTCCTATGGACTCAGGCTTATTTGTTTTAATCTCGGGGTTACTATGCAAAACTATCATTGTTTCTCAAACTGTGTTATCTTTGGCCATTTGGAGCTCTTTCACATTGCTTCTGTGCCCCCTTTTTTTTCTTTTAAAGATTTTTATTTATCAGATAGAGATCACAAGTAGGCAGAGAGGCAGGCAGAGAGAGAGGGGGAAGCAGGCTCCCCACTGAGCAGAGAGCCGGATGCGGGGCTCGATCCCAGGACCCTGAGATCATGACCTGAGCCGAAGGCAGAGGCTTTAACCCACTGAGCCACCCAGGTGCCCCAACTTCTGTTCCCCTTTGGCATGGCATCATCATTGTCATCGTCTTCTTCCTTTATTAGTTCTTTATCTCTTGGCATGTAAAGATCTTTCTGGTTTATGTTGTATTTTTCTTTATCTTTACCTTGAAATCAACTACTTCTCCAAGGGTACCTGGTCTCTTTTACTGGGGTTGGTATTTAGAAACAAGATCTGTGCACTAGTTTAACTAATTGCTACCTGGGTATCACTGCTCTAGGTCCTCTCATTGGATAGAGTCAGGAAATGTTTCTCCCTTTTGTATTTCTTTTATATACACACATATTTTTAAAACCTGTGAAATCATGCCAAACTCAAAATAGCTAATAAGTCCGAATACCTGAGAACTCCAAATTGAATCCAAAATTTCAAGATTTATTATATCATTCTCTCTTTGTTTATTTCTAACTTCTTCCATCAGCAAGAAATCTGGCTTTCATTTTCTACAATATATGTATTTTTTAAAATTTTATTTAATTTTTTCAGTGTTTCAGGATTCATTGTTTATGCATCACACCCAATGCTCCATGCAATACGTGCCCTCCTTAATACCCACCACCATGCTTGCCATCCCCCCACCTCCCTCCCTTCCAAAACCCTCAGGTTGTTTCTCAGAGTCCACAGTCTCTCATGCTTCATCTCCCCCTCTGATTTCCCTCAATTCAATTTTCCTTTCCTTCTCCTAATGTCCTCCATGTTATTCCTTATACTCCACAAGTAAGTAAAACCATATGATAATTGACTTACTCTGCTTGACTTATTTCACTCTGCATAATCTCCTCCAGTCCCATCCATGTTGGTATAAAAGTTGGGTATTCATCCTTACTGATGGCTGTATAATATTCTATTGTATATATGGGCTACATCTTTATCCATTCATCTGTTGAACAACATCTTGGCTCTTTCCACAGTTTGGCAGTTGTGGACATTGCTTCTATGAACATTAGGGGACATATGGCACTTCTTTTCACTACATCTTTATCTTTGGTGTAAATACCCAGTAGTGCAATTGAGGGCCATAAGGTAGCTCTATTTTTAATTTCTTAAGGAATCCCCACACTGTTTTCCAAAGTAGCTGCACCAACTTGCATTCCCACCAACAGTGTAAGAGTGTTCCCCTTTCTCCACATCCTCTCCAACACTTATTTCCTGTCTTGTTAATTTTGGCCATCCTAACTGGTATTAGGTGATATCTCAACGTGGTTTTGATTTGAATTTCCCTGATGGCTGATGATGATGAACACTTTTTCATGTCACGGTGAGCCATTTGTATGTCTTCTTTGGAGAAGTGTCTTTTCATGTCTTCAGCACATTTTTTTGACATGATTATCTATTCGGTGTGTATTGACTTTGAGGTATTCTTTACAGATCTTGGATATCACCCCTTTGTAGTGTCATTTGCAAATATCTTCTTCCATTCCGTGAGTTGCCTCTTCGTTTTGTTGACTGTTTCCTTTGCTGTGTGGAAGCTTTTGATCTTGGTGAAGTCCCAAAAGTTCATTTTCGCTTTTGTTTCCTTTGCCTTTGGAGACATGTCTTGAAAGAAGTTGCTGTGGCTGATGTCGAAGAGGTTACTGCCTATGTTCTCTAGGATTTTGATAGATTCCTGCCTCATGTTGAGGTCTTTTATCCATTTCGAGTTTATCTTTGTGTATGGTGTAAGAGAATGGTCGAATTTCATTCTTCTGCACATAGCTGCCCAATTTTCACAGCACCATTTATTGAAGAGAATTTTTTCCACTGTGTATATTTTCCTGGTTTGTCAAAGATTATTTGATCATAGAGCTGAGGGTCCATATCTGGGCTCTCTACTCTGTTCCCCTGATTTATGTGTCTGTTTTTGTTCCAGTACCATGCTGCGTTGGTGATCACAGCTTCGTAGTAAAGCTTGAAATCAGGCAACGTGATGCCCCCAGTTTTGTTTTTCTTTTTCAACATTTCCTTAGCAATTCGGGGTCTCTTCTGGTTCCATACAAATTTTAGGATTGTTTGTTCCAGCTCTTTGAAAAATGCTAGTGGAATTTTGATCAGGATGGCATTGAAAGTGTAGATTGCTCTGGGTGGTATAGACATTTTAATAATGTTTATTCTTCTGATCCATGAGCATGGAATGGTCTTCCATCTTTTTGTGTCTTATTCAATTTCTTTCATAAGTGTTCTGTAGTTCCTCCAGTACAGATCCTTTACCTTTTTGGTTAGGTTTATTCCCAGGTATTTTATGGTTCTTGGTGTTATAGTAAATGGAATCGATTCTCTAATTTCCCTTTCTGTATTTTCATTGTTAGTGTATAAGAAAGCAACTGATTTCTGTACATTAATTTTGTATCCTGCCACATTACTGAATTGCTGTATGAGTTCTAGTAGTTTGAGGGGTGGAGTCTTTGGATTTTCCATATAAAGTATCATGTCATCTGTGAAGAGAGGGAGTTTGACTACTTCATTGCCAATTTGAATATCTTTTTATTTCTTTTTGTTGTCTGGTTGTTGTTGCTAGGACTTCTAGTACTCTGTTGAACAACAGTGGCAGGAGTGGGCATCCTTGTCGTGTTCCTGATCTCAAAGGAAAGGCTGTCAGCTTTTCCCCATTGATAATGATATTCGCTGTGGGTTTTTAATAGATCGAATTTATGAAGTTGAAGAATGTTCCCTCTATCCCTATACTGTGAAGAGTTTTAATCAGGAAGAGATGCTGTATCTTGTCAAATTATTTTTCTGTATCAGTTGAGAGAACCATGTGGTTCTTCCCTCTTCTCTTACTGATTTGTTCTATCACATTGATTGACTTGCAAATGTTGAAGCACCCTTGCATCCCATGGATAAATCCCACCTGGTCATGGTGAATAATCTTTGTAAGGTACTGTTAGATCATATTAGCTAGGATCTGGTTGAGAATCTTGGCATCCATATTCATTAGTGATACTGGTCAGAAATTCTCCTTTTTGATGGGGTCTTTGCCTGGTTTGGGATCAGGGTAATGCTGGCTTCATAAAAAGAGTCTGGAAGTTTTCCTTCTCTTTCTTTTTTTTTGGAAACAGCTTCAGAAGAGTAGGTATTATATCTTCTTTGAGTGTTTCGTAGAATTCCTCAGGGAATCTGTCAGGTTCTGGGCTCTTGTTTTTGGGAGGTTTTTGATCACTGCTTCAACCTCATTACTAGATATTGGTCTATTCATGTTGTCAATGTCTTCCTGTTTCAGTCTTGAAGTTTATAGGTTTCCAGGAATGCATCCATTTCTTCTAAGTTGCTTAACTTATTGGCATATAGCTGTTGATAATAGTTTCTGATGATTGTTTCTATTTCCTTGGTGTTAGTCTTGATCTCTCCCCTTTCATTCATAATTTTATTAATTTGGGTCCTCTGTCTTTTCTTTTGGATTATTTTGGCCAGGGGTTATCAATCTTAGTAATTCTTTCAAAGAACCAGCTTCTAGTTTCGTCGATGCTTTCTACAGTATCTCTAGTTTCTATCTCATTGATAGATAGAGCAGAGGCTCTAATCTTGATTATTTTCATTCTTGTGTGTGGGGTTGGCTTAATTTGTTGTTGATTCTCCAGTAAGGTGTAAAGACAGCTGGTGTATTCTGGATTTTTCAGTACACCAGGGAGGGAGGCTTGGGTGGCTATGTATTTCCCCCTTAGGACTGCCTTTGCCGTATCCCATAGGTTTTGGACCGAAGTGTCTTCATTCTCATTGGTTTCCATGAAGTGTTTAAGTTTTTGTTTGATTTCCTGGTTTATTCAAACATTCTTGAGCAGGATGGTCTTTAGGTTCCAAGTGTTTGTATTCCTTTCAAACTTTTTCTTGTGGTTGAGTTCCAGTTTCAAAGCATTGTGGTCTGAGAATATGCAGGAAATAATCTCAATCTTTTGGTATCAGCTGAGCCCTGATTTGTGACCCAGTGTGTGGTCTATTCTGGAGAAAGTTCCATGTGTGCTCGAGAAGAATGAGTATTCTGTTGTTTCAGGCTGTAATGTTCTGTATATATCTATGAGATCTATCAGTCCAGTGTGTCATTCAAAGCTCTTGTTTCTTTATTGATTCTTTGCTTAGATGATCTGTCTATTGCTGAGAGTGGCATTTTAAGATCCCCTACAATTAATGTGTTCATATCAATATGACTCTTTATTTTGATTAATCGTTAGCTTATGTAGTTGGCTGCTCCTGTATTGGGGGCATAAATATTTACAATTGTTAGATCTTCTTGGTGGATAGATACTTGAAGAATGATGTAGAGTCCTTCTGTATCTCTGACTAGAGTCTTTAGCTTAAAATCTAATTTATCTCATATGAAAATTGCTACCCCAGCTTTCTTTTGAGGCCCGTTGGCAGGAAAGATGGTGCTCCATCCCTTCAATTCCAGTCTGGATATAGATTTAGGTTCCAAATGTGTCTCTTGTAGATAGTGTATGGATGATTCCTTTCATTTTATCCAGTCTGCAACCCTGTGCAGAATGAGATCATTCAGGCCATTCACATTGAGAGTGATTATTGAAAGAGAAGTTTTTATTGACATCATGTTGCCTGAGAAGCCCTTCTTTCTATAGATTGTCTCTGTAAATTTCTGTTCTTTGTCACTCTTGGGTTCCTTCTTCTTTTCTAGAACCCCCCCCCTTAATATTTCTTGTAGTGCCAGCTTGGTGGTCACATACTCTTTTAAACCTTGCCAGTCTTGGAAGCTCTTTATCTCTCCATCCATTTTGAATGTCAGCCTTGCTGGATAAAGTATTGCTGGTTGCATGTTCTTCTCATTTAGTGCCCTGAATATGTCTTGGCAGCCCTTTCTGGCTTGCAAGTTTTCTGTGAACAGGTCTGACGTTATTCTGATGGACCTTCCTCTGTAATTAAGGGATCTCTTTCCCCTAGCTGCTCTCAAAAGCTCTTGTCTAAAATTATGATTTGTCAGTCTCACAATCAAGTGCCTCGAGGTTTTTCTAGATTCTTTGATCTTGGTGGGGGTGGGGGTTCTTTCTACCTCTAGGACACAAATGCTGGTTCCATTACCCAGAGTGGGAAAATTTTCAGAGAGAATATGTTCTACTATATCTTCTATTGTTCTCTCTTTTTCCTCCCCCTCAGGGATCCCAATAATTCTGAAGTTGGAACCTTTCATGACATCATTTATTTCCCTAATTCTGTTTTCATGGCTTCTAAACTCTTTCTTCCATGCCTCCTCCTAATTTTTTTTCTCTATCAGTTTGTCTTCTAGATCACTAATTCTGTCTTCTGCCTCAGTTACCCTAGTTATTAGAGTATTTAGATTAGATTGGATCTCATTGATAGCGTTTTTAACTTCTTCCTGGAAGGCTTTCACTTCTGCCCTTAGAGAATCTATGTTGTCACTAATCGTTTTTTTTTCCAACCTAGCCATTACCTGGATAATTGTTACCCTGAATTCTCTTTCCGACATACTGTTTATGTCCATATCCAATAGTTCTGATAGAGAGGGCACATTTTCTACATTTTTCCTCTGTTGGATGTTCCTCCTCCTCGTCTTGTTGGTGAGAGGTGGTTGAGGGGATGTATAGCTGAATATATCAACCATGTCTAGGCAATGGGCACCCTGGAATGTTTCAGAGCCATTGAAGTCACCAAAAAGAATGAAAAAAGAATAAAAGAGAGAAAAAAAGGGAAAAAAAGAGAAAACCCAGGCAAAATTATCCCCCTAAATAAGATTTATAAGGTACATAAACAAAAATGAATAAACAAAATGATCAACAAAAGTAAAAGACAAGAATAAAAAAGAAAATCTCAACCAAAATGAACCCCAAGAATAAGATTTATATAGTAGAGAAACAAATACACAGAAATACTAACAGAAGAATAAGATGGGAAGATGGTTTTAAACCCTCATCGTGGGTGAGGAAGGTTATGTTGGTTCTTCCTGGGTGAATCTTGTTTGGTTTTTGTTTGTTTTTTTTTTTCCATTTTATTTTATTTTATTTTATTTTATTTTATTTTATTTTATTTCTTTTCAGTGTTCCAGCATCTGGGTTAATCTTGTTATCTTTGTTGAAGGACTCAACTTTCCAGAGATACAGGGAAATTAAAACTGGTGTGTGTGTGTGTGTGTGTGTGTGTGTGTGTGTGTGTGTATAGTATTGAGTAGGGAAAAAGGATTACCATGAAGCTTATATCTGTATGTACTGAAAAAAGAAAAAGAAATACCTATATATGTATGAAAAATGTTAAAATTCAAGTTAAAAATTTATTATGGAATATGTTGTATAAAATCTCTAGTTGTAATGGCAAGTAGGTTAAAAAAATTAAAAGAACAATTGTGAGACCAAAATAAAAAGAAAGAAAGAAAGAAAGAAAGAAAGAAAGAAAGAAAGAAAGAAAGAAAGAAACGTTGTATCTATGAAATATACAGGTTTTGGGGCAATACTGGGAGCTTAATATATTGTTTTCCCCTGATGTTGGGGTTTTACATTTTTATGAGGACCCTGTGGTGGTTGTCCTCTTGTTCTTTTGGCTTGTCTTCTAGGGCGGGGCCTGCTGTGTTGTTTTTCAGTCAGTACTGCTTGGGCTGAGTTGCTCTGCCCCTTATCAAGGGGCTTGGCTCTGTGGAATCCAGTTTTTCAGGCTTTTGTTCTCTGGCAGTGTTTTGCAGCTTTTCAAAGGTTTAGATCCCAGACCTCCACCTCAGAGAGAGGCCTCAGTCTCCTCCCCTCTGGGTGGTCCAGAACACACAGACTCCCCTTCTGCAAACTCTGCTGAACACCATAGCCTCCCACAGGCAGTGAGCACCCCCAGCCACTATCTCTGTGGTTACCCGAGACCCTCACTTGTCTCTACACCCCCATGCCTATAAAACCATGAGTGATATTGGTCTGGGCGAGCCCGAACCCGGGTGGCTGCTGTTGCCAGCACTGCTGTTTGGGCTCCATGCCAATGCACGGTGCACTGCACCTGGCGGATGTGCAGGTCATGGAAGGCTGTGGGCCAGGTACTGGGACTTGAGACCGTGCAGGGTTCTCTCAGTTGTGGGATGGGTGCACTCAGACCCCAGGGTTGTGGAAGGCTGCAGGCCCAGAGACTGCACGTGGGCACCCACACTAGGCTCTCTCAGGCACGGGCAGGAGTGTGCCCAGCCCGAGAAGTGGTGTAAGCACTAGGGCTCAGGGACTACAGATTGCCCACCCCCCCCCCCAACCGGGCTCTCTCTGGCACATGTGGTCACCAGCAGTAACTGTCCTGGGACTGTGGACTTAGGCCTGTGCCTGTAACTGCCCAATTCTACCAGTTGCCCCTTAAGATTCTTCTTTTGCTCTTTTTGAGTGCTTTTAATGGGTCTCCAAGTTAATGCTTGTCCCCAATCACAGGGCACTTTCATATTGGGGAATTATTACTTTCCAGTGGGTTGCTTCTGGTGGCTCCCTCCCCTTCCTGTTTATCCTCTGATATTGGTCCGAGCATTCCCACCCTGCATTACCTCTCCACTGATGTTTTCTGCTCCTGTAGAGGTTCAGAAGTGTTTAATATTACATTTCAGGCTGATTTCATGCATGTTTGGAGTGTTCTGGTAGATATTTAGTTCACTTTAGGAGACTGGATGAAACAGGGTCTCCTACTTCTCTGCCATCTTGCCCCTCCTCCCTAAAATATATGTGTTTATTTGTTGTACATGTAAGGTGCAACTGACCCTTGGACAATGCAGGGGTTGGGGTACTGACCATCCCACTCAGTCAGAAATCTTTGTATAACTTTTGACCATCCCCCCCAGAACTTAGAGCCTATTGTTGAACAGCTTACTAATATCAATCAGTCGATCAGCACATATTTTATATATGTATTATATACTATGTTCTTATAATAAAGTTAGAGAAAAATATTATTAAGAAATCCATAAAGACACTTTTTTTAATACAGTACTGTGCTTTATTGAAAAAAAAAAATTGGTGTATAAGTGGACCCATACAGTTCAAACCAGTGTTGTTCAAGGGTCAACTGTGTATCTCTATATACTCATTGTGTTCAGTTATGGCAGAAATAAGGGCAATAACTGGTCGCTGGTAGCTGTATAACAGATGTCAACAGTAATAGGTGCTAAGTACATTGGGATTCTATGTTAAACCAGTGGGTTCAATTAAAAGATTATAGACTTCTTGACTTTTTAGCTGTTCCTTAGCTCAGTAAGTAAACAGCACCTGATAGCTTTAAGATTTTTCAAAGTCCAATAAAAATGAAAACATGTACATTTGTAACCAAATTCTGATATTTAGTATTAGTATAAGTATGCCTCTAATAAAGTTTGCATTTGAAAGCATGCTTTTCTTATTCACCAGGCAATATTTAATAATAATGTTGATAATAATAATAATAGCAAATTTGTGTAATACCTCACAACTTTTCAAAGCACTCTAACATATTCAGTCAGTATGTTGGCAGTGGAAAGAGACAGAATAATTGGGTTAAAAAACACCAGGTTCCAACATTGGCCAAACCCGAAGCTGATATTCACCAAGTAAGCACCAGTGTGACTCAGGGATTGACATCTACTCTGATCATTGTGTTTCTGGATTAGTCAGAGTTCTATGAGAAAAGCACAACCAGGGGTGCCTGCGTGGCTCAGTCATTAAGCGTCTGTCTTTGGCTCAGGTCATGATCCCAGGATCCTGGGATCAAGCCCCACTTTGGGCTCCCTACTTGGCAGGAAGCCTGCTTCTCCCTCTCCCACTCCCTCTGCTTGTGTTCCCTCCCTCGCTGTGTCTGTCTCTGTCAAATAAATAAATAAAATCTTAAAAAAAAAAAAAAAGAAAAGAAAAGAAAAAAGAAAAGCACAGCCAGAAGAGTCTGGACCTCCATACACATGCTGGAGTCCATGACTGTGAATAGAAACTCATGTCAGTTCTCGTTTCCTCTGACCTTGATGGTATGGTTGTCTTGTAGGAAGGATCTTCCTTTTGGATCTAAACCCATAGACCTGGTCCTGGAGTCAGAGAAGAGAAGGAGAATCCAGAGGAAAGCTCTGCAACTACCTCCTGCCAAAAGAAGAAGCAAGCAGGTACGTGACAATGTGTGTATGCTATTAAATGGCTGCTGCTTCACTTCGGCCTTCCATAGAAACCTCCCATAGATAGAAACATATAAGAAAAGGTGTTTTAGGAAATGCAGTTCAGTCTAGTCAACCTAATGCTTTACAAAGCCCCCACATAGTACCTATTTGTCCTTCTGCAAATTTTAAGATTTTTTTTTTTAGTTTGTACAAAATTTAAAGCTAATAAAATTAGAATGCCATGATAAGCATTAAGTTTATAAGTATATAAAGCATACACCAAGTATTTCCATAGTTGTTTTAGTAATAATAAATATTTTCCTTATATCTGTAGTTGACATCAGTCATTTCTTTCACTGCCTTTTGTAAGAGTCAAGAAAATTATAACAATTAAAAGCTTTTAATTTCTATCAAAAGTAGATATATACAATAAGTATATTTTAAAGATGAAGTTGAGAAAGACCTCTATGGAAATTATTAAGAATGAGAAAGAGAAAAGTTAATACTTCCATTTTGTATACATAATTACATAATTTCTCAAACATAAATTCTTTGTGTATATATAAGTATACATTTACAAATATTTAATTCTTAATTTTAGGTTATGTGCATTATGAGATTAAAGATTAAAATATGTAATATCTATCCTGAATACTAGTTGGAAACCAGATAATATCCTCCATTTCTTCCCTCTTCCTCCTCCTCCTTTCTCCATCCCACAGAAGCTTGATATTACTTCTAGATGTGAATGGATATAATAAATGAAGTTGCTAACTAGTTTAGTTGCTTCAGTTTTGCACCAGAGTTATTCTGAGTTAATATAATGCTAAACAATAAAAATGTATGCACTTTTGCTTTACATATGCACCTGCTTTTATTTAACTGGCATTTTTATTTTAAATGAAAAATCATCAGTTATCTGATTATCATAATAACATTTAAGTATCTGTGTGGTTTATTGTCTTTTTAAATAATATCAAAATATACCCTACAACATTAATCTTTTGTATTGAAATATTGAGCATTACCTGGTTATGTTTTACTATTCTTATTTGTTCATCAAATTATTATGTCACAAAGTTAATATTCTTATATGCAAAGCTCATATAAAATGGTAAGAACACTACTTTGGCAATGTCAGAAAAAAGAACTTCAGCAAAAAATTCACAGGGGATTTTAAAATATTAAAAATGGAAAAAAATTTCAACCTTATTTATAATAACTTAAACAATATCAAATTGCCATTCTTGTGTATCAAAATCAGCCTATATTGATAATTTAATGTTTTATCCTAATAATTTAAGATGTTAAAATGAAATGGAGAGGAATTTTATTTGATTGTTAAAATATCAAATATAAAAAGTAACATAACTAATGCTGAAAATGACAGGGAGTGGTATTGCATTAAGTGTAGTGAACACAAACAATACTACTTTTCTGAAAGGAAATTTGTTACCTTGTTCCAACAAATTAAAAATAATTATTTAGTCAGAGAACAAGGCAGAATATGGTACATATTGGGAGGTAGGCTGGATTCAGAGCTTTAGTTGGCCATTTATTTTCTATTTATTTTGTATGGATTTCTTAACCTCCGTGTGTTTCCACTTTCTCATCTGTAGAGAAGAAAGAATTGTGAGAATTAAATATGAGCATGAATATGAAAAAAGTAGCACAGTGCCTCATATATAAGTGATAAATTATTGGCCATACTCTAAATGAGCAGCAATAAAAGAATGTTTAACTAAATCTGAGTTTATATACTAAATGAAGTAATAAGCAGCCCGCTGTACTTAGATCATAACGTATTTCTAAAGAAACAAAATAATCCTTTATATGAAGCACAGTAAAAGCATGAAATAATATTGTATAAATAATATTATTTCAATATGGAAATTTTATTCTAAAGATTAATAGTGATTTAAAAAGATTTTAAAGTTTCAATTTGATTCAGAACACTTTGAATGCTACAAAAAATTCATACACCAAAATTTTGTAGGTGTACTAAACAGATAAATATAAAAAAATGAAGTCATAACTAGAAGAAACTCTAGTAAATATTTCTATCAGAGTGATATATTAGTCTGGATTCCCCAGAGAAACAGAACCAGTAAGAGCCAATATGTCCTGTTATATATGTAGAATTATTATAAGGGATTGACTCACATGATTATGGAGGCCAAAAAGTCCCAAGATCTGATGTTAGCAAGCTGGAGAACCAGGAGACCCAATGTTAGAGTTACCAGTCTGAGTCTGAAGGCCTGAGAAACGGAAAACTGTTGGTGTAAGACTTAGTCCCAAGTTATTATATTAGAGATTAACAAGCCTGTAAGAGAAAGGGAAAATCTGTGCTCTTGATATGTGGTATACTTTTTTTCCCCATAGGGATAGCATGGGCTAAAATATTTTTAAAACCTTAGATCTCTGGATCTTATTAATTAGTGTGTATATTTCACTTGGGAAAAATACCTAACAGTGTCTATCTCATGTTAGATTTTGAAGGAAACCGGCGATAATTTATAGGGAAGTATGAACTAAAAGTCTCTTGAATTTAGATTATCTGGCATTTCAATTTGTTTCTTACCCTATTCTCAAGGTACCCGTATTTAGTTTGTGGTTATAAATCAGATTCATAAGGTAGTCTGTCATTCTTATTACATAGTGGGACACCATTTTTTTCTTATATTATTTCAATAAAGAAGTATACACTAAAGTAATTTATTAGCAAAAACACCTTACATTACACAGGGTTAGTTTATCATATTAAAAGTTTAACATTTATTAACATAATTGCTTATTTTACAGATAAAATGAGTGACTAGTATTAATATACTATTAGTGGTTTCTTAGGGCCATTAGGGTTGCAGTAACAGCCCTATAATACCAGAGACTGGGTGGCTTTTACATAGCAGAAATATATTGCTTACCATTCAGGAGATGGGAAGTCCAAGATCAGGATGCTGGCATGGTCCGGTTCTAAGGAGGACTCTCTTCCAGACTGCAGATTGCTGATTTCTTTTTATATCCTCCCATGGTAGAAGTTGGTGAGAGAGGTCTCTCAAACCTTTTTTATAAGGCTACTTTCTCATTTATGAGGTTTCTGCCTTCATGACTTAATTGCCTTCCAAAGGCTCCATCCTCTAATACCATCAGTTTGGGTATTAGGATTTCAACATATAAATTTGGGAGGAACACAGATATTCAGTATAGCAACAAGTACATTGATATGTTCTTACATGACTAACTATATAAGTTGTTCTTGAACATACAGCCATGCATATAGGTAGCTGCAAAATCATCTATTTTGGTATGCAAGTTTGAAACACTCAAAAAATGTGTGTTTTTTTTTGTAGATACGTTTTTTTAACATTTAAAACATTTTTTAAATTTATTTTAAAATAGTGAAATCATTATTACTACTAAGGCTGAACCTACCTTAGAGAATATACCTTGTGGATATTTAATTTGTGATAAAGGCTCTAATTTGTGGTAAAAATGTATATTAAAAATATAATTTTGCAATATAGAATATACTAATCTGTATAAACCAATAGTATATAAATGAATTTAGTGGGGTTATTTAACCAGTCTTTCTTTTTTTTAAAGATTTTGTTTATTTGTTTGACACAAAGAGAGAGAGAGAGATCACAAGTAGGCAGAGAGGCAGGCAGAGAGAGAGGGGAAGCAGGCTCCATGCTGAGCAGAGAGCCCAGTGCGGGGCTCATTCCCAGGACCATAAGATCATGACCTGAGCTGAAGGCAGAGGCTTAACCCACTGAGCCACCCAGGCAACCCTAATCAGTCTTAAAAGTCAATTTAGAATGTTATGGAACTAGATGCTATGTGCAAGAATATAGTAGGGAGTTACCCTTGCTTTTTTATCATTTCCACATTGTCACATGCATTTAAATATATAGAAAGCATAAAACAGTTTGACTTAATATATAGTAATATTTCTTCAAATAAAATAATTGAGCAGAATTTGGATCTCCTTGGCTCAAGCTATTCCCAGGAATACCTGATTGATCATTGTGGTAGAACTGACTGATCACCAGAAGGCTGTGCACAGTGTTATTACTGGATGGGTACTCATGTTCTGTCTCTTCTGTGCTTAGAAATTTTCATGTGACTGAGTTATAGTGAGTGGAATCTGAACTGTAGTGATATGCATCATTTACAGTCCTGGAACAATAAGGTTCCTTTTCATTCTCCTGTGGTCTTTTTCTTTCTGGCCAATCTTGGTGTGCACTCCGAGGCTGATCTTGAAATCTGTGCATTGAAGATGGTAGTCTATGAACCTAGATGCCTGAATGAAAGCATGGATATAGGTAGTCCAAAAACCTGGTTATTTTCTCTGGAAGGTTTTGGTATAGGAAATGATTTTTTGTGATTGTACATGTATAGGATGTTAAGCCACTAAAATTCAGTGACTACACAGATTCTGCTTGTATTTTGCAGGCATAAATTAGACAATATTTATTGCTGTTAATTGTTTCAAATGTTGAAAGGACTATACACAAAGGATTTGTGCATTATAACTATTAATGGTGTGTATGTGCATGTGTACACATCTGCACGTGGACACTTGAAGTTATTTTGAATCCCACCAAATCTGACTGATAAAAAAGTTCTAAACACTGGATAAATCTGTTGTAGAAGCAAATCCCAGAGCTTTAGGGAGAGTCAGTCTATGTCGCCTTGTAGCCAGATAAGCAGATGACTACGTAGAATTTTAATTGTTATGTTATAATATGCTGTATTATACTGTAATAAGCTCTGGAGATACAAGTAAAAACTCATCTCTGTTCTGCACATGGGAAAAATGAATACTCTGTGGGAAAGTCAAACATGGGAACCAAAATATAGTAAATAGTATTCTCAATAGGAGAGATAAAGTGAAAGACTTTTCCATAAAGGGAGATTAGAGCAAGGACCGATTAGGGAGACATCTGTGTGTTATGTTTAGGGAACACTACTTAGATGCCTTTGCAAATGTAAGGAAGTTGGGTAAGGTCAAGTTTGAAAGGATAATTCAAGTGAGGATATAGAGAACTTTCTTTAAAAAAATCTTTCATTAGGTTTCAGGTTTTAAACATGCAAATTATCCTTTGGGAAACAGCCTTTAAAGTAAGGTATACCAATTCTTGAAAGGTAAAGGTGAGTGTAATTTAAGAGTCGAAATCTCTGGGAAGCAAAAAGAAATTTATACAGGTAACCAACAGACAAGATAGTTCCTGTGATTCACAAAGATTTGAAGGTATCTGGTTTAAAGATACACATATTTTTGCAGATTCTTTTTTAAGTTGACAGTGTATAGAACAGTTAAAATTAACATTTTAGTTAATTATGTAAGGTATAAGTGACTGTAGTCCTGTAGTTCCTTCTTAATTGTCAAATAAATCCTAGATCCAAATATAAGTTAGAGGGAAGAGGAAATACAGAGGTGAGAGATTGTATTTTTCAAAAATGGCTATAGAGGGGTGCCTGGGTTGCTCATGACTGCCTTCGGCTCAGGTCATGATCTCAGGGTGCTGGGATGGAGCCCTGCATCAGGCTCTCTGCTCAGCAGGGAGCCTGCTTCCTCCTCTCTTTCTGTCTGCCTCTCTGCCTACTTGTGATCTCTGTCTCTGTCAAATAAACAAATAAAAAAATGGCTATAGAAATATTTGTGGTCACACTTGCTCTTCTGAAATAATGCCAGCCCTCCATCAATAGATTGAGTCTATTTTTCCTTCCCTGTGAATTGGGTAGGCTTGTGATTCTTCCACACAATGGACTGTGGTAGACATTAGGTTACATGATTTACAAGGCTACACTTTAAAAAGAAAACAGCATTCTTTCATGCTTTCAAACTCACACTCTCTTGATATTTACACTTGGAACCTAGCCATCACATCCTGAAGAAGTCCACACCATAACATGTGGAGAGATAAGATGAAAAAGCCTGTGTTTAGAAATGAAGCACTCATCGGATACCCAACATCATCTTCCAGTCATGTAAGGGAGTTCTCTTCACACAATTCTATCTCCTACTCTTTGAGTATTTTGTTTGAGTCTCCAGTCATTCTAAAGCAGAATCAAGTAATCTCTGCTGTCTAAAGGGTAGACCTGTAGAATTCATAAATGTAACTAATGGTTGTTTTACTTCATTGAGGTTCAGTTTCACTTTCTTCACTTGTTACATGACCTGGAAATCAGAAGTTAGACTGTCCTTTTTCTTTCCTTCTTTCATCTGACTTTTATACTCAGTAGAGGATTTGGGGAATCAACAATGACATTCACAAAATGAGGCTTTCATTTTTTAACTTAACATATTCATCTATACATTTTATAAATATATAAAGCTTTTATAATTTGAAATCTTTAAAATTATTTTAAAAATTTTCTTATTTTTCTCAATCTTGCCTTCTTCATTTTATTTATTTATTAGGTACATTAGTTATCTATGTCTATGTAAAAAATTACCACAAAATTATGAGCTTGAAATGACACCCATTTATTATCTCACAATTTCTACAGGTTGGTGGTTTGGTACAGACTTATGTGGGTTTTTGACTAAGGGTATCACAAGGCTGAAACCAGGCTACATACTCATCTGGAAGCTTGAGTAGGGAAGAATCTACTTCCAGGCATCCTGATGTAACAGGCAAAATCCATTTCTTTGCAGTTGTCTGATGCATTGCAACTTGTATATTCTAAGTCAGCAACAAAGAAAACAAGTGTTTATCTCTGCTGATTTGAATCTCTGATCTCTATACTCTGTTTTGCAGGGCTTCTTTAATTAGGTCAGGCCCACCAAAGACAATCTCCCTTTTGAATAACTTGAAGCTACATGTCCTACCCAAATCAAGAAAAGGAAATTACACAAAGGCATGGATACTAGGGTGTGAGAATCATGGGGACCAACCTAGTGTGTGTCTTCCATGATAGGCAAATGAATTCTCACCAACATTTCATTCTCAGTCAAGACAAATATCCTTGTTTCTTTGACAGATTATGTAAAACTTTATTTTGACCAAAGGTCCCATATTCCTTAACATTATATCATCATCATGAGTAATATTAGTCTAAATTTCATGAATGCCAAATAGTTTTCCATTCAAACTTTATAAAAATCAATAATAATTTAATAAATATAATTGAAAGTAGAAACTTCTCTGTCATTAGGTCCTAAAAAATCTGAACTCAAAGTCTAGCTTGGATCTACCCACTGTGTGTCTTTGTAGAAAATGTTTTACCTCTTAGAACCTCAGATTTCTTATCTGGAATTAGCAGATTTTATTTCTCTGTTTGTGTATATGGATTCAAAGCAATCTTAATTACAATTTTAGGCTTTTTGAAATCTGGTGTGTGAAATATAGTTATATGTATATATATAATATATGAATATATTTTATCTGTGTATGTACATGCATGTGTATATGTATAAATACATATATTTTTTCCTATCTATCTCCAGGAAAAGCTTTTAACCTAATATATCTTTATTTCATTGAGTAATTTCTCATTATTATATTCTGCCAAAATGACATCACATTCTGTCTTCTATTTTATCACCATTTCATGCTAAAAAGTATAAACATAGATAATAAATCTTGTCTATGTTTCAGGCAAAACAAAATTACCTTTCTTTTAACAATTCCTTCTCTAAAGATCAAAGCATTTAGAGACTTTACAACTTCTATAAGTCCCTTGTCTACTTAATTATAATATGAAGATTGAGAAATTTTATATTCAGTGACTAAGCCCATTATATTCTGTATAAAGAGTATATTTTGAAATGCATTTATACAATGGACAGAATCTATAATTTGTGTTAAGAAAGCCATGCACTTTTTAGTAGTGTTAATAGTCTGTAATTACAAAGGAAGCTACTTTGTTACTCCAAGAAGCAATCAGAGAGAAATGACAGGAAATGAACTTTGAACAGAGAGACATTAGTACCTTAGAAAAACAAAAGGAATTATTAAGTGAAAACAAAAGTTTCTTTCTTTTTATGGAAGCTATTGTAACAGAAAACTCTACCAGGACAATGCGATTGAATCAAAGATGAGAAAGATGACTGAACAGTTCTCATCAGTAATGAAGATGTCAACAATGGCTTGATCTACAGTTCTGAGTTCAATTCACTGTTACTTGGTTAGCCTGTATCAGGAGGGATAGCACAGCTAGGTGGAGGGTTGACATCTTCATCCTCAGGACTTGACTTCTTGAATAGGAAGATGAACCCACAGCAGAAAACCCAAAAGGGAACCAGGAATACCCAAAAGGCCATCATTTTTTTTCTTTCTGAGATTCCATTAGAAAATTGGGAATCTTTGATTTCATGAGAAATAAATTCCTTCTGAACCAGATATCCAGATATATAGCATACTTCAAATCTTCCCTTGCCTGCATTTGTTTACAAATGCACTAGAATTTAGTGAAGTCCTATCTGCACTAAGGGAATTATTTTGTAAGAATAACAAAAGGGTGAGTTATCCATCACCTGCTGATGGGAACAAATTTATAAGGTTTTTATATTTCTTTCGGTGCAGTTTAAATTGACAACAATTTCAGTGAACTTGGGGAAGCCAGATTGGGAACAGTTCTGTATCTCTTCAGTATTGACCTTTGTTGAGACGAGTAGATAGTTTTTCCCTTAAAGCATACCATCATTCTATTTGGTCTTGCTTCTGTGAACAAAAACAGCAGAAATATATATCCTCATAAAAATACCCCAGGAATGTACAGCATTGGGCTTAGGCTGCATGTGGTAAACTTAATTAGGAGTCAGGAAACTTCCTCAGAGGAAAAGATGGAAAAATGGGGAGACAGATTTCGAGTTAAAATGAGGAAGACCATTCCAACAATGAAATCTGCCTCGCTGTAGTAATCTAGAGAAGTTTCAAGTCTCACTTTATGGTAAGAATTGCATCTTTGGTGTTTTGGGCAAACAGCTGTCTCTATCCAGGAATTCCTGGTTGCTTATAAGATCATTCATGAATCTTAAAGCCACGTTCTTTTAGTGCTTTTGGTGAATAAATCTTACACTACCTTTCAAAAAGACAGCATAATCTGGAAGTCCTTCCTTAGAGTGTATTTTGTTTATCCCTCATAACTCTTTTTTTTTTTTTTTTTAAGATTTTTATTTATTTGAAAGAGAGAGAGAGCACAAGCAGGATGGAGAGGCAGGAGAGTGAAAGGGAGAAACAGACTCTCTGCTGAGCAGGGAGCCTGATATGGGGCTTGATCCAGGACCCTGGGATCATGACCTGAGCTGAAGAGATGTTTAACTGATTGAGCCAGCCAGCTATGCCCCTGATAACTCTAACTTACATTCAACCCACCATGGATGGTTTTACAGACACACACTTTAACAGCATTATATGTGCTTTTTATTGCTAATGTTCTGTCTTTTCTGGTGGGGTATAATGGGATAGTATTCTGTTATTTTTTTCAGTGCTCTCAGTATTGATGATTCTGAAGTCAGAAGTGGTTCTAGAGACTTCAGCTATAGTTTGAGAACTTTAAATCTTGTGTTCTTTCATTGACATTCAGCTATACTTTGCTTTTTTCTGGCATGTTGTCAACAACCAAGTCCTGTCTATACCCCCAATTCAAATCCCAGAGAACTTATTTTACTAGTAGTTATCAGCTCAGTAATTGCCTTTTATTCCAGGCCACATCTTAGGTCACTGATCATCATTCAGTCACCCTCTGACTGCTCTGTGACATGGTCTAATGTCAGTGTCCCCTTCATTACACTAATTCCTTCAGTAGATACCTGTTACTGAAACATCTTACATAAGGAGCTGTGTAAGAAATAATTGCATATGTATGGTTGAGTGAACTTTTCTTTACTGTATATGATAATTATTCATTTAATAAACCATGCCTTCTACTAGAGCCAGGATCTGCATAAGTGTCTCCAAAACTCTTTTACCCTATAATATCAAAGGAATAGAAATTGTATTCAATAATCATATGACACAGATGCCATCAAGATGGAAGCAGTTTCTACAGTATATTTCAATCCTTGGTTGTATCCCCAAAATATGTCTCAATGTACTGACCATAATTCCAGCAAGTAAAATAACATGACCTCCCCATAGTTGGACTCAGTAAACAAATACAATTTGACTCAACAATGGAAGGGGAAATGTCTGAGTTACATGGATAGAGAGGGTGGTATATTGAAGTCGTATATTGTGCATTCTTACGGAATTTTTAATAACAGATTTAACTAGTGGTTATTGCTTTGTGTGTTTATTTTAGAATCTAATCTTAATTTAAGACTTACTTTTAACTAACCCAGTAATAAAACATTCTAGTATATTCTTTATCCAGGCACCTAGAACATGGCAGAATTTTTTTTTTTTTTTAATAGTGAGTAAAGCTTCTGGCTGCTTCTTTAACCAGGTGGGTATTGAAACTCACCATCAGTTTTCCAGATGATTAAAGACCTAAATGTAAAACAATACTTTATTATAGAACTGTAAGAAAATGTAACTGCCTTAATGTAGAAAATGTTTAAAGATGTTTTATGAAAAGCATGATTCAAAAAATAAAATACTGCTGTATTTTAGTATATCAAAAATAATTTATGTTGGGTGAAAGACACAATATAACAGTGCTAGAGGACAAATCATAGAGTGGGAGATGATAAGGTATATTATCATATATATGACTGGAGATGATACATATATGGAACAGTTTTTTGAAACTACATGATAAAAATAATAGAAGGAAAATTATAAGAATTACTGAGAAAAATGAAACCAGAAGAATTAATAAACATTAAAAAAGTACTCAACTTTGTATGAAATATGTATAAGAAAAATTAACCACAGTAAGCTACTATTTCAAATATGTCAAAGGGCAAAAAATCAGAAAGTTTGGCAATATCAACTGAGGAAAAAAGCCATTCCTGTGAGTGTCCACTTTGGAAAAATCATGCTGAAGAGCATTTAACAGTATCTTATGAAGGTGAAACTGTGAATTATTTATGACTCAATAGATCCATTTCTAGTGAGATAACCTAGAGAATGTCTTATGGATGTGCACCAAGATTCATTGCAGAACTGAATTTAATATCAAGAGTAATGGAAAAAGCCTATATGCCCCATCAGTAGTAAATTGAATAAAGATATTGTGGAAATTTTACAAATTGAATATTGCAAAAAGTTAAAATGAATTATATAATATATATCAAGTAACTTAAAGCATGTTGGAAAATGATACATCAATATTATTAAAAACAATACTTTATTTTTTCATGAATACATATTTAATAGAAAAATAACAAAAATACATACAAGAAAAATACTCTAGAAAAGGAATGAAAATAGCAAAGTAAAATAGAACACAAGAGGCTTTAATTATATCTGTGGTTGTGGTTGTGGTGGTAGTGGGGTGTGTGTGATATGAAGGACATGTGATAGATACAACACCCCCAAATTTCTTAATTATTAGTGGTCAAATTGTAGGTGATTTGGGATTTCTCTCCCCTTATTTTTTTAAAAAAATTTTTTGAAAGTTTTATTTAAATTCCAGGGAGCTAATATACAGTATAATATTAGTTTTAGGTACACAATGTAGTGACTCAGCACTTCCATACAACACCCTATGCTCATCACAACTGCATTCCTTAATCCCCATCACCTATTTCACCTATCCCCCCCACCCTCCTCATCTCTGGAGACCACCAGTTCTCTGTAGATAAGAGTTTGTTTCTTGGTTTTTCTCTCTCTCTCTTTTTCCCCAGTATGTTCATATGTTTTCTTAAATTCCACTTCATTGTCTCTAATTCTGCATATTCAATATAAGAAATATCTCTCAAGAAAATGTTTCTGTTCCAGGAAGAATTAATCATGAAGTGTAGAAGAGATAAGCATCTTCTTTTCTTGAATAAGTGTATATGAATAAGTATACTTTCATAAAGATGGGCCAGTAGTGCATGAAGATGGGGTTTAGGGAGCGCGTAGTCAAAATTACTTTGGGGTCAAGAAATTTTTTAAGAATGGCGCCTGTGTAGCTTAGTCAGTTAAACCTCTGCTTAGGCTCAGGTCATGATCCCAAGGCCCTGGGATCCAGCCCAGCCTCGGCTCCCTTCTCAGTGTAGAGTCTGCTCCTCCTGTTACCTCTGCTCATCCTCCTTGTTTCATGTTCTCTCTCTCAAATAGGTAAATAAAATCTTAAAAACAAAAAACAAAATAGAACAAAAAACCCAGAAACTTTCAGAGGAAAAGATAAACAGATACTTTTTTCCATTTCTCAAATGATTTATGCTATTTTTAAATGAAGAAGAAGAAGAAAGAAAGAAAGAGAGAGGGAGAGAGAGAGAAAAAAAGAGAGAGAGAGAATGGAAGGAAGGACAGAAGGAAAAAAAAATCCCTTTGTTCACCAATAGGAATTACAATATGGGGCTTAGGAGTCTAGACTGAGTCTTTTCTCCATATCAGAGCCTGAAAAGAGTTGAAGTGGAGTTGTTGTGACCCAGCCTGTGGCTGGGCTCAAAGTTGCTTCACAAAAGTATTTTTGTATGTTGTCATATGTTTGGAAAACTAGCTGGTTTATGAGGGTACATGATAGAGCTCAAAACAAAACAAAAAACAAAAAGAGGCACAAATATAAGGCACTTCTGCAACCAGTGTGGAAAGACTGAGATTGCTTTAACCATTTTTTTTATACTTAACTAATGGTGGTCATTCCTTTGCATCGTATTGCTTTTCAGTTTATAAAAGAAATCTGCTAATGTGAAACTATTTTAAATTCTCACTGCCACAATTAGCTCATTTTAAAGAGGACTATGATGTTTCTTATCTGAGATTTGGACATTTGATCACATGTTTAAAAAGAAGTAGGAATTTTATATTCATTTTGTTTGCCCTTTTACTGAGTATTAATATAGGTTTCATAGTCATCATGAAGATAGATAATAATAACCATATTCTTCTTAAGTTATGAAACAAAACTTGCAGAGGTGAAACCATCTACCTATAGTTTTACAGCAAAGTGCTTATAGACAGGACATATTTGTTGAATGAATGAACAAATATTTGTGAGATGAAGTCATGGTTTAATGCAAGGCCTGGCTATGTGATTCATGTTCTTCAACTATAACTCAGAGTTCACATTTTATACATATTTTAAAGAACTGCTTATATTCCCTTAAGATCAATAACTACCATTAAGAATGTTCTTCCATTTAAAAAAACAGTATCGTCAACAAATGGTGTTGGGAAAATTGGACAGCCACATGCAGAAGAATGAAACTGGATCATTTACTTACACCATACACAAAAATAGACTCAAAACGGATGAAAGACCTCAATGTGAGACAGGAATCCACCAAAATCCTTGAGGAGGACACAAGTAACAACCTCTTCAACCTCAGCCACAGCAACTTCTTCCTAGAAACATCACCAAAGGCAAGGGAAGCAAGACCAAAAATGAACTATTGGGACTTCATCAAGATCAAAAGCTTTTGCACAGCCAAGGAAACAGTCAACAAAACCAATCGACAGAATGGGAGAAGATATTTGCAAATGACATATCAGATAAAGGGCTAGTATCCAAAACCTATAAAGAACTTATCAAACTCAATACCTAAAGAACAAATAATCCAATCAAGAAATGGGCAGAAGACATGAACAGACATTTCTGCAAAGAAGACATCCAAATGGCCAACAGATACATGAAAAAGTGCTCAACATCACCTGGCATCAGAGAAATACAAATCAAAACCACAGTGAGATACCACTTCACACCAGTCAGAATGGCCAAAATTAACAAGACAGGAAACGACAGATGCTGGCGAGGATGGGGAACCGTCCTACACTGTTGGTGGGAATGCAAGCTGGTGTAGCCACTCTGGGAAATAGTATGGAGGTTCCTCAAAAATATGAAAATAGAGCTACCCTATGACCCAGCAATTGAACTACTAGGTATTTACCCTAAAGATACAAATGTAGTGACCTGAAAGGGCACCTGCATCCTGATGTTTATAGCAGCAATGTCCACAATGGCCAAACTATGGAAAGACCCTAGATGTCCATCAACAGATGAATGGATAAAGATGATGTGGTATATATATATATATACAATGGCATACTATGCAGCCATCCAAAAAAAAAAAAACCAGTATCTTACCATTTGCAATGATGTGAATGGAACTAGAGGGTATTATGCTAAGTGAAATAAGTCAATCAGAGAAAGACAATTATCATATGGTCTCTCTGACATGAGGAATTTGAGAGGCAGGGTGGGGGGTCACGAGGGGATGGGACGGAAAAATGAAACAAGATGGGACCAGGGAGGGAGACAAACCATAAGAGACTCTTAATCTAAGGAAACAAACTGAGTGTTGCTGCAGGGAAGGGGGGGTTGGGAGGCACGGGGTGGCCGGGTGATGGACATTGGGGAGGGTATGTGCTATGGTAAGCACTGTGATTGTGTAAGCCTGATGATTCACAGACCTGTACCCCGAAACAAATAATACGATATATGTTAGTTAAAAAAAAAATCTTCCATTTAATTCACAGGATGTTAGATGTTGGGTACTTTTTCACCACATTTCTGCTAATACATAGTATAGGGAATTTTGCATGCCTGAATAAAGCCATGAATTTCATTATAAAACTCACTAAGATTTTCAAGAATATCTGAGACCTAACAAATGCCAGTGAACGTTTAGGATGATTTCTAAAGTATATTTTACAGTAAGCCTTTTAGAGCAAAAAATTTCTAAAATAAGGAAAATATTGAAGAGCTGACTATCTAGTTTATGAATTATTAGGATTATTATGTACTTCCAGAACTTGTTTTGTGTGTTATGTAGTCATTTGAATGAAGCATTAATCATGTCAAACAGTTGAAGATAATTGTAGTAATAATTTGCTTTTAGTTCCCACATATTAATCTTTAGTTTAGAGCTTATATGCTGAATTGATGATTTTGGAATCGCCTTAACATTTGCGGGGATTAGAAACCACAATAGAAATTTGGGCAAATGAATGCACTGAAAGTTTTGTGTGGTGGTATTATAGCCAAATTTCATCTCCATTTTCTTGGCTGCACTTGAAGGTAGGATCACAGACTTATGTCTACGCAGTAGCAGAAGAGGCACTTCTGAGAGAGGCCTTCTTATGCTGGCTACAATCTAAAAATCTTTTGATAAGACCAAATGGTTTTGTTTTGTTTTGTTTCTTGAAGGAAAGGATTCAGTGTTGAAAATGAGCTCAGATGGGACACTGTTAATATTTTTTTTTTTTTACCTTTTCTTTTAATTGAATTATAATGGACACTGAGTGTTAGATTAACTTCAGGTGTAAAATATAGTGATTTGACACCTTATAATTATGCTCTGCTCACCACAAGTGTAGCTACCTTCTCTCAGCATACAATACTATTACAATACCATTGACAATATTTCCTATGCTGTACATTTCATCCTTGTGACTTATTCATTATCTAATGGGAGACCTATATCTCCCACTCCCCTTCATACTTTTTACGCATCCCCCTATTCCTCTCTCCTTGGCAAGAACCAGTCTGTTTGTGGGTCTGTTTCTGATTTTGTTTTGTTTTTTAGATTTTACATGTAAGTGAAATCATAGTATTTGTCTTTCTCTGATATGTATCAATTAGCATAACATCCTCAGGGTCCATCCATATTGTTGCAAATGGCAAGATCTCATCCTTTTTTATGGCTATATAGTATTTGTGTGTGTGTGTGTGTGTGTGTACATAACACATATTTCTATATTCAGTATAGATGGAAATTAGTTTACTTTGATATCTTGCCTATAGTAAATAATGCTGCAGAAACATGGGGTGCATATGTCTTTTCAAATTAGTGTTTTCATTTTCTTTGTGTAAATATCAAGTAATGGAATTACTGGATTATATGCTATTTCTATGTCTAATTTTTTGAAGAACTTCCATAATGTTTTCCATAGTGACTGCACCAATTTACAATCCCTCCAACCAGTGTACAATGGTTCCTTTTCCTCTACATCCTTGCCAACACTTGTTATTTCTTGTCTATTTGATACTAACCATTATGACAAGTATAAGATGATACCTCACTGTGGTTTTGATTTTCATTTCCCTGATGATAAGTGATGTTGAACATCTTTTCATGTGTCTGTTGGCCATCTGTATGTTTTCTTTGGAAAACATGTCTATTCAGGTCCATTTTTAAAAAATCAGATTATTTCTATTTTTTTTATATTGAATCATATGAGTCCTTCATATATATTGGATATTAACCACTTGTTAGGCATATCATTTGTAAATGTCTTTTCCCATTTAATCAGGTGCTTTTTCATTTTCTTGATGGCCGTTTTCACTGTACAAAGCTTTTTTTTATTTTGTTGTAGTCCCAGTAGTTTATTTTTGCTTTATTTCCCCCTTGTCTTAGGAGACATGTAGAAAAATGTTGTTAAGCCTGGTGTCAAAGAGGTTATTCCCCATGTTTTAAAGGAATTTTATGATTTCATGTCTCACATTTGGGTCTTTAATTCATCTTGCATTTGTATATGGTGTAAAAAGTGGTCCAAGAAGCATTAATTTTTGAAACATTTTATTATTTTTGTTAAGAAGAGAAAGATCTCTGATTTTGTAATGGTAGTTTCTTTTCCTTATAATAAGTCAATAAAAACTAGTTGAATTCATATACACATGAGGAAAAACTAATTAAGATAATTAAGATGATAATTCTTTGATATTTGGGCAGAAATTATAAGCGGACAATTATAATTTTGATGGGTAATTTCTCCACACACATCCCATGACGGATTCCGTTTTCAGTGAATGTGTTACCAGTTTGTTTACCAAATAATCACCAACTATTATTCTTCTTTCTTCTTGGACTATAGCTGGACTGCATTTATGACGGACTTCCTTCCTTCATTTTTGAGGGGTTATATGATTGAATTTCATGCTATGGTATATGAATTGGCCTGTCCAACAAAATGGATTGTAGAAAAGTGGAAATGGAACAGGTTCTAGGGATCTCTTACCTCATGGTTGTATAGATGTTTCATCAATGCCAGTAATATTTGATTTCTCTGTTGGGAGTATATAAACAGAAGGAAGGGATCCCTTGTACACAAGAGGAAGTAGAAAGAATTAAGTTTCCATACAGTAGAGCTTGAGTTTGGATATAGCTAAAGAAATGGTTTTCAGTCATCTGAAGTGTTGCCTCAGGCAACTAACCGTTGAGAAAGCCTAGATTTCTGGTGCCACATTATAGGACTTCAGAACAATCACAAAACATTCTTGAGGCTTAGAAATGGGGTACACAAAGAGGAAAGTGAATCTTTACCTTTATCATCTCACCAATTATTTCCCTCCGTTGATACCACTCTTGCCAGCCTCTAATTCTCTGCTCTCCCTGTGCCTTTTTTCCCCAGATCTATACTTTCATTGTATCATAGATGTAACTTCATTGTTATTTTCTGTTTATTTCATTCGAGTGAAGAAATATTTGTTGGCTATCTACTGCTCCAATAATGTAACAGTTCTTGAAAATGTATATTCCTTCCAGAAAATTGTGATAAATATTGATTTCTACTTGGAGGCTCCTCTCCTCTCAACTCTAGCTTCACCACATAATGTTTTATTTTGATGTGCATCAACTTAGATCAGTTTCTAAACATTGTCAGTATTGACATTTTGGGTTAGATATTGCTTTTTGGCTTGGGACTATTTTCTGAATATAGTATGTTTAATATCATCTCTGGTTTCTATATACTAGATAACAGTCATACCTCCCATCTTCCCTGAAACAACCAACAGAGTCTTAAAATACTGTCAGATTTTTTGGATGGCAAAATCATGATGTTTCAGAATCACTGGCCTAGATATAGACATCTGTCCTCTATGCAGTATTACCGAAAATACCTTAAGAGTGATACTCCCAGGGGTGCTTCAGTTACTGCTGATTTGTACCTACTGTAACCAGCTTGACTAAGTGACTACAAGGGCATAAAAGACTCCATGGAAAGTTACTTCTGTGTTGAGTGTTCCTGAAGCCAAGATTTGTCTCATAGATCTTGATGGTTCATCCTGGAGAAAGAAGAAAAAAGATACAAAGGGGGGGGTTATAGAAGAAAAGAGCAAAAATAAATATTATTTAGCATTGTGTATCCAAACCAATAGACTAAGAGTGCACCTATTTTCTGGTTTAGAAAACCAGTGGTGGTTGTAGCAGCAGCAGCAATAGCAGCAGCAGTTAGAATAATAATAGCTTACTTTTGTGTATTCTCTTTATATTCCAAGTACTTGTTTAAGTATTTGTATATAAAATATAATTTATTCCTTATAACAATCTTATTATATAGATGAGGTAACTGGTGTTAAAAGAGATTAAAATGTTTACCCAAATTGCAGGAAGAAATCAACACAATCAAATTCCAGAGAGGATTAACTGAAAAAATGGCTATAGCCTCAGGTTCTAGGCACATGCATGAGTCATCATTTGGGAGATAATTAGAGAGTAAAGAAAAGATAGAATGTAATACCAAACACTTTCTTGTTTGTGTTGAATTTAGGTTACTTGACTGTATTACTTATATAAGCATGCAACTGATGTGAAATAGACTAAATAATAACTACCTTGGATTTTAGCAAACATATATCTAAAACTTTGGGATTCCTTGACATATTAAGATGGAACGTCTCATGGGAGGGATGGGTTGGGTAAAAGTTCGGTATCAGAAAATCAGTGCAATAATCCTTGCTAATTGCGATAACTATCAGTTTTTCCAAATCTCTCAAAATGTCTTAAAATCAAATTTCATGTATTTCTTTAGAAGTTTTTTAGTGCGTTTGACATTCCCTGCACTGCTGTGCCCTTTATACCTGGTGCTGTGAGGATGGTGCCTTTATTGTATGAAATGAAGTCCCTAAACTCACTGATCCATTGAAGGAGCCAATTTCAGACACAAACAACTACCATCCAGAAACAGAGGCACCATAAATTTGAAAGTGCAACATAAGAATTTTTTAAAAATTATGAATTTTATCCTCTGAACTAGAAGGATTGCCATACAATTCTTCCAGGTGAATGTGATATTTACTCTGTTCAAGTTGTACACTTGTATTCTATGCAGAAGGCAGGTACATGAGGACAAGGAGCAATATGAACTTGCATGCCCTCTGCCTTCAATAAATATATTTTCAACACTCTTTAAATATATTTGCTTCTCATTTAAATGTCTCTAGGACATAGATGTGGGACTGTGATATTACAAGATTTAATTACAAGATTAAAATTTTAAGATTTAATTCCCTACAAGAAAAAGAAAACTGCTCTATAATATATCAGCACCGAAGTCCTCATTTAACCTTTCCTGGCTTCTACTTTGTCAGTGTCCTGATTTTCCTTTCCTTTAGTTTCTCCCCTTTTACCACCCTTACCACTCCAAAAATAAGTAAATGAACAATGTATAGAAGTCACCCACAGGAGCAAGCTGTGTGACATAGGTATTTTCTTTGAGAGTTTCAAATCATTCCCTCTTACTTGGGTGGCAGCTGGTTCTTAAGGATTTCTGGCTTTCTCTTTTTATCATTGTCCTTATCTGTGTACCAGCATCTCTCTGTAGTTTTTAGGTGTGAGAAGAGTGCTGTGGTCCTGCTCTGGCCTGCACAGATTAAAAGTTTTTTGTGAAAGTTTCTCTACTTTTATTGTTATATACAGGACCTTTCCTAGAGCCTAGAGTATGTTTCCTTGAAATTACTTTTGCTACAATGGTCACACCTTACAATTAAGTATCCAATTCATGCTTCAGAAAGGTGCTGTAAGTGGGTAACTGTTAAGGCTTCTTCTAACTCCAATGTTATTTAATTCTGTATGATTTTCTCTGAAAAGGGGAAACTCCAGGGGATGGGACAGTCAGTGGGTAGACAGGAAAGCTTTTACATTTAATTCCCCATAATTTTCTCTGGGTAAGTGCCATGTCAAAAAATGATGATTGAATTAATCTGTATCCTAAAGGAAGGAAAAAGAAGTAATGCTTTGACACCTTGGTGAAAAATTATGACCCAATTTTAAAATGGGTATAATAGAATGTTACTGAGATAATTACAGTATTTATAATCAAAGTATCTCTCTAAATATCTTATTTGCATTTACAGGTTTTTTTCCAAGATTGTTAGCTAATGTTAACTATTGACATGCTTTTTTGAATGCCATCTAAACCTTGGGGAAAGTGCAACAATTTAGTATTTGACTTGCTTTTAATGTAAAAAGTATTATTATTAGTAGTAGTATTGGTTTATTTGTTTCTGAGATCAGAGGAAAGTTGTTTTTTTCCACCCATACCTTCCTTCTTCAATTTCCTATTCTTTAAAAAAAAAAAGTAATAATTAGAACCTATAATACTCAGAAATTTTTGAAGGTTAGAAGCTGTGTGTCCTTTTACATTCTAAACACATAGGTAGACACATACCTATTCACCTTTAAGATAGTATTTTTGGGGGAAATTTTAAAAATTGCTTAAAAACATCAAAGAAATAAGGTACATTAAAATCTGAGGTTCTTTTCTTAAATCCTTTGAAGCTGAGAAAATTTTGAGGAACAGGTGTGTTTTAAAGGTGTCCTGGTAATTCTTAATATGTCCGTGTATATTCTGGTGCATTGCTACAGTGGACCAGCAGCATAGGATGTAAATGAAGATAATATATTTTATGTGCATATTTATATCTGTTTCTCCTTTGTTAACATTAATTCTGATCAAGCTCTAGGAAACAAGTTACCCTTCATACTGTTGTTGAGAATTATTGCTGTAATGTTTTATTTTTGGCCTCACAGACTGCCCTCAGAAGTTTAAGAGGAGTCCTGTTAGTATGTTTTCCTATGGACTATAACTTTTGTGATATTCTCAAGTCATCTTGAAACTTCCTAAATATTTAAAAATCATTCCTCTAGTGAAAATTATATGGGCTTAGAGATCAAACTTAGCTGGATTCGTTTCCTGGACCTCAGGTACTGCCTGTGTGGGCTTAGGAAATTTATTTAACTTATTTGGACTCTTTTTCATTAGACTATGGTATAAACTAGATGCCTATGTAAAACCTACCTATAGCACCTTCCTTGTTGGTCATTTACCCCATTTCAAGTCTGTTCTTCTGCTATAGTTACAAAATTTGTCTTTCACCTGGACATGTACTTGCTTTGAGTGAAGACTTTATTTCCCAGTTTTCTTAGTTGTGGTCATGGAAAAATGGAAGTGTTATATATAGGATACAGAAGTTTTATAAATTAGGTTACTGTAAAATTTATTTGATCAAACAGGTACAGAATGTCTCAAGCCTTCAAGTATATAGAAACACTCTTATCAAGCAGAATAATTCAAGTGCTCAGAGATTATCTCCTAGGACTGGCCAAAGGATAGTTTAGCTTTTAAATATTCAAAGACTGAGTAACTCAGGCCTACTGAGTCAACTCTCCTATTCACCTTTGTATCTCTTTCCTTATGGTATAAGTGGAAGTCTGCTGGAATTGTGACCTGATTCTCCATCTATATTCTCTTTTGCTTTCATCTCATTGCACACTTCATTTGTACATGATATTTCTGTTCCTTCAACTTCTCTTTTTTTTCTTTTCTTTTCTCTTTCTTCTCTTTCTTTTTCTTTTGTACCAAGTACAATTCAGGAAAAAAAAATCTCTATTTTCTTCCTTCAGTCGCAATCCTATTTCCATCCTCTTTTATATGGTCAAATCACTTGAAATATGTTTTTATGCTGGTCTCTCTATATTTCCTCATTTCTCATTAATTCTTACCCAGCTATTACTGAATTGATGATGCTCTATGGAAATCACCAGGGAGGGGTGCCTGGGTGGCTTTTCTTAGGCATCTGCCTTCAACTCAGGTCATGATGCCAGCGTCCTGGGATCCAGTCCCACATCAGGATCCCTGGTCAACGAGAAGCCTGCTTGTGTTCCCTCTCTCACTGGGTCTGTCTCTGTCAAATAAATAAAGTAAAATCTGAAAGAAAGGAAGAAAGGAAGGAAGGAAGAAAGAAAGAAAGAAAGAAAGAGAAAGAAAGAATCACCAGTGACTTCTTTGTTTCTTAACCTCAAAAATAATATTTCAGGATTGTTCTTATATGGGTACAATTAAAAGTCATGGCCTCCCTCTGTACCAAAAATAAAAAGTACTATGTTTTCCCTGCATCAAGACATTTTAGAAACGCTATGTGAAAAAAGGTCCCACAGAATCAGAAAATTTGGGGAGGGAGATCCAACACTCTGAAGGTATCAGAGGAAGAGTCCTAAGTAAGCACATATTTTAGTTGGTCTGAAAAATGGGTAGATTAACATTTATGAAGTGAGGGAATGAATACCAGGAAGAAGAAGCATGCAGAAGTGGAAATTTTTACCCTGTGGTTCGAGAATTCCAGGCGTAGTCTATATGAGTTGTGGAGAAATAAATACCAGCTGATAGAATTTATGGAGGAGAATTAGGTTGGAATCAAATAATGCAAGATTAGTATAGACATTGTAGTATTTTGACCTTTTTGATTTGAGGAACTTTAGGGTATTGAAGGAAAATAATTATATCTGCCAGACTGAGTGCAAGGAAAACCTAAAACAGGTGGATCGATTAGGAGGCTCTTTAACAATAATCTTAATAAAAATGGCAGTAGTTAGAATTAAGATGACCAGGTGGTTTGAAGACCTTTCACAGATAGAATTTTAGAATGAAATGGAGAGAATAATTTTCCAAAAGTTGGGCAATGAATGCCAGGTCCTGATTTTCATATTGTTTTATCAAGCATACCTTCACAAAAATTTTAATTCCAACTCTAGTGTGATAGACAAGACTCTTATTTAAAGAATAATTTCAACCTTCCTATTTTGAAGGTTCAAAATATTTATGAGAGCTAACATTAGACATTGAAATGGTCCCTCTCAAATTCTATTTTGGCATCTAGTTGAGATTTTAGAAAATTATAAACTACACTTCCCAGATTCCCTTGCAACTACTAATCTGAATATTCCTATAATAGAAGAACTCTTCTGAGACTTACAAAGAAGAAATGAGAAGAAAATAATTTTTCTGTTTTCTGGCTATTATTACTGTTCACAAATATTTTAGCAATGTCTTCTAGCGTTTCTTGGTAGCGAGGGATGGTAGTAACATTACTCCTATATCATGGTAGATCCATCGTTTGCCCCACAGTTAGTAGCTTCCCCAAATTTCAGGATCTGTTTGTTATGGGAGTCATATGAAAAGCCCAGACTGTGATTTGGTTTTATAATCATTCCACTGATTTTGTTTAAAATATCTAGGTTGGTGTCCCTGTTGTTTGCCCTGAACTCTTTCCCACAATTAGGTTTATGTTAGAGAATATACAACTAGTTTCAACTTCACATTCTTGAAAAATTACAATATACAACCCCTCAAACTAGTGTGGAGATTTTAAACATTGTAACTGAGATATAATTAATATGCCATCAAATCATGTTAACATAGTAATGCATGTTAACATGTACATAGATTTTTTAGTATATTCACAAAGTTGCACATCCATCACCACTAATTCCAGAATGTAGTCATCATCCCAAAAAGAAACCCTGTATCCATCAAAAGTCACTTCCCATTTCCTCCTTTCTTCATATCTTGCTAAGAACCACTAATCTACTTTCTGTCTCAATGAATTTACTTATTTTGAAGATTTCATATGATTGGAATCATATAATAAGTGACCTGGCTTATTTACTTAGCATAATGTTTTCAAAGTTCGTTCATGTTTAGCATGTATCAATATTTTACTCCTTTTTATGTCTAATATCCCATTATATATATATATATATATATATATAGAGAGAGAGAGAGAGATATCATATTTATCCATTCATGAGATAATGAACATTTATTTGGGTTATTTCCACATTTTGGCTACTATGAAGCATGCTGCAATGAACATGTTTTTGGGAGGACATATGTTTTCTATTCTTCTGGTAATATATCTAGGAGTGGAATCACTGGGTCCTATGGTAACTCTGTTGTTTAAGATTTGAAGAGCTCCCAAACTGTTTTCCACAGCAGCTATATCATTTTACATTCCTATCAGCAATGCAGAAGTTTCCAATTTCTCCACATCCTTACAATCACTTGCTATTAGCCCCTTCCATATGGAAACTTTGTAGCAGACATGAACTTTACTTCTGACAGCAGTTTTGTGACAGATAGATAGGTATTTGATAAAAATGAAGGATGATGAATGAAAGGTAATGACATAAAAAAAGAAAACAGCGGAGTCAAAGACAAAAAACTAGAAATTGTGGATTCCTAGTAATAATTAATCATGGAATTACCCTTATATTACATTTGCCTGTCAATTTGGTGACCATATTTTCCAAAAACAAAGGTCATTTGAAAAAATCTATTTTTTCAATGAATAAAAATTACAAAATCTAAACATTATCAAAATATTTAGGTCATATTTTTCATACTTAAAGGATTTCTTTCAGAAATAACCATGCAGGAGAAATGAAAATCAGTTATACAATTTCTATGATCCTTTTTTTCTATTAATTGCCACTTCAGTGTAGAAATTTCATAGTGTCTGCTTTCAAATTTTTCAAATTTTTAAGAATTTCTCTTAATAGCACAGCTTAGAAGAAGACATTGCGGTTATTTTCATTAACGTTTTTAAGAACATGGAGATTGGAATCAAAGAAGGTTAAATCCTGGCTCTGGAACTTAAAAGCTATGATTTGTATGTCAATTTATTTTTTCTTAATATCCAATTTATAAATAGGGCTCGATTTGTAAATAGGCCATATTAAATTTTATATGCAAATGATTATTTAAGAAAGAAAAAGAAATATTAGATATAATATGGGCTTTAGAATAAAAGCTAGCAAATATCAAGTCCGTAATGCATCATGGCTATTTTACCAACTACCCATTTATCTAGAAAGGTTTTTAATCCTATGCTTATTTCATAATGTGTTACATATTTAATATTGCAGCAGAGATTATTCTTTACTTAACATTTCATCAAGATATGTTCCCAGGCAATTAAAAACTTCTTTAAACACAATTTGGTTGTCTGGCTAACAGTCTCTATTTGGAAAATGGTTCACTTAAATATATAAATGATGACATGCTTTTAACTTATAGACATTAAATTCATTATATAATAAATATTTCTGAATCGTTCTCCATATTTTCTAAAAAAGAGGAGTTCTTTAAAAGTCTTTTTGTCTTAAAGTATATGGATACATTCAATATTCTTCACCTAATCACCAAATTTAAACATAAAGATTTTAAACAATCATTTTTTTTTTTTTTTAAAGATTTTACTTATTTACCCGACAGAGAGAGATCACAAGCTGGCAGAGAGGCAGGCAGAGAGAGTGGAGGAAGCAGGCTCCCCGCCGAGCAGAGAGCCCGATGCGGGGCTCGATCCCAGGACCCTGAGACCATGACCCGAGCCGAAAGCAGAGGCCCAACCCACTAAGCCACCCAGGCGCCCCTTTAAACAATCATTTTTAAGTGAATTAATTGACTGTTTTAGAATATTTTTAAATTCAATGAAAAATTGAGTATAATAGATAGCCATATACTGTCCTTCCTTCATATATATTTCTCCTAATAATAACATCTTGCACTTGATTAGTACATCTTATATTAAAATCTTACAATTGTTACAATTAATGAACCACTATTGTTTTCATCTTACTAACTAATGTTCATTTCTACTATTGATTTGTACATTAGGATGTTTGAAAATAAGTGCAAAAAAAAATCTACAGATGTAGCTTTGATTGTATATATACTTATGTCAGAGATGGTATTTTAGCCTCACTCTGACATGAAACAATAATCCCATTCTTAAGATAGTTAAATAAATAAATCAGTAGATTATATATTTTAGTACAATAATCATCATCAATTAATGAATATCATCTAATTTTGTCATTGTATTAAGTGTATTAAATCAGAAAAATTGACTAATCTTTACTAATTAGTGATGAGTTTCTGCAACATGATAAATTTTCTTTTCTTACCATGTGTCTATAAATAATTTAAAACATCCTTTAACACATTAAGGAGAAAAATAATCACTTTTTTTTTAATTTGTAGGTTAGAAAACTGGAGTCTGGAGAGAGCTTAAAAATATTTTAGGGAATTTTTTTCAGTCACAAAATTAAAATAAGAGTTTATATAAGAGTTTCAAATCATCAACTATCTAATAAAAATAATTACTGTAATTGATAAAATTTTTAAAAAGCCTCATTAGAAGATAATATGAGTATAATTGCCAAAGGAAATATCTCAGAGATACAAATGTTGTTGATTCTTCAGTAAGGTACATGAACATCTGAAACATGTGGTAGTAGCCAACTGCATTTATAAAAGCATCTCAATCTCAGTTCTACTTTGATTGGTATTTAATTTTTTTAAAGTAGCCCTCGATAAAAATTTTAAACATATTTTAAAAATAGATTTTAAAAGATAAAGTTAAATAATTTGTAGATTACACTCATCTATGTTCTAAAGGCTCTGAGAGAGAATAGTGGCTATAATTTATTAAGAAGTTATTTCACTGAATATGCTAAGGACTTTGGTTATTAAGAATGAATAATATTGAGACCTCATTCTTTAGAAAGAGAACCAGAGGAAATAAAATATAAGACATAACATCATGTTATTGCTTACATAAACAATGCAGTTACTGAAGGATTCATAGCACAGTTATGTCTGAGAGAAGTCTTGAAGGATAAGAATTTCAAGAGTGGCTCTAGGTATGGGAAGAACATTTTGTGGATAAGAAACAAAGAAGTCATTGTGTACATGTAGGAGCATAGGAATATTTTAATATTATTGAAGAAATGGTTGAAAAGGAAGAAAAGTCAACTAAGAAGTTATTTTGAAAATAGGAACAGGTGGTATTTTTTGGGGAAAAAAAACAAAAAATATATAATCATTCAGTACTTCATTGAAGAAACAGTTGTCTCAGTAAGTGCCAACCATTGAAGTTGTTAAGTAAATTATAGTTTATTGGGAAATGCAGACTAATAAACAGGCCATTAAATTGCACTCAGGTAAATTCTACACTAAGGTAAGTTCTTCAGGAGGACACAGGAACACATTATCCAGAAGTTAAGTAAGTTAAGACTAAGCTCATAAATAGCTGGGGAAAGAGTATTCAAAAGAACAGAAATAGCATATGCAAAACATAGAAACTAACAACAATCATGCTTCATGCAAGTCCTTCTATATGCCCAGAATACTGAGAATAAAGAATAAGGTTATTTTTTTCAGAGAAAAAATTAAGTTCATGGACTTTGGTATTTAATAGATAGTGGTTCAAGTCCAAAGACTTAATAATTAGTTGTTAAGCTTAGTCAAGTTAATTGACTTCCTTTAAAGTTTTTTCCTCTGTAAGATGTAGATAATAACAGTGGCTTTCACAAGGAGCATTGCAGCAATTACAGGGAATTATATAATTTATGCTCAGCTTCTTGCTCATATAGACTGTACCTGCAGTTCTCTAACCATAGGGTAAAAATTTCCACTTCTGCATGTTTCTTCTTCCTGGCATTCATTCCCTCACTTCAGAAATGTTAATCTACCCATTTTTCAGACTAACTAAAATACGTGCTTACTTAGGACTCTTCTTCTGATGCCTTCAGAGTGTTGGATCCTACTGCTCCCCCCACCCAATTTTCTTATTCTGTGGGACCTGTTTTTACATAGCATTTCTAAAATGTCTTGAATGCAGGGAGGGACAGCATAGTACTTTTATTTTTATTTCCACGTACCAATATTTGGCATTGATAAATAGATACCCCAAAATTGTTTCAATAAGAGTGTGTAAACATAAGAATAAACAAATGGGAGGCATGCCTGGGTGGCTTAGTTGGTTAGGTGTCCAACTCTTGGGTTCAGTTCAGGTCATGATCTCATGGGTCTTGAGATCTAGCCCACATTAGGCTCCATGCTCCATGGGGAGTAGGCTGGAGATTCTTTTCCTCTGCCCCTCCCCCACTCGCAGGAGCTCACTCTCTCTCTCTTTCAAATAAATAAATAACTCTTTAAAAATGGAATAAAAAATTGATATGTAATTTAACTGTCCCTTCACAGGTTTGTAAGTAAATAAATCTGTTCTCAAGCATTAGAGTACAATCCAATGTTATGCTTCCAATTTGTAAATTTTGGCAAAGTTCAAGTTCTAATTTTTAAAGTTTATATTAAGAGCCCTGGTTATCAGTTCTGCTTGACTTGATTTGGATTTCAACCTAGTAAAAAATAACAATACTGTCATGAGGTTTCAATTAGACTTAGACACATTGGTAGAAATAATAGTAAAGTACATTTAAAATATATGTAAAGGAATTAGCTTCTGACTGATATTATTTCACATCAATAGGTGATGATTATGAAATGAAAGGCACTGAAGATAGTTTTTTCTTATGAACTTTCTGACCTACTATTAGGAATAAAAGTTAAAGTTATTTCTTATTTAAAGAAGCATTACTAAATGAAAAATACACACACTCAAACATATATGCACAGGAACTCACTTGGCAGTACTTACTATTTATTTTTAACCTCAGAAATGAGTCTTTATGCCATACATGCCCTTGGTGACTTTACATCATCTTAAATGAGGCCATAAAGAAAGAAAGTGCCTACAGCAGGAGACTATAAATTAGTGCTCGTAGGGCCTACAGAAGCACCAACTTTAAACATGAAATTATAATCTTGAACTTCATTTTTCTAGTTATCAGCTGTTATTAATAAAAATATAATTAAAATCCTCTATGCATCTTAAAGTTTTATCTCAGAAGCCCAATAACAGGGTTACTGAATGCTGAAATACAGTATCTTTATAGTCAAAATTGCAGCAACTAACAATCTAATTAGAGATGGCCACAAACACCTGTAAGTGACTTGTCAGAACTAAAGTCCCAATTAAGTAATTTGTGTCCCGGTCTTTAAAAATGATAGTCTCTTTTGACTTATTTATGTATATTTGGATTTTTCCTAAGTAAGAGTTTTTAAATAGAAGAGTAAATAAGCCATATGCATGGAATGAATTGATACACTTATAATAGCAAAAAATAAAAAAATATCCAAAGATCCATCAATTGGGCATTAAGAAAATCCCACCTAATGAAATATTGTACCTCCTTTTTTAAAAGATAATTTTTAAAATAGGTATAGTCATTAGTTCTCAAATATAAAATGAATAAGTGCTAATCATTTGAATTGACCTATTAATTAATAAAGGAAACAATAATTATTAAAAAATAATTCAAAGGAGAATCCAAGGAACAGACCCATGGACAGTCGCAAATGCTGGTATAAATTTCTTAAAAGATACACATTTGGTTTCTTCCAGGGTGATTGGGGTGGAAGTGAATCAGTTGTACCTTTACCAAAAAAACTTTTTTTTTTTTTTTTTTTTCTATCTCTAGGGTTGTACAGCCTTCCTGATTGGAGGGGATTCCTAAGCTACATTATAGAGATAGGAAGATCTGGCAAAACTCCGGATTTTTTGTTTTTTGTTTTTTGTTTCTTAACATTTAATGTATTATTTGTTTCAGGGGTACAGGTCTGCAAATCATCAGTCTTACACAATTCACAGCGCTCACCATACCACATACCCTCCGCAATATCCATCACCCAGCAACCCTATCCCTCCCACTCCCATCCCCTCCAGCAACACTCAGTTTGTTTCCTGAGGTTAAGAGTCTCTTAGGTTTGTCTCCCTCCCTGGTCCCATCTTGTTTCATTTTTCTATCCCTTTCACCCATGGCCCTCCACCCTGCCTCTCAAATTCCTTATATCAGAGAGATTATATAATAATTGTCTTTCTCTGATTGACTTATTTCACTTAGCATAATACCCTCTAGTTCCATCCACATCATTGCAAATGGCAAGATTTTGCCTTTTGATGGCTGCATAGTATTCCATTGTATATAGACCACGCCTTCTTTATCCATTCATCTGTTAATGGACATCTAGGGTCTTTCAATAGTTTGGCTATTGTGGACATTGCTGCTATAAACACTGGGGTACAGGTGACCCTTTGGATCACTACATTTGTATCCTTAGGGTAAATACCCACTAGTGTGATTGCTGGGTTATACGGTAGCTCTATTTTCAACTTTTTGAGGAACCTCCAAACTATTTTCCAGAGTGGCTGCACCAACTTGGATTCCCACCAAAATGTAGGAGGGTTCCCCTTTCTCCTCATCCTCACCAACACCTGTTGTTTCTGGACTGGTTGATTTTAGCCATTCTGACTGGTATGAGGTGGTATCTCACTGTAAAATCGAGGACTTCTTGAGTTAAGGTAATGTTTGGGAATGCAGTGAAGCCATGGCTGTTAGAGATCACAAAGCAGAATAGCGGAGAGGAGAAACCTCAGAGAGAACTCTGGAGACCTGCAAGGGCCCTGTCTGAGTTTTTCAGCTGAGTATTAATTAATGGATGTAAGTTAGAAAACTGAGGCTGGGAAAAGAAGTAAGCAAAAGGAATGGAGAGCAATCCCAAAGCTCAAACACAGCTGGGAAAATTTCATTTCTCACTAACAAGAGTGGAAAATATCATTATTCATGGGACATTGGGTAGAATAATTGGAGGATTTTACCTAAAATTATCCAAAGACCATTGGCCTTAGCTAAGGAATCTTAACAATAAAACCAGAAAAAGGTTTCCAAGCAATTTAACTTAATTCCAAACTAAAGTTAAAGAATATTTATAAAAATATATCCAGCTCCCAAGAAGAAAAAATTCTTAATATCAGACATCCAATTAAGAAAAATATCAGGAATGCAAAGATGCAGGAAAGTTGGACCCATAATGGGGAAAAATCTGTATTAATAATCTTTCAAGTACATCCATAATAGAACTAGTACACAAGACACCATGATATTATAAAAATATTTTTTCATGTTCACAAAGTTTGAGAGAAGATTGTATATCAGGTAAAGGAGATGGGAGAAATAAAAAGGCCCAAATAAACTCCTAGAGATAAAAAGAAAAATATTTGAGATAAAAAATATGCTAGACAGAATTAACAGCAGATTAGACATTGCAGAAATAAAAGTTAATTTGAAGGCATTGCAATGGAAACTATCCAAAAGAAAGTGCATTGAGGGGAAAAAAGCTCCAACAACCAAAAAGTGAACTGAGTATCAATGAGTTTTGAGACAATATCAGACTGTCTAACATAAGTGTTACGGGAGTTCTAAAGAAAAGGGAAGAAGACAGAAAAAAAATTGAAAATATCTGATGAAAAACTTTTCCCAGTTTGATTAAAACTGTAAAGCTACAGATGTACAAAGGTCAAAATACTCCAACCACAAATAAGCAAAAAGACTACTTAAATTTGTATTCAAAAGATCTTTTAAATATTAATGAGAATACTACCTCAGGCATAAAAAGGCTGAAAGATTTTATCATCAGCAGTCCCTTACTTACAGATATGTGGAAAGAAGTCTTCTAGGCATATAATGTAGGGGCATCTGGATCTATATGAAGGAATGAAGGAACAAGAAAAACGATAAATATCTGTGAAAATGTATTTAAAATCTATTTTTCTAATTTTAAAAATCTTTTAAAGATAACTTGCTTTTTCTTTTTTTTTAAGATTTGATTTATTTAATTGGGAGAAGAGAGAGCATGAGTGTAGGTGAGGAGGGGCCGAAGGAGAGGGAGAAGCAGAGGAAGAGGGAGAAGCAGGTTTCCCCCTGAGCAGGGAGCCCAATGTGGAGCTCTATCCTGGGACCCCAGGATCGTGACCTGAGCCAAGGAAGATGCTTAACCAACTGAGCCACCCAGGCACCCCTAAAACTGTTTATTTTTTAAGGTGTTTATATACCCTTCCGTATGATACAAATATTCTATTCCTAGATATTCACCAAATATAAATGAAGGTATATGTTGCTACCCAAAATTTTATACACATTTTAGCTGCTTTATTTGAAATAGACAAAAACTAAAAACAACACAAATGTCTATCAACAAAGGAATGGACATATAAAATGTGGTCTTCCCGTACAATGCAGTACAAATCAGCCAAACAAAGGAATCAACTATTGATACATGCAGCAATATGAAAGAAGATGAAAATAATTATGCTGAATGAGAGAGTTCAGAAAAAACATTTTACATACTGTATGATTCTATTTGAGGGAATTCTGTAAAATATAAACTAATCTCTAGTGACAAAGTAGATCAGTAGATGCCAGAGGTCAGTGGGGTAATGGGAAGGAAGAAGGAATGGATTACAGAAGATTGTGATGCAGGCAGACTGAGTTCGAGGACCTGGAGGGGTATCCCACAGGACCAGCCAAGAGAGGCTTTGGCTTCGTGCAGGAAAAAAATCAAATGGAGCCAGAGAAAGTGAGAACAGGAGTTTATTGAGTAGTGTAAGTGACAGGTAGAGAATTATAGAGGGAGTGTCTGGAGGCTCAAACAGGAAAGGAGAAGGAATCTTGTCCTCGCTTGGGGTTAGGGGTTTATATTGGAAAACGTGTCTAGGGTACATGTTCATTTAGGAATCTAGGGTAGGGTCTGATCAAAGCTGAGTGAAAGGTGAGTAATGGATGTTATTTTAGAAATCATGAGGGTAAGTGCTGTTGATACCAGTAGCAGCTGAAGTCTGTTTGAAGCTAATAATCTGGAACGTGTTTGGGATCTGCCTCTTCTTAGACGTTATCAGGTGTTTGGGGACCTTGGTTAAAACTCAAAGAATGATTTACTTTCTTGCTTTCCCCTTGAAGTGGAAACATAACTTCTTTGACTGATTCAGAGGTAAAATATAGAACATGAGTAAATAGGGCCTCACAGAAAAACAGAAATGAGGCCTTTCTTTTTTTTTTTTTTTAAAGATTTTATTTATTTATTTGACAGACAGAGATCACAAGCAGGCAGAGAGTCAGGCAGAGAGAGAGGAAGGGAAGCAGGCTCCCTGCAGAGCAGAGAGCCCGATGCGGGGCTCGATCCCAGGACCCTGGGATCATGACCTGAGCCGAAGGCAGAGGCTTTAACCCACTGAGCCACCCAGGTGCCCCAGAAATGAGGCCTTTCTAAAATGGGGTCCCTTCAGCTTCTCTGCTTCAGTTGCATGGATATTTCAGAAGGTTATGAATATGTTGTTTGTGGTAATGGTTTCACAGGTGTATAGATACATCAAACCTTATAAAAACCTTTAAAGATGTGAAATTTATTATAAGTTAGTCATATTTCCAATAAGTCTATAAGAAGTAAAACTAAGCTGATAAAACTCACAGTAAGAGCTGAGAATATAACCATATAAATAACTCATAATTTCATCTCAACTAGTACTTGTTTAAAGATTTATTCTCCCAATTTTTTACTGACTGTATGTTATTTCACCAGATTAAATGGATAATTTTTGCCTTTGTTTGGACTAAAATTTTTATTAAAATTACTGTACAAAGGAATTGACTTCTCCAAACATATTTTTGAAGCAGCTGTCAGTTACATTTTCCTGTTCAACAAACAATCATTTTTCCAGGGAACTTCACTTAAAGTGCATTAGTATTCGTAATATATCTGGAAATTGTCACAGTAGTCATTCCTTCCACTTAGACATTTTATTTTCCTGTTAAAATGCAAATATATTATCTGGGAGGATGCCACATTAAATCATTAGCAACCATTAGAAATATGGTTCAATTAGCTCAATAGTCTGTCTCTACTCCTTGAAAGAATTAGGAAGAGTTAATGATATTAGGGAGTCAGTGTTCAGGTCAAGAAGTGATTGACTTTGAAGAATCAGCTCTCCAAAAGCATCTTGGTAAATAGCCAAATGAGAGGCATCCGAGTACCTGATTACTTATCGAGGTTACAAAAGAATGAGGAACTAGTCATAATTTTAACTAAAACATCCTTGCCCATGTTTTTGGTATGTGAAGATATTTAGACATTCAGATAATTTCATGGTTGGTCTTCTTAAAAGTATATGCTTTATTTTATTTTATTTTTTTAAAGATTTTATTTATTTATTTGACAGGCAGAGATCACAAGTAGGCAGAGAGGCAGGCAGAGAGAGAGAGGAGGAAGCAGGCTCCCTGCTGAGCAGAGAGCCTGATTCGGGGCTCAATCCCAGGACCCTGGGATCATGACCTCAGCCGAAGGCAGAGGCTTTAACCCACTGGGCCACCCAGGTGCCCCTAAAAGTATATGCTAAAAAAAAAAAAACTATAGAATTTTTAAACATTTGAAAGCATGATTGTTATTTCAAATCTATAGGTTTACAAAATGACATTCATTTTTGATCTTCTGTCTATTGATATAAATATTATAGCTGCTAGGCTGTAAGTATTCTGGCAATTTTATGTTATAGGGCTAAAAAATGTGCTTATGACATTTTAGATTGGAGGCATTATCATCATTCTCTCAGCATATTTATGGAATGCTGGTTCTGCTCCAGGTAATAATGGGAAAATAAAACACAAAATTTCTATTTCAACCATGTTTGATTGGGGAGTGTATAGTCTAGGATATCTAATCACATATCAGACCTGAATTACAAAATGACCTTAAAATATATTTGTTATTAACATATGAGATGTATTATTATATTGAATTTCAAATCAATTTAATATTTGGTAGAGGAAAATATAGTCTCTAACCACAAAATCTGCAAAAAACTGACAGAAGCAGTAAGAAGTAAAACATCTAGCAAAGGAAATGTAGGATTCCTAAAGGTAAAGATAATTGGGTAATTGGTTCTAGTTTCATTTTTTTCCTACCTCAGCCTTCTGCATTTACTCTGGGATGGAGAATTACATTTTGAGAAGCCTAAGAAATTAGTTTGTTGGAAGTGATTTACACCTCATTGATAACACATGATTACACATAGGTACTATCAAATGTGTATATATTCCCAGTGAAATTTTCAGGATAGACAGGGATCCATGAAATCAACAAGATCATAGGTACACTTCAGATAATGGCAATAGAAGCATTTATTTTAAATTAATTAAGATGTATTTAAAATTTCTAAATATTTATGGGGCAACTATGTGGCTCAGTAGGTTAAGCATTGGACTCTTGGTTTTGACTCAGGTCATGATCTCATGAGTCCTGAAATCAAGCCATGGACGGGGCTCCAGGATCAGCAGGGTCTGCCTGAAGATTCTCTCCTTCTGCTCCTCCCCCCATTCATGCTCTCTAAATAAATCTTCAAGAAAAAAAAATTCCTAAATATTTATATATGATAGCATGTGTGAAATTGGTCAACTTTATTAATATGTAATTGAATAAGCTGAATCACTAAAGACAGCAAATTTCATTTGAAGCAAAGGAAAAAACATATATTGATGTTGACAGTAGAACATAACATATGGGATATAGCAGTGCTTAACAGGTCTAGAAAATATAGGGTGGAGGAAGATTAGGCGATGACTAAATTAAAGAATACACACACACACACACGTGCATGTGCATCTACAAATACATACATATGGATATGCATTTGAATATTGTAAGGACAAATATAAATTAAAAATAAAAGACTTAAATTTCCCTATTGAAATAAGAGATTTCTCTCCCATCCATTTTCTTGGAGCATTCACTTTAGAAAACTTATAATTATAAGTACTTTTCCTTCTTTGAAATCAATGTAGGGGCTCCTGTGTGGGTCGGATGTTAAGCTTCTGCCTTTGGCTCAGGTCATAATCCCAGGGTCCTGGGATGGAGTCCCACATTGGGCTCCCTGCTCGGCGGGAAGCCTGCTTCTCTCTCTCCCACTTCCCCTGCTTGTGTTCCCTCTCTTGCTGTGTTTCTCTCTGTCAAATAAATAAAATCTGAAGAAGAAGGAGAAGGAGAAGAGGAAGAGGAAGAAGAGGAAGAGGAAGAAGAAGAGGAAGAGGAAGAGGAAGAAGAAGCCGCCACCAATGTAAATCCTTTTGAAAACCAGATAGACATTTTGTTAGCTTTATGACCCAGAAATATCTTTTTCAAGGCCAAAGAACCATTTCTTTGGACATGAACATCTTTACTTTTTTTTTTTTTTTTTTTTTTTTTTTTTTTTCAAATGTAAGCATCAAAGGAGATGGCACACCTGTCTCACGGTTTCTGCAGCAGGGGCTGAGCCTAACTTCAATAGACATCATGCTTCAAGCTGTAAGACTCTCTCTTGCCATCAAGACACGAGAATTTTTTTTTTTCTCTCCTGGATAAAGTTAGTTAGCTAAGAGATGGTCAGCCCAATTAACAGATAAATTAGAGTGAACTCTGTGTGATAAAAGGTGCTGTCAACCTCTTGCTTGAAGACTAGTCATTGTGTCTGTTGAAGGTGTAATGGATTGTATCTGTCTGGCTATGTAAAACTGAGAGTGGATTTCTTGTGATGCACATTATGTTACATTTCCGTCTGATGCTTTTTCAACAATATACATGTTTTCTCTAATACTTTTGTGGAAATGATTTATGTCTTGATAGAATTTTGTTCTTAATTATATTTCCCCAATAATATGCATATACATATACAATATATGTGTGTGTTCATATGTACATATGTATATGTCCTTCTGGCCAAATTTTTGCCCTGATGTTACAATTATATGTTATAGGTATTTATATATTTTAAAGTTTAAAAGATTCTGATTAAGCAGAGAGAGATCTAGGAGAAGTTTACTTTTATCCTTCAAAAACCCTGATTAAAGCTTGAAAGGTAACGTGATGCCACCAGTTTTATTTTTGTTTTTCAACATTTCCTTAGTGATTCGGTGTCTCTTCTGATTCCATACAAATTTTAGGATTATTTGCTCCAGCTCTTTGAAAAATACCGGTGGAATTTTGATCGGAATGGCATTAAAAGTATAGATTGCTCTAGGCAGTATAGACATTTTAACAATGTTTATTCTTCCGATCCAAGAGCATGGAATGGTCTTCCATCTTTTTGTGTCTTCTTCAATTTCTTTTATGAGTGTTCTGTAGTTCCTCGAGTACCGATCCTTAACCTCTTTGGTTAGGTTTATTCCGAGGTATCTTATGGTTCTTGGTGCTATAGTAAATGGAATTGATTCTCTAATTTGCCTTTCTGTATTTTCATTGTTAGTGTATAAGAAAGCCACTGATTTCTGTACATTGACTTTGTATCCTGCCACGTTACTGAATTGCTGTATGAGTTCTAGAAGTTTGGGGGTGGAGTCTTTCGGGTTTTCCATATAAAGAATCATGTCATCTGTGAAGAGAGAGAGAGTTTGACTTCTTCCTTGCCAATTTGGATACCTTTTATAAGCTGTGATCACCAAGACAGCATGGTACTGGCATAAAAACAGACACATAGACCAGTGGAACAGAGTAGAGAGTCCAAACCCTCAACTCTATGGTCAAATAATCTTCAACAAAACAGGAAAAAATATCCAGTGGAAAAAAGATAGTCTCTTCAATAAATGGTGCTGGGAAAACGGGATAGCTATATGTAGAAGAATGAAACTCGACCATTCTCTTACATCATACACAAAGATAAACTCAAAATGGATAAACGACCTCAATGTGAGACAGGAATCCATCAGAATCCTAGAGAACTTAGGCAGTAACCTCTTCGATATCAGCCGCAGCAACTTCTTTTTTTTTTTTTTTAAAGATTTTATTTATTTATTTGACAGGCAAAGACAACAAGTAGGCAGAGAGGCAGACAGAGAGAGAGAGGGAAGCAGACTCCCTGCCGAGCAGAGAGCCCGATGTGGGACTCGATCCCAGGACCCTGAGATCGTGACCTGAGCCAAAGGCAGTGGCTTAACCCACTGAGCCACCCAGGCGCCCCCCTTTTTTTTTTTTTTTTTTTTTAAAGATTTTATAGCCACAGCAACTTCTTTCAAGATATGTCTCCAAAGGCGATGGAAACAAAAGCGAAAATGAACTTTTGGGACTTCATCAAGATCAAAATCTTCTGCACAGCGAAGGAAATGGTCAAAAAAACAAAGAGGCAACCCACGGAATGGAAGAAGATATTTGCAAATGACAGTACAGACAAAAGGTTCATATCCAGGATCTATAAAGAACTCCTCAAACTCAACACACACAAAACAGACAATCATATTAAAAAAATGGGCAGAAGATATGAACAGACACTTCTCCAATGAAGACATACAAATGGCTATCAGATACATGAAAAAATTTTCATCATCACTAGCCATCAGGGAGAGTAAAATTAAAACCACATTGAGATACCACCTTACACCAGTTAGAATGGCCAAAATTAGCAAGACAGGAAACAACGTGTGTTGGAGAGGATGTGGAGAAAGGGGAACCCTCTTACACTGTTGGTGGGAATGCAAGTTGGTGCAGCCACTTTGGAGAACAGTGTGGAGATTCCTCAAGAAATTAAAAATAGAGGTTCCCTGTGACCCTGCAATTGCACTACTGGGTATTTACCCCAAAGATACAGATGTAGTGAAAAGAAGGGCCATCTGTACCCCAATGTTTATAGCAGCAATGGCCACGGTCGCCAAACTGTGGAAAGAACCAAGATGCCCTTCAACGGATGAATGGATAAGGAAGATGTGATCCATATACACTATGTAGTATTATGCCTCCATCAGAAAGGATGAATACCCAACTTTTGTAGCAACATGACAGGACTGGAAGAGATGATGCTGAGTGAAATAAGTCAAGCAGAGAGAGTCAATTATCATATGGTTTCACTTATTTGTGGAGCATAACAAATAACATAGAGGACATGGGGAGATGGAGAGGAGAAGGGAGTTGAGGGAAATTGGAAGGGGAGGTGAACCACGAGAGACTATGGACTCTGAAAAACAACCTGAGGGTTTTGAAGGGGCGGGGGGTGGGAGGTTGGGGGAACCAGGTGGTGGGTATTAGGGAGGGCTCGGATTGCATGGAGCACTGGGTGTGGTACAAAAACAATGAATAGTGTTATGCTGAAATGAAATAAAAAAAAAACACAAAAACAAAACAAAAACCCTGATTAAGAACTGCATTTGGGGTGCCTGACTGGCTCAGTCAGAGGAGCATGTGACTCTTGATCTCATGATTGTGGGTTTGAGCCCCATGTTGGGTGTAGAGATTACTAAAATAAATAAATTTTTTAAAAGATTTGTATTTATTTACTTGACAGGCAGAGATCACGAGTAGGCAGAGAGGCAGGCAGAGAGAGAAAGGAAAGCAGGCTCCCAGCTGAGCAGAGAGCCCAATGCGGGGCTCGATCCCAAGACCCTGAGATCATGACCTGAGCTGAATGCAGAGGCTTTAACCCACTGAGCCACCCAGGCGCCCCTAAAATAAATAAATTTTTAAAAGCTTTTTAAAAAAACTGTATTTTTTGTATTCCTGAAGCATTATGAAATCTAAATATGTAAACTATGCAACATGATTTTAAATGTAATTAGAAATATGTATTGCTATGTATGCATATTTAGAGCTACATGGTGTTAGCTCTAATGATAGCATTTTAGTATATATAAAGGAGGATCTGGGACAGTACTGTAAATTATTAGGGACTATTTCTTTCAGGTGATTCTTTGGTTTTATCATATTTTAAGAACTAACAGGGATAAGTAAGAGATTTTCCCATTGTCTTCATGTATAAAATTTACAGAAATATACTAGATATTTATAAGAAATCTAGAGATGGTTTATTTTGTGGAATGAGTGTCATGCTTCCTAGAATTTTCCTGTTTTTGAAAGCAGTCATATATGACTTTATCCTGAAGTTTTAGGTACATGTGTGTATATGTAGATTGTGTGTGTGTGTGTGTGTGTGTGTGTGTGTGTGTGTGTTTTCAAGTAAGTTTAACCTGGGCCCTAGAGAACTCTTTTAGTTTTGAGACTGAGATATTTCTTCATCTCAATGAATTTTTTTTTCTTTTACAAATTATTTTAAGGGGATGCCTGGGTGGCCGAGTTGGTTGTGTCTGCCTTCAACTCAGGTCTTGATCCCAGGATCTGATCCAGTCCCACATCAGGCTCCTTCCTCAGTGGGGAGCCTCCTCCCTCTGTTTGCCACTTCCCCTGCTTGTGCACACTCTCTCTCTGACAAATAAATAAACAAAATCTTAAAGAAATTATTTTTATTATTGTTGATGTACCCATTATCTATAAGTTATTTGCCCTGGGTTTACACTTCAAGTTTTGTTACGATTTTTAAAATTTTGTCTGTACATTCATATATATTTATCCAGATCAGTCCCCTTTCATTTATCTACAGAATATAGAGTTGTAAAGTCATATATTTTTCTCCAGAAAGTGTTTCATTTAAAGCTGTCAAAGCAATTTTTTAGTATTATTATTTTTAAAAATTTAAAATTGTTTCTTGAACATTTGTCCCAAAAGTTCTATTTAACTACCTGTGGTTTGTATTAGTTTTGATTGATACTCTCTCCAGACATGGGCTCACATTGATGGTTTGGCCTACCACCTCTCCTCCCTCCCTCCCTTTCTACCATTCTTCCTACCTTACTTTCAACTCACTTTATCCCAGTATCCTAAGAGGCAAATGGAATCAATTCTTTGGTTAGTAAAGCGCACAACAGCATCCACACCTGTGAGTCTGTAGTGTAACAATTGACACAATACCTATCCTTTGCATAGGCATCTGGAAAAATCATCCGGGCTCTTGGATCTCTTTCTGTTCCCCCGCATGATCATCATGGAGAATTCTGCCTAACTCCTTAATCTCTTGGCACTTTAGAGGACCTGACTTTCACACAAGGCCAATATGGACTTACTCCCAATACAGATCCACAGGCTCCTTCAGGTTTCACAGATCTCTGGGAAGCAAGTGCTACCAGGGTTCAGAGATTTTCATTTCATTGCCTACTTTTCTCAAAGGGGGAAGTAATTCTATAGCAGTTTTATAATTGCGTCATGTTTTTTTTTTTTTTAATTCACTCTACCAATACCTGACTTTTAATCAGTGTATTTAGGCCATTTACATATAATATAGTTATTGATATAGTAGGGATTTAGACTCCTGTTTTATTTTCTGTTTTCTATCTGTTCTCTCTGCCTTTGATTTGTGTTTTCTTCTTCCTGCCTTCTTTGGGTTACTTTGGAATGGATGTAATTTTTTGTTGTTGTTGTTTTAAGTACATATCTTTGTATAGTTTTTTTACATTGGTACTCTTGGTGTTGTATTCTATATGTGTAACTTCTCACAGTCTGCTGGTATTGACATTTTACCAGAATGAACAAAGTATACAATGTACAAAGTTTATCTCATTTTATGTTCCTTTACCTTCTCTATTTATCACATAATTGTTTTAAATATTTTTCTCTACATTAATTGAAAAGTATATCAGATAGTATTATGATTTTTGCTTTAACAATCAAACATAATTTAGAAAATTCAAAAGGAAAAGAATAATGTGTATATTTACCTAGTTACCCAACCTTTTACTATTCCTTTTGTTCTTTCTTAATTCCTTGTGTCCTAGGATTCTGTAGTGACTAGATAATGGATTTTAGACATTTTTTTTAGGTAGGTCTGATATAACAAATTCACTTAGTTTTATTTCATCCCTGTAGGAAATTTTCACCAGATATAGAATTCTGGTTTGACAATTCTTTTCTTTCAGCATTTAAAACACTTAGTGCCACTTTATTCTGAGTTCCATAGTTTCCTATGATAAATCCACTATCATTTGAACTGGTTCCAGATTAGGTATCACTCTTCTCTGGCTGTTTTTGAGGTACTTTCTTTGCCTTTCATTTCCCAACTGTAACTGTAATGTGCTTTGTAGTGACTCTTACTGTGTTTATCCTAATTAAGCCTATTTAGTCTCTTAAATTTGTAGATTTATGTTTTTTACCAAATTTGGGAAGTTGTATTCTTTATTCCTTCAAGTACTTTTTCAGCTTCACCCTGTTTCTCTTATTTTTTCTGGGATCCCAATAAATAAGTGGTAGATCTTTTATTATACTTCTCACAGGTCCCTAAGGCTCTGTTCATGTCTTCTTTTTTCTGCTCTTACTCAGATTGGGTAATCCCTTATTCTATCTTTTAGTTCACTGGTTTGTTCCTCTCTGTGCTCCATTCTAACTGTTTAAGCCAACACTGAATTTGTGTGTGAGGGGGAGGAGTATTTTTTAGTTTTACAATTTCTATTTAGTTCTTCATGTCTTATACTTCTACTGACACTATTTCCTTGCTAAAACTTTTTTTTTTCTAATTTGTGTCAAGTATTTTGATGATAAGGTCACCTAGGTGGCTCAGTCAGTTAGGCATCTGCCTTGGGCTCAGGTAATGATTCCAGGGTCCTGGGATCAAGCCCCATGTCAGGCTCCTTGCTCAGTGGGGAGCCTGCCTCTCCCTTTCCTTCTGCCTGCTATTCTCCTGCTTGTGCTCATGCTCTCTCACTCTCTCTCTCTCTGTGTCTCTGTGTGTGTGTGTCAAATAAATATATAAAATCTTAAAAAAAAGTATGTTGATAATTGCTTATTGAAACATTGTTATGATGGTTGCTTTAAACTTTTTTTTGCAGTTGCAGTTTTCCTCATTTTCAATAATATAGGTGATTTTTATGTGGTGGTTATTATAAGAATCTGGAACTTATCCAAAGATTCTTTGAATCTGACTTTCTCTGACACTGTTTTATCAAGGAAAGGGAGGAGGTTAAAGTCTAGCTCCTTAGTCTCCCTTTGTTGACACTTGTATGTGTGAGGGCTCCTCATTACTACTGTGGGAGATTTGGCTCCTCTCTAGACCTCTGAAGTTATTACCCTACGGGGAAAGATAGGAATGCCTTGTTAATGCTTCTTGTATGACTTTATCTGACCCTATAGGGACCTTGTTACTGGTTGGTGGTGGTGGTGGAAATCTTGACTCTCCCAATAGGTCTCCTCTGAAACCAATTCATCAAACACATAAAAATATTGTAAATAGACAAAGATTACTTTTCCTGTGTGATTTCTTCTTTAATCTTTAAGCTGGTAAATTATTTCCTTTATTGAATTTCAGATATTTCTATTTCCATTTTTATATTTGATATACCTTATATAAAGATATTTTAACTGTTTCATCTACAGTATATTTTAGTAAAAGTTGAGGTATGAGACTCTAATCTAAGTTTTATTTGAAAGCTCTTAACTATGTACCCCAACACATTTTATGGAATAACTCTTTTCACTGGGTTACAATGCCTTTTAAATTAGGCTTAAAAACCTCGTATATGTCCTAGTTCTATTTTGATGTTCTCTCTGTCTAGCACATTGTAGACACTTGTTTTAATCTTTCTGCTTCATAATTTATATAGTGATATTACTTTCACTGTTCTTGCCCAGTAATTGTTTCCCTTCTGAAAAATATTTTCTAATTCACTTTTCAACTATATTTGTAACTCTAGAAATCCAAGTTTTGCATGTGGTGTTGACTAATATGAGGAGAAGAGTTTGTTACTATACATGGGAATGAAAATCTTAGCTTCTGATCAGGTCTTCTCTGACAATACCCCAGTGGGGAAGTAGGTGACTCAGTACAGCCAAGCAAAGGTGAACATCTAAACTCCCCAGCTGGTCTTTGCTGAGAATGGTGGAATGGAGCCATATTTGTGTAGAGAAGTTGTAGTCTGAGATTTTTCTGTCTTGATAGGTTATCCCTTTCCTGGTCTTTTGGTTAGAAAGAGCGTTTTATTGGGACTTTTGTTTGTTTGTGTCCATTTGTGTTTCTGGTTTGCCAGCTTCTTCAGGTATAAGTATGGGATATAAGTAGAAAAATGAAAATCCAGGAAACTCAACATTGTGTTGTTCCTTGGGTTCCACAGTTCTTAGCCTGGTCTTCCTTCTTCTTTACAACTTTCAGGCTTTATTATTACTGTTTTATATACGATATGCAGGAATTTAAGTTGTACTTAGTGTGAAGAACAGAGAAACAGAAGTCTAATCTATCTTTTTGTCAGAGGAATTTGATCTCTTCAAAATAGAATTTTTATAGTGCTTAGTGTTTTTAAACTTGCTGGGAATTATTTCAGTGCACTTGGTATTTATACCTAATATAACCTTTTTATAAACTGTGGACTCCTTTGTGTGTGTTGTGTATGTGTATAAGTACATGTGTTATGGAGAAATAGAATCCAAATTTCTGAGTAAATGACTTGCCATCATCCAACAACATTTTGACTCATCTAGAGAATGTTTTGTCCTAACTATAAACTACTGTTATCTCAACTTCCAACATTATATTGAGGTGATTTCTGGAGAAATGTCTTTTTGGCCAGTATTTCTTTTAAACTGGGCTTTGGGATCATCATGAGTAAATTTTTATTTTAAATTCATTTTTACACTTTTTCTAGCCCTTTTATTTTGACACAGTCAGCATGCCAGTTACAATGTAGAAACTCCATGAAAAGGACTTGTTTAATATACCAGTTAGCTGGATGCCTCAGTTGGTACAAGGTTATTCTCCTTTCTTTTCTAAGGAATCAATATATAGTTTATGATGCTTTTAATAGGGAACAAGTAAACTGTATGAGATTTTATATTAATGTAAGGTTATGGTATTTTCAATATTTTATACCAGGAAATTTCATTGGTTATGTCTTTGAGTCATAACCCGAATAAAAATGTTTCCTGGATTATGTTAGAAGTTACTTGGTTAAAAAAATAGATATATGGGGGCACCTGGGTGGCTCAGTGGGTTAAAGCCTCTGCCTTTGGCTCAGGTCATGATCCCAGGGTCCTGGGATCGAGCCCCGCATCGGGCTCTCTGCTCGGCGGGGAGTCTGCTTCCTCCTCTCTCTCTGCCTGCTTCTCTGCCTCCTTTGATCTCTGTCTGTCAAATAAATAAATAAAATCTTTAAAAAAATAGATATATGAACAATATTTGAGTAAAAGCAGTACTCTAGAAGTGGCATGCTTGGGCAATGACCAAAGAGTGTCTCATTCAGTAACTAATTCATTCAAAAAGACATTTACTGAGCACCAGGTATATACTCACCATTAAATTAAACATGGATAAACTGCTAGAAATTACAAGGAAATCTTCTCACTGTTCAGCTATGCAGAGGGATCGATCACACCTTAAACAAATTTGGGAACAGCCTCTATCTAACCACTGGTAGTAGGTTTTATGTACCTATTGTAAGGATATATTAAAAAGCAAGTGTATGCTTCTTTTCATGAAGTTTAATTTTAATTACATTCTGAAAAATGAAATTAGAGCATTTTTCTTTTCTCCCTGCCATCCTTCTTATTTAATTGAACTGTTATATTCTTACTTATTTGCATGATTTTATAATGAAATTTAAAGTGCTATTATTCTTTTTTTTTTAAGATTTTATTTCTTTATTTGACAGAGGGAGACATCACAAGTAGGCAGAGAGGCAGGCAGAGAGAGGGGGAAGCAGGCTCCCTCTTGAGCAGAGAGCCCGATGCGGGACTCAATCCCAGGACCCTGGGGTCATGACCTGAGCTGAAGGCAGAGGCTTTAACCCCCTGAGCCACCCAGGTGCCCCTAAAGTGATGTTATTAACTTTGTAGGAAAATGATTTTAAAATCATTAGATATATTTAATGACTTTTAGGATATAATGAAATATGGTTTCTGATTTAATAGCACATATTTATTGATCATTTTTATGTATCAGTTTTTTCCTAAATGTCTTAAATGTGTATCACACTTAATTATTATAACAATACCATAATATAGGACAATGGTTGTCTCAGTTTTACAGAAAATACCTCATTTCTATAGGTTAAGTAACTTGACCAATGTTCAACAGCTACTAAATATCTAAAAAGCCAACCTATGTTTGTCTTATCCTAATGTTTACATCTTTAAAAGCCATAATATACAGTCTAGGTACCAATCCAAAGGAATTACCATGGGGCTTTGTTAAGGCAGTTTTAAAGTATTCACTTTCAAGTGGGAAAATGAAGTTCTAGGGTATTAGACATAGTTATAGTTTGTCCTTCAGTACAGGTTATATTCTAATTTACCCCAGGTCATGTAAAATATCTAGAAATAAAAACCAACCTAGAGCTATAAAATAAAAAGTGACCTTTAAAATCCAATATTACAGACAACAACTTTTGCCTCTGGAGGCTGTTGAAGGACAAAACAGGAACAGGAAAATGCACTCTCATTTCCTAGTACACATACCACTTTTTCTAGCCAGGGCAGCCACTAGAATTAAGGGCTTAGAGCTGCTGAAATTAGAGTACATTTTCAGCATTTCCAAACCTCTACACATCTACACCTACAAACAAACAGAAACCAGCAGCTTCTAATAGTGGTCTTATGATGAAGAGGGTCAGTATGAGATTCCCTAATATGTTGTTTTGTCTGTTCTTTCTGCGATCCTTTTACCTTCTGAAACAAAACAAACAAACGAACAAAAAAACAAAGATTTAGGTTTCAAGAATAAAAACCTTAGCATTACAAGAAGTCTAATTGGACTAAGTATTGTGAGCAGCATAATTGGAACACACAGAGAAGCTGCTGTCTATATGTTGAATCCTAGTGTAATTAATGCAGTTAAGGTGTGTCCCATGTAACAGTTGAGATTGCTAACAGAGGAACCATTGCACATTTGCTATAGTTACCTCAACATATTGAGTAAAGATATTCAAATTATCTAGCTCAGAAACTAGATATTAGTAGGCAATTGAAAATTATCATACTTGCAAATTTAAGGCACGTGTCTTTAAATTTTAGTTCCAGAAAGTCTGGGGTGACTCCCAGGGATGAACATATTTAACAAACACAACAACTGGTTCTTAGGCAGATGTTAGAGAACCACACTTCTAAGGCAGGGAATAGACAGATAATTTTCCTTTGCTTAAGTATAGCCAGATATATTTTTATAACCACATCATTAGATTTTTACAAATTAGGGGTTTTGGGCCATTAGATAAAATTTTAATTATGAAATCATAAAACCCCATCTAGAGACCATCAATACTGCTTTCACTAAAATGGTTGCCCTGGATACCAGGCTGGTGAGATGATTAAGTTAAATAATCATAGACCTATTTGATAATTCTAACTAATTGCAGATATGTTTACAGAGTGCAGATGTTAGGAAATGTCTAGAAGTTATCCCACATAAACCCCAGTAAAATGGAAAACCTTATTATAAATATACTGATTGTGTTCAGCATAACTTCTACTCTGTCACTTGAAGTAAATGACAGTGCTAAATCAGTATGTTAAAATATTTTATTGAAAGCTGCCACCAGATGGAGAGGAAGCATGAAGGTATAGGACCTGGGTCCTATATTTGTGAAGTATATTATTTCATTTTTCAATATTTTTTCATATTTCAATATTTTCAAATATTTGTGAAATATTTGAAGATTCTATAATTGCTCCTTGAAATATAGTGAAATTCTGCTCTAAACTGTCCAACCCCACCCGACTTTCATTGTAAGAAGACTTATTTGCACTGTTTCTTTCTGAAGTACTGTGTCTACTTATTTAACAACCAAAACTATAATCAGTTTTCTCTAGCTGTCATAACACTTGTGACTGATTTTATTGTTGACTTCCATCAACATTGACAAATGTCATAAATATAATATTTGGCAAAACAGGCAAGTTATAGAAGAATACATACAGTATAAAAAGATAAATGTAAATGTAAAGAAAGAGTCAAAACTGAATCTTATGTTGACTTGTGATTAATATGGATAGTTGATTCTCATTATAATAAAGTTCCCTGCAAATGATGGGTTAATGAATACTAAACCATTGCTCCTAGGGGAAATACAAAGTTAGGTTCCGGTGAGTCTCTTGTCATAACATTTTGCCAGCCAAGCAATACCATAATCTTCTTATGTTTTATGTGTGTTTCTTTTTAAAGATACCTCATTTAATATACATTATTATATTTAATACACATTATTTTAATGTGCATAAATATATAATATACATATTAATATACATTGTTGATTCATTAACATTGAACTCACTGCTAACAATGCTATAACTCATGTAGAAAGAAACTTATCTAATGCACATATTTTCTCCATAAGATATTTCACCACCTTCTTATGCTTAGAAACACTAAATGGCACTTCAGTACCATTCTTAGGGGCCATTTTAAAAAGTGAAATTACTACAAAAAACAAACATGAGAAAAAGTGACACTAAATAGGTAGTGAAAAGGGCACATTTACAGTATGAGAGCTGAAATCCAAAATGGAATATCATCTTGTTCTACCTGACCTGGGAGTGTATTTTTCACCAGTCTGCATTTGGCTCTAAACAGCCACCAAAGTGCTGTGATACTTGATTTGGGGTCACAAATAATGTAAATTTTACATTTTTGCAAATGTGGAAACTATGAATGTGAGAATCAACTATATATGTAAAACCATCAAGAATGCAAGGAAATGATTATTACAAAGTTAGGGGTCTTTTCTTTAAGGAGACTGTGAGATTTGAAAAGGCATCCAAAGGGTTATGAGGTTCTGGCATTATGCTGTGTATTAAACTATTAGAAGTTACACAGTTTCTTCATTATTGCTGTGTAAACTGTACATTTTTTTTAGTTCTATGTATATATAAAAGTTTCAAAATAAGAAAGAATAAATCAAGCACATTAAAGCACCATGAATAGACAAAGGTATCATACTTTTCCAGTGTGATTTCTTCTGTAATCTTTAAGTTGGTGAATTATTGAAGTTCCAACTATTCCTATTCCCATATTTATATTTGATATACCTTACATAAAGATATTTTAACTGTTTCATCTACAATATATATTTTTAAAGATTTTACTGATAGAAAGAGAGCAAGAACGGGAGGGAGGAGGGGCAGAGGGAAAGAGGGAGAAGCAGATTCCCTACTGAACAGGGAGCCAGATGCAGGACTTGATCCCTGGACTCCCAGATCATGACCTGAGCAGAAGGCAGACTGTGCCACACAGGTATCCCTCATCTACAGTATATTTTAGTGGAAGCTGAGATGTGAGACTTGAAGTTTTATTTGGAAGCTATTAACTACTTATGCCAACACATTTTATGGAATAACTCTTTTCCAGTTGGGTTATAATGCTTTTTTAATTAGGCTTAAAATACTCATATAAGTTTTAGTTCTGTTTTTGTGTTCTGTCTAGCACACTGTAGACACTTGTTTTAATCTTTCTGCTTTACAATTTATATAGTGATCTTACTATTCTTGTCCAGTAATTTTTCCAGTCTGAAAAATATGTTCTAATTCACTTTTTATCTATATGTGTGTACTTTATCACATGTGAAATACTGTAATTTATAATACAATCCTTTATATTATATAAAACTAAGAAAAAAATCCTCTCAACTAAACCAGGACATCCCTTTAATTGTAAAACACACTCCAATTTTAGAATTGTTAACATGTAAAAAATTGTGCACCGTAAAATCAATGAAATACAGTATTTTCTATGTGAACTTCAGAATAAATTTGTGTTCCAAAATATACTCCATTAAATATTGGTAGATGTGTGTTAAGCCAGTAGTTTCATTTTAGAAAAGAATTAGTAGTTTTTAGGTCTTCTCTCTTGGAATATAGTGTGAAACTCTACATTCTCATCTTCTCAATCTACTTAAATTTTCTTAAAAATGTATTTAGATGTAGCACATTTTATTAAGATTATTCTAATGTATTTATATGACTTTTGTCTAGTACTTCTAAGATTTAGTGTGTTTTCATTATATTCTTTTTTTCCCCTGGTGTATAAGGATGCCATTGATTTTCTAATTTTATCATCTCATACGCCAATTCCTTGTTTTGTAACTCTGTTGTGTTTCCCTTTATTCTTTGTTTTGTATATGATACTATTAACTGAAAATAATGATAAATCTCACCTCTTCCCTACATTTGTGGTCTTTTTTATGTTGTAGTTTAGTACATGTGTTACCAGATAAATTCGTTTAGTTTTTTTAAGCATTTATTATTTGCTTATATCTGACCTAGAAACTAACACATGTTTACTGGTAATTTGTCAAAGGTACAAAGAAGAAAATAAAAATAATGTATCATTATATTATCCAGAGATAATTATATACTTTTTATAAAATATAATCATACTGCATATACTATTTCATAATATAATTTTTTACCTAATATATTATAAAATTTTACCCATGTAAATGAATAATCTTCTGTGATATTCAAAATCACAGTTTAACCAATCTCCTATTTTGGGGCATTTGATGTGTTTGATTTTTTTTATTTGGCTGTAGTTGACATTCAATGTTACATTTGTTTTAGGTGTCCAACATAGTGACTTAGTAATTTTGTATATTATGCTGTATTCACCAGAAGTGTAGCTCCTATCTGTCCCAATATGTCACTATAACAATATCATTCACTAATTTGAAAGATATATGCATCCCCATGTTTACTGCAGCATTGTTTATAAAAACCAAGATATGTAAGCAACATAAATGCTTATCAGTAGACATGTATTTATTTATATAAATATATATAAAAATATATATACACATACATACATATATACACACAAATATATACACACACACACACACACACCCTATATCTTCCTTATGTATTTTTATCATGAATATATACAAATATATGTTATAGTATTATGCAGCCATAAATGCATTTGGTGTTATCCTTCTCAAATCATTAGTTATTCTCCATTGTTTATAAAATCAAGTGCTAGCACTTTCCAGAACTTGGTAACTCTTAGAATTATCAACTAGTGGGGTGCCTGGGTGGCTCAGTTGGTTAAAGCTCTGCCTTTGGCTCAGGTCATGATCCCAGGGTCCTGGGATCGAGCCCCGCATCAGGCTCTCTGTTCAGCAGGAAGCCTGCTTCCCCCTCTTTCTCTGCCTGCCTCTCTGCCTACTTGTGATCTCTTGTCTATCAGATAAATAAATAAAATCTTAAAAAAAAAAAGAATTATCAACTAGGAGAGATGGTGTATTTCTCACTGATATGTTTGCATTCTCATGTCCCATTCTGTAATGATAAAAGATGCACTTTACAAGATATAGCCTCTCATTTTCAAAAATTTTTCTCCTACATTTTTAGAGGCTGGTAAGAATCCCTAAGAAAAATTTGAACTATTTTTTCAGCTAAGTGAGTGAGCCTAAAATCTGAGTGAACCCCACAACTTTGTCATCAAATTTCTATATACCCACACATACCTTAAAGTGTCAAATTGAAGTCATCATGATTTTTAACTCAGGGAGTTTATTTTTTCAAAATTTGAAATTGAGAAATAATTCTGGGCCCAGGATCGAGAAAAATAAAAATAATGAAAGGACCTGCAGTAATATTCACCATTATGTTTTTCAGTATCCGTGATAAGAGACCACACTTTTAGAAGCTGAAAAACAGAAAAAAATACTCTTCATACCATACTAAAATGCTCTTTTTGAAATCAAAGAATCATAACTTGGTGGTGTTTACGTGATTCTTTCTTGTTTGCACCTCTTTCTCTTTTATTCTAAAAAAATCAACTTTAATTTTTAATAAGTTATATCTTTCAAAAGTTTGATATAAATTATCATACAGAACTTCCTTTATATTTGGCAATTTTATCATTAGTGTCATGTTTCAAGTTTTTATTTAAATCAAGGTATACATGTTTATTTAAACCCAATTTTCTGAAAGTACAGGACCGTGAGTCCTTGATTCTTATTCTCAGCTAGTCACCTACCTTTTCTTGATGTTCCAGAGGGAAGCATAACCTTATAAATCAAGTTTGGGGCACCTCGGTGGCTCAGATGGTTGAGCGTCTGCCTTGGGCTCAGGTCATGATCCCAGGGCACTGGGATTGAATCTTGTATTGGGTTTCCTGCTCCTTCGGGAGCCTGCTTCTCCCTCTGCCCCTCTGTCTGTCATGAATAAACAAATGAACTCTTTTTAAATCAATCAGTCAAACAAGTTTGGACAAGGAACCACTTGACAATATTAGGAGATTTGATTCCAAACTTAACGCAGTCCCTCACGAACTCCTGAGCTACCATGAATTACTAATGGTTGCACGACAGACAACTCCAGACCCTGGAACCAACAGTAATAAATGGCTCTGTAGTCCATTTTCTCCAACTTCACATCAATGCTCAATCTTCTCTGTCTTCAGCACTCTAGTGGCAAGAGTACAATTGTCCCAATATACAAATATGTTAACAAGTTAACATGTTAACAATATACAAATATATTAATAAGATAACAAAGCAAAATACTACTTTTTAAAATTTATTGGCCTTAAATTTACCTAGTCCTTCTCAGGCAAAGTAAAAGCTTATTTATTTATTTATTTATTTATTTTTAATTTTTCTGGGATCGTGGAAAAAAAATGTTTCCAGAGAATGCAAACAGCAGAACCAAGAAAAAGAGATAGTCAAGAGAAAATGGCCTGGAAATTTTCTAAAACTATGCATGTTTCCACTAATTTCATCAGAATTCATGGAGTAAGGAATCAAATGCCCATTAAAATCATTTTTATACTTCCTCTGAAAAATACACATATTCATGTCTTCAGAAATGGTTTTCGTTGCATTCCAGTTATTAGTACTGTGGAGGAGAGCTTAGCTGTGATACTGTCCTTATTAGCTACCTTCTGGTTTTTGTCATTATTGCTTTTCTTGATGTAGTTAGTTCTCATATTTATCCAGAACATTTTACAGACCATTCACAGTCAACCGTGGATTCTTCTTTTTCTGTCAAAGGAAGGAATATGCAAAGAATTAGGGAATCTCTTCCCCCCCTTTACAGGTCCTTACTCTGTGCTCATTCAATTTCTTCATCTATGTGGGACCACTGATGAAAGCTGTTAAAAGCTTTTATGGAGGGACTATGATGTTTCCCTCAAAGTTACTGAAATTAGAGAATCTATGCATTAATTAAATGAGGACACATTGTACTGCAGGTTGAGAATTCAATCTAATTTAATACACTTACTGTTTATACTCATTTTTGGTGCCAGAACAAATTCAAGTAAGATTATGTAAATCTGTGTTAGAGACCACCACCAACAACTACAACAAAAATCCAAAAATAGGGGATTGTGAAATACTCTACTACTCAGTAATAGACAGTAAACCAACATCTTTCTTTTTCTACATAGAGAAATTTTGGTTTCCTATTTGGAGTCTCTTCCTCTTTAGCAATTGTGACTGTCTTCCAGTAGAAATTGTGTAGCTCTTTCAGTATTTTTCAGAACAAAACATATAATATTATCAAAGCACCAGCTATATTTCCATAAAATACAAGAAATGCAAACATATCTCAAATCAAATATGACCATTCTAACTTCTTTTATATATGGGCCAAGTTTCTCATAAAATGGTATTTCTGAAGCCAAAGTGTTCTCCTAGAGACAGTAATATGAACTATAATCTAGGTTCACATTTTTATTAACAACTAAGATTGATAATAAAGTCTTTATAATATATGGGGGAAAGAGAGAGAAAATGAGAGCTGAAAGATAAGATTTTCTTGTTTTGTAATTTTGGCAGAATGCCTGCCACTTGCTGCTAGTTGTTTGGAGTTTATAACCTGTGAAATTAAAAGTAAATTGGGTTTGGGAGTTAGGGAGCTATACTATCTAAAAATTTTAAAAATGCACATGCATTATTTTAATTTAAAATTATTCTACCTTTTAGAAGCAGTTGTATTAGTAGAAACTAGAGTTATTGTGTCTTAACCAGATTGACACTAGCCACAACTCTATCAAGAAAATCTCTTAGTACTTTGGGTCTTCATTCCTCATGATAGTATCTACTAGCCCAAATATAGAGCTTTAGCTCAAATGTTCTCTTGAGGACACTTCAAAATCTAAATCTTATGTGTTAATTGCAGCATTATTTACTCATAAAAATGATATAACCCAAATGTTTTCAAATAGGAATTGATTCAATAACTCATGTTCTATTCAGTTAGCAAAATGAATGAACTTACTGTATATATTTTAACATGAAAAAGAAAACACATTGTATCATTAATATTAGTTGCCATTTAGGAATGAGGTCAGACTTTTTGGAATGAGAAGAACTTTTCTTTTATAAATCTCATACTATATATGTATAGTATGTATATAATATGTATATAATATGTATATATATAATATGTATTTTAACAAAATGCATGTTATAAAATGTATGATTGTATAATTAAAACATATGGTAAAATGATACAATATAAATGCAAAGTCTCAATTTGAGGAACCTTATGTCATCTCTGTTATATTTCTATGGACTTTGCTCCCGAGAACTTTATCATGAACCAGATGATGCATCCATTAGCCATTCCCATCATTTTACCCTCAAAGAAAAACAAACTACCAAACTTAAAATAAGAATATGTTTCCATTCATACTTTACTTTTTCCTAGATTTTGCATGTCTTAGCATTTAATTAACCTTCATAATTGCAGAATAAAATGCTTTTGTTCGATAATTTTTCTGCTACATTTGGAATTCACTGAGAAATATTTGTAAAATATGGTTGACAGAATAAAGGGAAAAAAAATCTGGGTAGCAAATATTTTCCCACCTACTATGATGGTCATCATTAATGGAAAGTCTATGAATCAGACTTACCTATTTGGAGCAACTTCCAACCCAGTGCCCTGGAAGAGGGGGGAAAAAAACCCAAAACAAAAAACCCCACAGTGAAATCTCTCCTACCAGAAAATAAGAGTGACCAAATCCAAGAACTCTTACCTCTACACATAGGTTTTGCTTATCAAAAATGCAGCTGACTGTGCTTTCTGATATTTTTTTAAGGTAGCCTATAGTGAGAAATCCTAAAACCCATATGATTAGCTTGCCTACAGAGATCACTGACCATGTTATACAGACTTCATCTCTCTTAAGACTGTCCACCTAAATGTACCTGTTCTCATAGTTTGATCAGGCTTCCGTGGTCCTCAATATTTATTATTAAACCCACTAATAGCAGCTGTACCTGCAGTTGTATGTATAAGCTTTGTGTTCTAAATGACTTTCTTCCCTGTAGTTCCTGATGGGCTTTCCGAAAGGTTTGCAGAACTAAGGAAACTTCTTTTTTTTTTAATTTTAATAAACATATAATGTATTTTTATCCCCAGGGGTACAGGTCTGTGAATCGCCACGTTTACACATTTCACAGCACTCATCATAGCACATACCCTCCCCAATGTCCATTTCCCCACCACCCTCTCCCGTCCCCCCTCCCCCCATCACCCCTCAGTCTGTTTTTGAGATTGAGATTTTATGGTTTGTCTCCCTCCCAATCCCATCTTTTCATTTTTTCTTTTCCTACCTCCCCCTAACCCCCCCGCATTGCATCTCCACTTCCTCATATCAAAGAGATCATATGATAGTTGTCTTTCTCCGATTGACTTATTTCGCTAAGCATGATACCCTCTAGTTCCATCCACGTCGTCGCAAATGGCAAGATTTCATGTCTTTTGATGGCTGCATAGTATTCCATTGTGTATATATATCACTTCTTCTTTATCCATTCATCTGTTGATGGACATCTAGGCTCTTCCCACAGTTTGGCTATTGTGGACATTGCTGCTATAAACATTCGGGTGCACGTGCCCCTTCGGAGCACCACGTTTGTATCTTTAGAATATATACCCAGTAGTACAATTGCTGGGTCATAGGGTAGCTCTATTTTCAGTTTTTTGAGGAACCTCCATACTGTTTTCCAGAGTGGTTGCACCAGCTTGCATTCCCATCAGCAGTGTAGGAGGGTTCCCCTCTCTCCGCATCCTCGCCAGCATCTGTCATTTCTTGACTTGTTAATTTTAGCCATTCTGACTGGTGTGAGGTGGTATCTCATTGTGGTTTTGATTTGTGTTTCCCTGATGCCGAGTGATGTGGAGCATTTTTTCATGTGTCTGTTGGCCATCTGGATGTCTTCTTTGCAGAAATGTCTGTTCATGTCCTCTGCCCATTTCTTGACTGGATTATTTGTTCTTTGGGTGTTGAGTTTGCTAAGCTCTTTATAGATTTTGGATACTAGCCCTTTATCTGACATGTTGTTTGCAAATATCTTCTGTCAGTTGTCTTTTGGTTTTCTTAACTGTTTCCTTTGCTGTGCAAAAGCTTTTGATCTTGATGAAATCCCAATAGTTCATTTTTGCCCTTGCTTCTGTTGCCTTTGGCGATGTTCCTAGGAAGAAGTTGCTGCGGTTGAGGTCAAAGAGGTTGCTGCCTGCATTCACCTCAAGGATTTTGATAGATTCCTTTCTCACATTGAGGTCCTTCATCCATTTGAGTCTGTTTTCATGTGTGGTGTAAGGAAATAGTCCAATTTCATTTTTCTGCATGTGGTTGTCCAATTTTCCCAGCACCATTTGTTGAAGAGGCTGTCTTTTTTTCCATTGGATATTCTTTCCTGCTTTGTCGAAGATTAGTTGACTATAGAGTTGAGGGTCTATTTCTGGGCTCTCTATTCTGTTCCATTGATCTATGTGTCTGTTTTTGTGCCAGTACCATACTGTCTTGATGATGACAGCTTTGTAATAAAGCGTGAAGTCTGGAATTGTGATGCCACTGACTTTGGCTTTCTTTTTCAATATTCCTTTCGCTGCTCGAGGTCTTTTCTGGTTCCATATAAATTTTAGGATTATTTGTTCTATTTCTTTAAAAAAATGGATGGGATTTTGATACGGATTGCATTAAATGTGTAGATTGCTTTAGGTAGAATAGACATTTTCACAATATTTATTCTTCCAATCCATGAGCATGGAATATTTTTCCATTTCTTTGTGTCTTCCTCAATTTCTTTCATGAGTACTTTATAGTTTTCTGAGTATAGATTCTTTGCCTCTTTGGTTAGATTTATTCCTAGGTATCTTATGGTTTGGGGTGCGATTGTAAATGGGACTGACTCCTCAATTTCTCTTTCTTCTGTCTTGTTGTTAGTGTAAAGAAATGCGACTGATTTCTGTGCATTGACTTTATATCCTGACACTTTACTGAATTCCTGTATAAGTTCTAGCTGTTTTGGAGTGGAGCCTTTTGGGTTTTCCACATGTAGTATCATATCATCTGCAAAGAGTGATAGTTTGACTTCTTCTTTGCCAATTTGGATGCCTTTAATTTCTTTTTGTTGTCTGATTGCTGAGGCTAGGATTTCTAGTACTATGTTGAACAGCAGTGGTGATAATGGACATCCCTGCCGTGTTCCTGACCTTAGCGGAAAAGCTTTCAGTTTTTCTCTATTGAGAATGATATTTGCGGTTTTTCATAGATGGCTTTGATAATATTGAGGTATGTGCCTTCTATCCCTACACTTTGAAGAGTTTTAATCAGGAAGGGATGCTGCACATTGTCAAATGCTTTTTTGGCATCTATTGAGAGTATCATATGGTTCTCATTCTTTCTTTTATTAATGTATTAATAAAAATCCACATTGATGGATTTGCGGATGTTGAACCAACCTTGCAGCCCTGCAATAAATCCCACTTGGTCGTGGTGAATAATCCTTTTAATGTACTGTTGGATCCTATTGGCCAGTATTTTGGTAAGAATTTTCGCATCTGTGTTCATCAAGGATATTGGTCTGTAATTCTCTTTTTTGGTGGTATCCTTATCTGGTTTTGGGATCAAGGTGATGCTGGCCTCATAATGAGTTTGGAAGTTTTCCTTCCATTTCTATTTTTTGGAACAGTTTCAGGAGAATAGGAATTCTTCTTTAAATGTTTGGTAGAATTCCCCTGGGAAGCCGTCTGTTCCTGGACTTTTGTTTGTTTGGAGATTTTTGATGACTGTTTCAATCTCCTTACTGGTTATGGGTCTGTTCAGGTTATCTATTTCTTCCTGGTTCAGTTGTGGTAGTTTATATGTCTCTAGAAATGTATCCATTTCTTACAGGTTGTCAAATTTGTTGGCGTAGAGTTGCTCGTAGTATGTTCTTATGATTGTTTGTATTTCTTTGGTGTTGGTTGTGATCTCTCCTCTTTCATTCATGATTTTATTTATTTGCATCCTTTCTCTTTTCTTTTTGATAAGTCTGGCCAGGGGGTTGTCAATCTTATTAATTCTTTCAAAGAACCAGCTCCTAGTTTTGTTGATTTGTTCTATTGTTTTTTTAGTTTCTATTTCATTGATTTCTGCTCTGATCTTTATGATTTCTCTTCTCCTGGTGGGTTTAGGCTTTCTTTGTTGTTCTCTCTCCAACTCCTTTAGGTGTAGGGTCAGGTTGTGTATTTGAGACCTTTCTTGTTTCTTGAGAAAGGCTTGCACCACTATATATTTTCCTCTCAGGACTGCATTTGTTGTGTCCCACAGATTTTGAACTGTTGTGTTTTCATTATCATTTGTTTCCATGATTTTTTTCAATTCTTCTTTAATTTCCTGGTCGACCCATTCATTTTTTAGAAGGATGCTGTTTAGTCTCCATGGATTTGCATTCTTTCCAAATTTCCTCTTGTGATTGAGTTCTAGCTTCAGAGCATTGTGGTCTGAAAGTATGCAGGGAATGATCTCAATCTTTTGGTACCAATTGAGACCTGATTTATGACCCAGGATGTGGTCTATTCTGGAGAATGTTCCATGTGCACTTGAGAAGAATGTATATTCAGTTGCTTTGGGATGGAATGTTCTGAATATATCTGTGATGTCCATTTGATCCAGTGTGTCATTTAAGGCCCTTATTTCCCTGTTGATCTTTTGCTTAGATGATCTGTCCATTTCAGTGAGGGGAGTGTTAAAGTCCCCTGCTATTATTGTATTACTGTCGATGTATTTCTTTGATTTTGTTCTTAATTGGTTTCTATAGTTGGCTGCTCCCATGTTAGGGGCATAGATATTTAAGATTGTTAGGTCTTCTTGTTGGACAGACCCTTTGAGTATGATATAGTGTCCTTCCTCATCTCTTATTCTAGTCTTTGGCTTAAAATCTAATTGATCTGATATAAGGATTGCCACCCCAGCTTTCTTCTGATGTCCATTAGCATGGTACATTGTTTTCCACCCCCTCACTTTAAATCTGGAGGTGTCTTCGGGTCTAAAATGAGTTTCTTGTAGGCAACATATTGATGGGTTTTGTTTTTTTATCCATTCTGATACCCTGTGTCTTTTGATTGGGGCATTTAGCCCATTAACATTCAGGGTAACTATTGAGAGATATGAATTTAGTGCCATTGTATTGCCTGTAACGTGACTGGTACTGTATATTGTCTCTGTTTCTTTCTGATCTGCTACTTTTAGGGTCTCTCTTTGCTTAGAGGACCCCTTTCAATATTTCCTGTAGAGCTGGTTTGGTGTTTGCAAATTCTTTCAGCTTTTGTTTGTCCTGGAAGTTCTTTATCTCTCCTTCTATTTTCAATGATAGCCTAGCCGGAAATAGTATTCTTGGCTGCATGTTTTTCTCATTTAGTGCTCTGAATATATCATGCCAGTTCTTTCTGGCCTGCCAGGTCTCTGTGGATAGGTCCACTGCCAATCTAATGTTTTTACCCTTGTATGTTATGGACTTCTTTTCCCGGGCTGCTTTCAGGATTTTCTCTTTGTCACTAAGACTTGTAAATTTTACTATCAGGTGACGAGGTGTGGACTTATTTTTATTGATTTTGAGGGGCGTTCTTAGCATCTCCTGTATTTTGATATTTGTTCCCTTTGCCATATTAGGGAAATTCTCTCCAATAATTGTCTCCAATATACCTTCTGCTCCCCTCTCTCTCTCTTCTTCTTCTGGAATCCCAATTATTCTCATGTTGTGTCATCTTATGGTGTCGCTTATCTCTCGAATTCTCTCCTCGTGGTCCAGTATTTGTTTGTCTCTCTTTTGCTCAGCTTCTTTATTCTCTGTCATTTGGTCTTCTATGTCACTAATTCTTTCTTCTGCCTCCTTTATCCTAGCAGTGAGAGCTTCCATTTTTGATTGCACCTCATTAATAGCTTTTTTATTTCAACTTGATTAGATTTTAGTTCTTTTCTTTCTCCAGAAAGGGCTTTTATCTCTCCGGAGAGGGTTTCTCTAATATCTTTTATGCCTTTTTTGAACCCGGCTAGAACCTTGAGAATCGTCATTCTGAACCCTAGATCTGTCATGTTACCAATGTCCGTATTGATTAGGTCTCCAGCCTTCCATACGGCCTCTTGTTCTTTTTTTTTGAGGTGAGTTTTTCCGCCTTGTCATTTTGTCCAGATAAGATTTGCTTTCTCCTGCTGTGGAATTCTGATGTTCTTGGTGAGTGAAGTTGGTTTTGGATGGGTTTCTTGTTGATCTTCTGGGGGAAGGGCCTGTTGTAGTGATTCTCAAGTGTCTTTGCCACAGATGGAATTGCAACGCCCTTGCCAGGGGCCGGGCTTAGTAATCCGCTCGGGTTTGCTTTTGGGAGCTTTTGTTCCCTGAGCGCTTTCCTTAGAGTTCCGGAGGACGGGAATGAAGATGGCAGCCTCCCAATCTCCGGCCCGGAGGAGCCGAGAGCTTGGGGTTCCGCTCCTCAGTGCGCCCTCAGAGAAAAGCACCCAACCGCCCCGCCTCCCTGGCCTGCGGTCGCACCTTGAGGAAAGCAGTCAATATCTGGAACCTGGAGAAAAGTGCCCAGTTGCTTCCGTCTCCGTGGCCTCCGGCCGCGCTCCGAGCCCACCCAGCCTGCGACCGGCACAAGGTAACACCAGGCTGAGAGCTCAGTCCTCTGCTTTGTCACTGGAGCCGGCTTCCCCGCTCTAATACCTGCGACCTCTGTGGCACTCAGACACCCCCGGTCCTTCTGTGACCCCGTGGGACCTGGGGTTATGCTGACCCTGCCTGGGTTTCCCCCCGGTTTAGTCTCTGGAGCGATGTCTCCCAGTTGAGCAGACTTTTCAAAGTCCCGATTTTGTGCTCCGTTGCTCTGCCGCTTGCCCGTAGCTGGCCCCTCCCCCCGGGGTCTATCTTCCCGTCGCTTTGGATTCACTTCTCCGTAGGTCCTACCTTTCAGAAAGTGATCGATTTTCTGTTTCTAGAATTGTTGCTGCTCTTCTCTTCGATTTCCCGTTGGATTTGTAGGTGTTCACAATGGTTAGATAAGCTATCTAGCTGATCTCCTGCTACCCAATGTCGTCTCTGCCTGCTACTTCTCCGCCATCTTGACTCCTCCCCGAACTAAGGAAACTTCTTAATTAAGAAGGAGCCACTTACTGAGCAGGAGAACAGAGATAGAGAATGCCAAATAGAGAAATGGATTTGGTCTGTTTGGCTCTGGCCTATTTCACTTTGCCAAGTTACTAGAAAGAAGGAAAATTTGCTTCAGTAACCTTTATAACATTCTCCCATTATGCTTTCTTCTCTCAAAATGCATCCTGAAAAAAGAAAAATGCATCCTGATTAACATTACTTTACTTATAAACCCAGTATAGCTCTACTCTTCTTTAAAAGTGAAAGTCCAAAGACATTTATTTTTCTTTATTTAGGTAATATTTATTAAGAACAAAACAAAAACAAAAACAAAACAGTGTGCCACAGATTGCTTTAGAGTATGGGGAAGAAGAGAGGAGCTAAACCTCTGCTCGAAAATAACTCAATTTCCAAGAACAAGTCACGATATTAGCGGCATTTTTTGTTGTATTTCCATTGATTTGTTTGAATACCTGGTTTTACTCTCCATCAAATTATGTGACAAATAGCTCTTGAGTTATCAAGAATTGTCTTCTGTAATTTAGATTATGGGTGAAGAGTTTTAAAACTATTATTTCTAGATGTAAAAGAGGAAACTTGGTATAGATTTTTACATGATTTCTGAAGATTTAAAAACCCTTATAAAAGCTCTTTAAAATAATGCTTGATTAAATGCTTTCCTAAAATGATATTGAATTAGTAGAGACTGATAGAGTAAACTAGCTTTGAATAAGAGCATGTGCATTGAATGGTAATTTTAAACCACTGGTACTAAAGAGAGTTGTTTAAAAATACTAGTGTAGCCATGATTTGACACCTGATTAATTTACCGTTGAATTGTAAGGTCCAGTTTTAACAGGAATGACTTACGATTATGACTTAACATGAGAGATTATTAATCTTCCAGTATAATGGATTTTGCCTTATAGTTTTAGAAACAACCCTGGATTATTTATTTTCTCTGAAGAAATGGATGTAGTTTGAAATTAATGAGTTGTCCAATATCTGACCTATTTGTGCGCACCAGGGGAGATGTATATTTTTGTCCCTTAAAGAAGATCTGATATTAAAGGGCTATTTTTTAAATTTGGCTTTGGCTGGAGATGGTTGGCAGATGCAAGAAACTAATCTTAGGTAAAAAAAAAATTCACATGTGCAACTACTTTAATAATAACAGAATGGAAATTTATAGTTTATAAAGTACTTCCTTATACATTATATTTTATATTCACTGTAATAGTGAAATAAGTGTCATTACTACTGTGCAAATTAAAGAGTGAAAAAAAATGAATCTCACAAAGGTTAAATAACTTACCAAAGCATAGATAGATTGGTCTCAAATATATGATTCAAAATCAGCTACTCTGACTCCAGATTCCATCTCTCTGTGAATGTGAGTTTTATACAGTAAATCACATCTTTGTTGCTCTTGTTTACTTACCAGCAGCAATAAAGATACATTTTATGGAATTACAAAATGTAGCATTATTCAAATAATTTTATATGTTAATCAGAATATAAGGCCACTTGGGAAAAATTAACAAGACATTTAAAAATGTAAAAATGGTTTAATGTTTTCAGAGAAGGATGAAAAATATAGACCAGAGGAATCAGAATTTTTTTTCTTTACTTTTATCCCACTTCCTTTTCTGTTTGACCATGTGTCAGGATATCTTAACATAGAACCAAAGGGATATATAGACATCTCTTCTAAGACTCTAAGATTTGTATTTATTATCGCTTTTGACTGACTCATAGATCTCCAGCTTGTGTTTTCCTAAAATTACAATATCATGCAGAAATTCATAGAGAAGTTAATTTTCTCTTGATCAATTTTGTCTTGATATATGTTACATAAAATTTGTAAAATGAGGAAAATTAGTCCCTGAAAAGCTATAAACTAGTTGAAACTCTAAATCTACAGAGGCACATTTTTTCCCTTTATATTTGTCATCGTAACAGAAAGTATGGAGGAAGGCTCAAGGTCAAAAATTCCGTACTGTATGGTGACTAACATAACATAATAAAAAAATAAAAAATAAAAGGCAATAGTTTAGGCAAAAGAAAAATCAGTGTCATAATAACTTTGGGGTATAAAACTAGATTGGAAACTATTTACTTTTCTTTGTAAGAGAAAAAAAAATCAGTAATTCTAGGCTGTACTAAAGGAGATAATACATGAAAGGAACTTCATACAGGCACTATAAATAGTGATATTACCACTGTCATTATTGAAATATCTTTCAATATTGAAGCCACCCCTGTAGCCCTAAGGTAAAATGTTTGCCAGAAGCAATGCAAAATATTAATAGGATTTCATCATTTTGTTTCTGCTCCTCCTGTCACCTCTCCCGGTAATGCTTATTTCAATGCCCCCTGAACAATCTTTACTTCCTTTTCTCCTGTAAGCCTCAGTACAAAGTAACCTAATGTAGCCTGTGACTCTGAAAGCAGAACATTTGACTACCCTATCTATGTCCCCGTAACAATTAAATACCACCTCTAAAATCCCTTATTTTATCGTGTTATTAGTATTAGTTTATATGTGTCTCTCCACTGTACAAAGCAAGACCTATCTTCTTTATTTTTGCACAGAGATATAAAAGCCAATAAAAATGCAAAAAAATTGTATACAAGTATACTATTTCAGCACTCATATCCATAAACATTTTAAGTGCTTACTGTCCCAGGAATCATATTAGGTGCTGGGGATGTAGTAATTCACAAGAGTACTCATCCTCAGAGCATTTTGCATTTTATTATGGGAAGCAGATAATAAGCATAAGCATGCCAACACAAAAGTACAGTGGAATTAAGGATATTTTTAAATCATATGAAAAGAAAATAAGACAGGATAATTCATGACTCTTTTAGGCTAGTTTTTCAAGGGGGGAAAAGATACCCTGCAGAAGTGATATTTGAACTGAGTCCTGGATAATGAGAAGTCAACTAACTATTTGGAAGATCTGGTGTAACAGGGTCTGAGGCAAAGATAACAGCCGATAAAAAATGTAAGAAGTTGAAATTACTTAGATTTTTTGAAAGAACAAATTTTTAAAAAGCTGTTAGAATTATCTCTTGTTCAAAATTAATTTGTTTTAATTACTTTGCTAGTATGAAGTCTTCATGGGGCACCTGGGTGGCTCAGTGGGTTAAAATGAAGTCTTCATAAATGCACATATTTAACGGGAGGGTGTCATGAATAAGGAAAGATTTTATAAGGATACTTTGTATATTTCTTCTCATTCTCAAAAGAAACGTTAAGTAGTATTTAGCAAAGATTTGGTGTCCTTGATCCAGATAATGGTCAGTGGATCCAAGGACAATAGTAAGAAACACTGATAGTGCATTTGGAATAGCTGCTCATTTAAACATTGGAAACAAGTGATAAGAAACCCTCAACTTACTATAATCTATCTAAACGGACATAGTAAAGCTCTGAAGAGAATAATGAAGAAAAGGCCATTCTTATTAATCAGAGATATGCTGTACAAATGAGGTAAAATTTTAGAATAAGACACAGTTTTATAACTTTCAGATCACTGCCTTGATAATCCCATAGGTGTTTTGAATATCACCCCTATTTGAACTTGAAGGATGGAAGGTGGCATTTATATTGGAAATTTGAGTTTATTACAGATGTTAGCTGTCTAATTTTAAACACCATTTTAGCTCTCTGCCTTTATTTAAAGCTTTATCTTACTCTTTTAAATTATTGAGATAATTGTTATGATTTTTGTCCCTCGGTGTTTCCCTTATAAACCCAAGGAGTACACACTTATGAACACTTCAAATTTCCAAAACAGGATGAAAGTGAGAAAAAAATCTAGTGTCTAGATGGGTCCTATAGTGAAAACAAACATTCCCTGAGTTATCCAAGACATTTCATTTGATCCAAATGTATGTATACTTGATCATTGTAAAGAGTAAGAGCATTGATGAAAGGTATTGATTCCACAAATCACCCATTTTTGTGGGTGTTTCAGTATTTTATTAAAATAGCATATTTAACCAATGTTAACCAAGAATACTTTAACTTCATCCCCCCACTACCCCCCCCCAAATACACAGCACAATGCAGTAATGATTTCAAATATCCTTGATCGTGATAACCAACAGAAGTATTTCAAAGTCAAGCTTGCAACTAAAAATTAGGCCTTGGAAAAAAACTGAATTAAAAAAACATAAAGCTCTCAAACAGAATTCTTTTATCTGCCTGAAGAATAAATGCTGGTATGTCACGCACCTGACAATAATGCTAAGTTGTTTTTTCTTTTCTTTTTTTTTTTTGTTCTTTATACATAGTATAATATCTCATTTATAAGTACCCACTTTTATAAAAAAAAAGTAAATTAAACTGTCAATGACAGTCATGACATGTGCTCTCATAGCAAGATAAAAGATGTGAAAGTATGCAAAGATTTGTGGGTGAAGAGGGAAAATAGAAGAAGAGAATAATACTGTAGAAAATCTGTCCTGTTTCCTTTGTACTCTCCCGTCTTGGAATCAGCTATTCTTATTTATTTATTTAAGATTTTATTTATTTACTTATTTGGGGGAAAGAGAGCATGGGACGGAGGGGCAGAGGGAGAAGCAGACTCCCTCATGAGGAGGGAGCTCAGTGTGGTACTCCATCCCAGGCATAATCTGAGCTAAAGGCAGACACTTAACCTATTGAGCCATCCAGGGACCCCTGGAGTCAACTGTTCTGATACATATTTCGCAAATCACCGTCATTCCTTTTAAAAATACACATGATTAAATATTCTCCACTTTTCTTAATCAGAAAATAAATTATTAAGTCAATGCTTAAACTATTTTAAGTCTATAAAGGACTAGCAAATAGTAATGGCCATGTTTTTATCTCAGTCTCAAAAGTTGTCAAAACCAACTCTGTTCACTCTAATTCTATTTTAAGAATAACTTAAGAACAGACACCATTCACACTCATTTCAGCATTCTAGCCTCTTAATGAGCTAAACTTTAAGAAGGTGTTAAATTCATGGTGTAGAAAGTATGTATTAAAAAAAACAGATTAAAGATATGAGGTTGCCTATAGATCTAAGAATCTGAAGTAGAAAGATTACAAGATTATGAATAAAAAGTTTTAAAATTTAAATTTTTTCAATTATAGTTTTTTTGTTATTGTCATTTTGCTATAACAAAAGGAATATAGTCAGTGATATTGTAATAGTGTTATGTGGTATCAAATTGTAACTTCACTGTGGTGAGCATAACATGTGTATAGAGAAGTTGAATCCTATGTTGTGTACCTGAAACTAATGTAACACTGTATGTCAGTTATTCTCAAAGAAAAAAAAAATTAAAAGGCTTCAGAAAAATATGTTTTTAAAACATATAATTCCAGGGGCACATGATTGGCTCAGTGGGTTAAGCCTCTGCCTTCAGCTCAGGTCATGATCTCAGCGTCCTAGGATCGAGCCCCACATCAGGCACTCTGCTCAGCGGGGAGCCTGCTTCATCCTCTCTCTCTGCCTGCCTTTCTGCCTACTTGTGATATCTCTCTCTCTCTCTGTTAAATAAATAAATAAATAAATAAAATATTTTTTAAAAACCATATAATTCCATTAAGAGTGTGCATCAATGCCTTTGTGGATGCCAATATATACAAAAGCTTTGCAATTTTTTAAAAATATTTATTTATTTGACAGAGAGATCACAAGTAGGCAGAGAGGTGGGCGGAGAGAGAGGAGGAAGCAGGCTCCCTGCTGAGCAGAGAGCCGGATGTGGGGCTCGATCCCAGGACCCTGGGATCATGACCTGAGCCAAAGGCAGAGGCTTTAATCCATTGAGCCACCGAGGTGCCTCAAGCTTTGCAATTTTATATATCCTTTGTCTCAGAAATTCTGTTACTAAATATTTATCTTAAGGAAATAATCATGACCATTACAGTACTTTACTATGGTAATAATTGTACAGACATGGAAGAAAACTAAAAAACACTGAATTAAAAACTTTAAACAGATGAATTCTAAGGTATGTAAATTTTATCTCAAAAAAGCCTAAAAATAAAGATATGGGAGATATGACAGGATTTAATTTAGAACTTGTAGAGGTAAAAACTATGATTTTTGAAATTCTGAAATTATTCTGAAAAATACGCCAGATGTGATTAATGGCAGAAAACATTGCAGAAGAAAATAAAGGATGAATTTTAAGACATAGTGATATGTACTATCCAAAATGTAATAGAGAGTGGAAAAAGATTTTAATGAAAGTACAGAGCTACACTGAGCATTAAGACAACTCAAAGTAACAAAGAACATATATTATTAGAATCCCCAAATAAATGTGAGGTACAGAAAAACCTATATGAATAAATTATGGCCAATGTTTTTTCTGAATGGGAAGGAAAATGATACCTGATGAAAATATAGATCTTGGAAATAAAGAGCACCATAAATGATGAAGACATGTGGTTAAGATTTTTCTTGTTATTAAAATCTCTTTAACAGTTGGTTGAACATTAAACATGTTGTGAAGCATGTATAGGTATATACAGAATAAGATTATGAAAATAATAGTACATGGGTTGGCAGAAGGGGAATGGAAATACACTACCGTAAGATTCTTATACATTTCATGAAATGGCATAATATTACAATAAAATAGACTATAATGTAAAGATATATACAATATACTCTAGAATAACAACAACTAAAATAAAGAGCTATAGCAGATAAGATAAAAAGGTTAACATTAAAACAGAAAATCAATTCAAAACAAGGCAGAAAAAATAAAAATTAAAAGAAAAAAACAAATTGGTAAAGGAAAACAAATAGCAAGGTGGTAGATTTTCAATCCAACAACATCATAAATCAAAAGTAAAGCAAATAAACCCTTTTTTAATACCCTGACAAACTGCACATAACATGTGATGTAATTACAACTTATCAGTTGTTTCTGCTCAGGATGTTTAAAGTCATGCATATGTTCAGAATCAGAGAGAAAAATCTGACGCTGAGGGGCACCTGGGTGGCTCCGTGGGTTAAAGCCTCTGCCTTCAGCTCAGGTCCTGATCCCAGGGTTCTGGGATTGAGCCCCGCATCAGACTCTCTGCTTGGCGGGGAGCCTGCCTTCCTCTCTCTCTGCCTGCCTCTCTGCCTACTTGTGATCTCTGTCTGTCAAATAAATAAATAAAATCTTTAAAAAAATCTGACAGCTGAATTTAGCATTAAGAGTTATGTGGACAAATGTTCATTGTCAGTGGGTCCCCAGGTAATGGCGGAGTGTTGACTTGCCTTTGTATCATATATGATTGTCCCATGTAAATAGTGTCAATGTGTCTTACCTTATTGGTTTTCACTAGAACTTGGTTTTTAAAATCTATTTATTTGATTATGTGAGCTATTCAATATTATTCTAACAATAGGAATATATTGATTTTTGAGATCAATACTTGCTGATTTAAAATCAAATGACATATTTTCAAATGCCTATAAAAACCAGCTCAGTTATATGTTAGTCTCAAAATGCAGAAACAAATCCTAATTAAGTTAAGCGGTAAAATTTGATAGAACAGTTTGCATTCTGATAGTAGGAACAAATAAGCACAAAATCAAACTAATAATTCAATTAATATATAAGAAAATTATTTCAGTTTGTAATAACTCAGAGATAAATATATGGATAATGGGATAGAAAATGATGGGGATTGTTTCAGATGGTAACTTCTTTAGCTTTGGTGGTCAAGGATTTAAGCAGTAAATGTTGGAGTGAAGATAGAACTATTGAACAGGGCTTTGAAGGATGAGAGACAGACATTTCCTCTTGGCTAGAGATTAATCTGCCTTCAGATAATTAGTGCTGAATACAGAGTAATAAATAACTATTTTTCCTGGCTATAGAATAAAATATTTCCCTTTGTTTCCTTGTCAGATTACCCCATAAAATAAAAATCCTTAGTTCCACATTGTGTACCAGAGCAGTTATACTGTTACTCACACCAGTTGTGTATAAAAATGCCCATATCTGGGGCACCTGGGTGGCTCAGGATGTTGGGCGTCTGACTCTTGATTTCAGCTTGGGTCATGTTCTAAGGGTTGTGGGATTGAACCCTGCACTGGGCTCTGTGTTGGGCATGGGGTCTGCTTGGGATTCTCTCTCTCCCTCACCCTCTGCCCCTCCCCCACTAAAATAAATAAATAAATACCCATATTCATGAGCACTCCAGTATTAGGAAATAACTTTTTTGATGTGGTTCTAATCCTTGCCAGTCTCATGAGGGAATATTTTTATTTTAGAATATTTAAAACTTTGTATTTTTCACTTTGGAAGTTCCATTTTCTTATCATCGATCCCGTTTCTTTAAGAATTTTATTTAACTGGTTGATTTATATATATATATATATAGAATGAGAAGAACTTCTTTTCAAACTCTACATATATTCCCCATCCCCCAACATTCATTCGGGCTTCTCTCACACCCCCTCCCATATGCTAATTGTATATAAGAATGTCTTCAAACCCATAGTTGAAATCACTGCCTTAGTATACCTCCATCATTGTTGAAGAGTGTCATATCTTACACATATTTCCAGGACACAAATATGTGACTAATGTCTAATTTTAAACTTCTAAGCAAGTAAGTTAGTTGTGCATTCAGGATATCACCTGTAATATTAGTTAATTCTACTGGTGGTGATAAAAAGTACAGGAGTTATTTTTAAATAAGGTGAAGTGAACTTAGACAACAGCATCATGAAATTATTTTCATTTTGTAGAAATGATGAACTTTTCTGAAAGCATGGAAACATGAAGCCTTGATATTTTAATATGATAAATTTTCCTTAATCTGTTTATGAAGCATAGTTCCTTCTGGAAAATAAGAAAGTAAAAATTACATCATATCCTTTTGTTTTTCCTGACAATGTAGATGATAAGAAGATGATAATAACCTAAGATTTAGAGTCCAGGAGAGTTGCAGTTCCACTTAAACCTCAAGGCTTCTTCTAAATCAGGCAGCCTTTCCCAGAAAACATAAATTGGAGGTTCAGGCTTTTGTGCAACTCTAAACAATACTCTTCAAATATCATCATGTTTATTATTCCTTGTATATATAGCTTTTCTGGGAATCCCTCATGAGAAGTGATGAGTGACAAAATAGAAATCTGGTATTCTTAAGTCCCTGTTTATCAAAATCCTATCAACTTAATTTCCAAAAATACTCAGTAAGGGAATTATAGGATGATACAGGTTTATAAGTACCCCTGTGTCTTAATTCAGACAGGATAACAAATAAGGCAGGTTGAGACTTCTGGAGATACATAAAAGTACCTGTCAGAATCAGACCTGCAGAACAGTTTCAAATGTTGGATGGGACCATGAAAATTGTGTATAGACAGTAGTCTAATTTGTAGCATCCATACATCTTTGTGTCACTCAGTCTGTTTGATTTGACATCCATCTTCACAGTGGTTGAAGAAGACCTGGAATGGAAAAAGTAAGATATGCCAAGAGAGTCAGGAGCTTCTTAATCTATTTTATAACTGTGTAAAGATTGGACATCAAGATTAATTTGTCAGTGCTTTCTGTTTCAGTAACTGAAGATCTCATGTGTCTTATCTTGGAAATTTCTTTCTTCTTTGTATTTTTTATTAGATTTGTACTAATCCTTCCTAATTGTCTAAGGTTTGAGTCTGCCTTACTACACTATAATTGTAGCTTACATTAACCCATGTTGGTTCTTGGCTTCTCATGCCTGAATGCCTGATTACAAATTCTAACTATAGAGTTATCTCCTGTAATGCTATTGCCGAGAGATTCCTGTATTTAGGAGACATTAATAGAGTGAGCTATGGCCACTAGATAGAATTAGTTGATGCTATGTTGGCCTATTAAAATTCCATTCTTTTGGTCACAACATTCACCCAGCATTATACTATGGAGATCTGTTCAATATTGTTTTATCACATCTACTTTCCAACATGCACTTGGAGAATTGCCTGCATTTATTATTTGTTAAGCTTATATATAAATTTTATTCTGTGTTTCAGTCACAAAATTGAATACATAGACAACATTTTTAGGAATTGAAGGCTAAATTAAGCCTGAATGTTTTCCCCTGGGTATTGTTAGTCACATTGTTTTTCAATATCTTTGTTCCTTATTTATCCTATAAAATGAATTATTTTATTTACTGGGCTATCATTCAATAGCATTCAGTAATATATCTGAGATACTTCTAGCATTATGCTTGTGAAATGTGTTATAGTATCTGAAACTTGATATAATTTATAAAATCAAGGCAGCCATGCTTTTTTTTTTTTTGGTAATAATCTACTTTTATTTACCATGTACCTATTATGTTATATTCTGGTTTGAAAGTCTGTGGAGCTTATTATTCTTTTTTTTTTTTTAAGATTTTATTTATTTGACAGACAGAGATCACAAGTAGACAGAGAGGCAGGCAGAGAGAGGAGGAAGCAGGCTCCCCGCTGAGCAGAGAGCCTGATGCGGGGCTCGATCCCAGGACCCTGAGATCATGACCTGAGCTGAAGGCAGAGGCTTTAACCCACTGAGCCACCCAGGCGCCCCTGGAGCTTATTATTCTTAAGACATTGTCATGATTGATATAAAATCTAATGTCTTTTTTCTTAGAAAATTGTATTTACTACTCTGTGCATGCATCCTTTACAAAAGTAATTCTGGCATATTTCTTTAAGAAACAAGGAAAAGTAAGGTATTATACCCTGGCAATACTTCAGTGCCTAGCCATTAAATTGTATAAAATAATAAACTACTATAAACAATCAATTAGGGATCAGGTTTTAAATAAAGAGTTACAAGTGGCCATAAATAATTGTTCGACAGATTTTTAAGAATATACTAAAAATTCTCCAAAGTAGCATCCAGAAGCCTCCAAGGTCTTATATAAAAAGTCACTGTCAGGACTAACATCAGACAATTTTGGCCTAGAATTTGGGAGACTAGCCATTCCAGTTTGCCTAGGTCTTAGTTCCTAAGATGTGTACTTCCAGTTTTAAAACAGAACATCCTGGGAAACCTAGGATGAGCTGGTTATCCTGCCTGGATGTTAAGAATAAATTCAGTGAACAGCATGTATTTTAAGAAAGCCAACACTATGTGAAGAAGATAAAACAAGTTAAAACAATTGTATATGTGTAAAACATTCAGAAGACAGTTTCAGAGTAACTCTATTTAAAGCATAAGTAATTCAATAAGGGATCATCTTCATTAAATAAAAGAGGAGGCTATAGGAAAGGATTGTTGATTTTTTAAAAAAAAAATTAAAAGATGGGCTGAAAAACAAAGGCTAAGTAGTGTTGGTAAAGACTAACATAAAGGACTTGACTAGACTGTAACACATGAAAAAGTTGGAAGGTCTGAGGGGAAAAGGCGTTATAAAATTCTCTCAATTTTCAAAGGTAAAAAGTAGAGAGTATAGAGAAGACAATAAAAGTAAAATGTATATCCTCTTCTTAAATAAATAGTGCACATAAGAAAACCCCACAAGACATATTTTCTGTGAAAAGCATACCTCTAAAACTTTTTTAAAAGAAAATAAAATACACTATTGGGAAATACTGGACATATGGGATTAGGAGAAAAAAGATATGCAAAAAGCAAATATAAGAAAAGATAGCTTTATAATATAAATATTTTGAGATTGTTTATGGGAAAAAAGGGCAAATGAAGACACTTCGGTCCAAAGCCTATAGGATACAGCAAAGGCAGTCCTAAGGAGGAAGTACATAGCCATCCAAGTGCCCCTCAAAAAATTGAAAAATCCAGAATATACCAGCTTTTTTACACCTTAAAGAATTGGAGAATCAACATCAAATTAAGCCAACCCCACACACAAGAAGAGAAATAATCAAGATTAGAGCAGATATCAATGAGATAGAAACTAGAGATATAGTCAAACATACCAACAAAACTAGATGCTGGTGTTTTGAAAGAATCAATAAGACCGATAAACCATTGGCCTAGCTAATCCAAAAGAAAAGAGAGAGGACCCAAATTAATAAAATTATGAATGAAAAGGGAGAGATCATGACTAACACCAAGGAAATAGAAACAGTCATCAGAAACTATTATCAACAGTTATATGCCAATAAGTTAAGCAACCTAGACGAAATGGATGCATTCCTGGAAACCTATAGACTTCTAAAGCTGAATCAGGAAGAAATTGACAACATGAATAGACCAATATCTAGTAACGAGATTGAAGCAATGATCAAATACCTCCCCCAAAAGAGCCCAGGACCTGACAGATTCCCTGGAGAATTCTACCAAACATTCAAAAGAAATAATACCTCTTCTCCTGAAGTTGTTTCAAAAAATAGAAAGAGAAGAAAAACTTCCAGACTCTTTTTATGAAGCCAGCATTACCCTGATCCCCAAACCAGGCAAAGACCCCACCAAAAACGAGAATTTCAGACCAATATCCCTGATGAATATGGATGCCAAGATTCTCAACAAGGTCCTAGCTAATATGATCCAACAGTGTATTAGAAAGATTATCCACCATGACCAGGTGGGATTTATCCATGGGATGCAAGGGTGGTTCAACATTCGCAGGTCAATCAATGTGATAGAACAAATCACTAAGAGAAGAGAGAAGAACCACATGGTCCTCTCAATTGATGCAGGAAAAGCATTTGACAAAATACAGCATCCCTTCCTGATTAAAACAGTTCAAGGTATAGGGATAGAGGGAACATTCCTCAACTTCATAAAATCTATCTATGAAAAACCCACAGTGAAATATCATTCTAAATGGGGAAAAGTTGAGACAGCCTTCCCTTTGAGATCAGGAACACAACAAGGATATCCACTTTCACCACTCTTGTTCAGCATAATACTAGAAGTCCTAGCAACAACAATCAGACAATAAAAAGAAATAAAAAGGTATTCAAATTGGCAAAGAAGAAGTCAAACTCCCTCTCTTCGCAGATGACATGATACTTTATATGGACAACCCAAAAGACTCCACCCCCAAACTACTAGAACTCATACAGCAACTCAGTAATGTGCCAGGACACAAAATCAATGTACAGGAATCAGTTGTTTTCTTATACACTAACAATGAAAATATAGAAAGGGAAATTAGAGAATCAGTTCCATTTACTATAGCACCAAGAACCATAAGATACCTGGAAATAAACCTAACTAAAGAGTAAAGGATCTGTACTTGAGAAACTACAGAACACTCATGAAAGAAATGGAAGAAGACACAAAAAGATGGAAGACCATGGATCAGAAGAATAAACATTGTTAAAAGATTTATACTGCCCAAAGCAATCTACACTTTCAATGCCATCTCAATCAAAATTCCACCAGCATTTTCCAGAGCTAGAACAAACAATCCTAAAATTTGTATGGAACCAGAAGAGACCCTGAATTGCTAAGGAAATGTTGAAAAAGAAAAACAAAACCGGTGGCATCATGTTGCCTGATCTCAAGCTTTACTGTGATCACCAAGACAGCATGATACTGGCACAAAAACAGACACATACATCAGTGGAAAAGAGTAGAGAGCCCATATATGGACCCTCAGCTCTATGGTCAAATAATCTGTGACAAAGCAGGAAAATATATCCAGTGGAAAAAAAGATAGTCTCTTCAATAAATGGTGCTGGGAAAACAGGACAGCTATATGTAGAAGAATGAAACTCGATCATTCTCTTACACCATACACAAAGATAAACTCGAAATGGATAAAAGACCTCAAAGTGAGGCAGGAATCTATCAGAATCCCAGAGAGGAATATGTAGTAACCTCTTTGACATCAGCCACAGCATGTCTTCTTTCAAGACATGTCTCCAAAGGCAAAGGGAACAAAAGTGAAAATGAACTTTTGGGACTTCATCAAGATGAAAAGCTTCTGCACAGCAAAGGAAACAGTCAACAAAACAAAGACGCAACCCACGGAATGGAAGAAGATATTCACAAATGACACGATAGACAAAGGGTTGATATCCAAGATCTATAAAGAACTCCTCAAACTCAACACACACAAAACAGATAATCACATCAAAAAAGGGCAGAAGACATGAAAAGAAACTTCTCCAGAGAAGACATATAAATGGCTAACAGACACATGAAAAAAATGTTCATCATCATTAGCCATCAGGGAGATTCAAATCAAAACCACATTGAGATACCACGTTACACCAGTTAGAATGGCCAAAATCAACAAGACAGTGTTGGAGAGGATATGGAGAAAGGGGAAACTTCTTACACTGTTGGTAGGAATGCAAGTTGGTGCAGCCACTTTAGAGAACAGTGTGGAGATTCCTAAAAAAATTAAAAATAGACCTACCCTATGACCCGGCAATGGCACCACTGGGTATTTACCCCAAAGTTACAGATGTAGTGAAAAGAAGGGCCATCTGTGTACCCCAATGTTCATAGCAGCAGTGGCCACAGTCACCAAACAGTGGAAAGGACCAAGATGCCCATCAATGGACAAATGGATAAAGAAGATATGGTCCATATATACAATGGAGTATTATGCCTCCATCAGAAAGGATGAATTCCCAACTTTTGTAGCAACATAGACAGGACTGAAAGAGATTGTGCTGAGTGAAATAAGTCAAGCAGAGAGGATCAGTTATCATATGGTTTCACTTACTTGTGGTGCATAAGGAATAACAGAGGATATTTGGAGATGGAGAGGAGAAGTGAGTTGGGGGAAATCGGAGGGGGAGACGAACCATGAGAGACTGTGGACTCTGAGAAACAAACTGAGGGTTTTGGAGGGGAGGGGAGTGGGGGGTTGGATGAGCCTGGTGGTTAGTATTAAGGAGGGCACATATGCATGGAGCACTGGGTGTGGTGCAGAAACAATGAATTTTGGAACACTGGGGGAAAAAAAAAACACAATGCGAGAGTTTACAAAGAAATGATTAGTTAAGAAAATATGTAAGGAACACTGCCTATCATACCTATCAATAAGAAGAGATGAGCAGGGGCACCTGGGTGGCTCAGTCCTTAAGTGTCTGCCTTCAACTCAGGTCATGATCCTGGAGTCCTGGGATGGAGCCCTGTGTTGGTCTCCCAGCTCAGCAAGAAGCCTCCTTCTCCTCTTTCTCCTTCTCCCTCTCCCCATGCTTGAGCAACCCAGAAGAAAATGCCAAAGTACATAAAACATAATTTACAAAGGAAAAAATAAGTGCCCATTAAAAACTAGATCAGTGAGTATTTCTTGGACCATTTAGAATATATTTCTCAGTCCACCTGTATAAGAAATTTTTTCCAGGGCACTGAGTTCTGGCTGGTAGACTGTGGCAAAAAGTGATATATGCTAATTCCATTCCTGGTTTATTAAACCTCCCTACTTGAACCCTGCATTCTCTTTCCCTAGTGACTGAATACAGAAGACATTTTGTATACAGAGGAGTATGGGGCCTTTAAATGAAAGGCATATAGATCCCTTAATGTCTACGGAGATCAGACCCTCCCTGTAAGATTGTTCTGTACTGTGAGGTATATTAGAAAGATAGTTTTACTGTGTAAGACAGAAATCTTTGGTTTGTTATAGCACTTAACTTCTCCTGACTCCTGCCAAATACTAAAAATTGTTGAAATTCTCCAGTATGGTAAAATACCTTCTATGTGAAAGTTTGGTACATATTGTTTATGGATACAAGCGTATGAAGGAAAACATTCATAGGAAAAATACACACCAAAAACATTCATGGGAAAAATAACTATACTTTAGTATAGTTGCTATCTCTGCAGAGAAAGTGGAAAAAGATTGCAGAGTGATTTATCTGAAAAGATATATGCAGCAAATATGGTAAAATGTTACATTTATTTATCTGTCCAGTAGACGTAAGGGTATAAAATGTATTTTTAATATTTAAGGTGCCTAAATACTTTACTAATAAAGAAAACATACTAAAGTAAGACTTGGAGTAAGTAAACATAAATAAATTTTTGATAATTTGTTAGATTGAAGAAAAGTATGAATATATGGTTTGAATAATTTCATCCAATAGCGAACAAAATAAATTTTGTTGCCTAGATTTCATATATGTATATATAGTTAGAATTTAGTCTTTTTATTTTTTTAATAAGAACAAAAAATGTTTTGGTTATATTAAGGACATATATTAAGGATATATATAAGGACAAGTTAAAACTTTATTATATAAAATTTTAGATGTTCTACCAGCTTGTCTCAATCCCTTGATTCCTCTACTTCTTTAACTTAATATATACAGGAAGTTAAAGTGAGATTAGGGTTTGAATTGGTAGAAAATCAATTTGAAATTTAGAGCTCTTACAGTATTTGTGAAAGCCTTTTTGTTTAGGTGTGGTATACCCACCCTTCCTCTAGGATATTTCCTCTTTCTGTACACCAAATGAAATTCCTCTACTCTATTATATTTTTAGAAGTATTTTGGACTTAGAAATCATGGTTTGATTTCTGATATTAATAGTTTATTAAGCTCTTATTTATTTATTGGATACTCTGGTGTATTATAAATGGAAACACTTCATTATTTTGTTCATCTAGCCAGAGTGTATAATAATATAAATAAATACATTACATTTTGGCATATATATAATTCTCTTTAGAGTTCAGTACTCACTGTTTTTGGACAAACTGATATAAATGTTTTCACATTTATATACCTAAAGATCTTGATAGTGGGTACTACATAACAATCTATTTATTACTTGCCTTTAAATCTCTACCTGGCTATTAGCTGAGACCTTTTATTATTTTTTTCATTTTATTTTATTTTGTTTTATTTCTTTTCAGTGTTCCAAAATTCATTGTTTATGCACCACACCCAGTGCTCCATTCAATATGTGCCCTCTATAATACCCACCACCAGGCTCACTGAGACCTTTAAAATGTACCAGGTACTTAGGTGCCTGGGTGGCTCAGGCGGCTAAGCATCCAACTCTTGATTTCAGCTCAGGTCATAATCTCACGGTTGTAAGATCGAGCCCTGCATAAGGCTTCGCACTGGGTGTGGAGCCTGCTTGAGATTTTCTTTCTCTCCCCCTTTGTTCCTCTCCCATCGCTCCTTGGATGTGTTTGTGCTCTTTATCTTTCTTTCTCTAAATAAATACATACATACATACATAAAAATAAAATATACCAGGTATATAACCGTGTAATAGTGAAGTCAGTATGAGCTTGATTTTTAGTATTCATAATTGATTTATTCACAATCCAATAAAAAACACAGCTTAATTTTAAATACCTAAAACATGGATGAACTTTTTTTTCATAGTCCATATTATTTGTAGGATAGAAATACAATTTTCTTTAATATTTTCTCATCTGATTCTCAGTGCTTCATCTTATTCTCATTGCCTCCTATTTATTTATCTTGAATTATTATCCTGAAGAGATTCTTAACTATGGAATTTCCATGTGGAAATGTGCACTTCCTGGGTAATTACTATTAAGCACTTTTATCTAGCTCTGGATTTCTCTATTTGAAAGAGGTACGATTGTGAACAAACCTTTATTCTTATTAAGGTCTTTAACTTTCTACACATTTGTTAGCCAGAGAAAATTTTATCCCATTCAGCATCTAGTGAAAATATTACTAATTCAGGATAAGGGCCATTTACAGAACCAGTTAAGCAATTGCCAGAAATCTTATTCCAGAGGAAAGATTGAAACAAGTTCCAAAAGAATTTCAGAAACTCAAAAGCAGTACAGAATTGACATTTGGTAGGCAATGAGAACTTAAACAGTCTTAGGCTCATTATTATGACAGCTGCCTTTCAAAATATACCCATACCCTTAACCAAATATCAGAGCTTTCTTTGATGCTGTTGGTAGAGTCCAAAATTAAAAATTGTGTGTAATATATGGTTGCATTGTTGAATGATTGATGAGAAACAGTGTTTGTAGTTGGTTTTTGTTACATGAAGTTCAAAGGTATAAACTTTAAAAACACAAACAAGGAAACACTCATTTGAGAGGTTCTGAAATGATGAGACAGTTGTTTCATAACTTATCATCCCCTGCAAAAGAAAAAAGCTTTTGCCCTCACTCTGAAGAGCAAGACTGGGGTAATCACTGATCAAAAACTAACTTTGCATCATTGCTAAGCATTTTATTTTAGGGTTTTATTGTGTCAGTAATGATATGTAATAAAATAGAAAAGCTGGCACTGGTTCTATAAACAACAGAGAAGAGAAAATTATATTTCAAAATATAGGCTCAAATGTTGGTGAGAATGTAAAATTGTGCAGTCCCTATGAAAAATAGTACGGAGGTTCCTCGAAAAATTATGATTGGAATTGTCATTTGATTCAGAAGTACCATTTCTGGGTATATATCCAGAAGAATTGAAAGCAATGTCTCAAGAGTTGTAGCACCACCTTTCACAACAGCCAAGAGAGGGAAGCAAACCACGTATCCCTTCATATATGAGTGGATGAACAAAATATGGCATATATATACACATGCAGTCTTAGATAGGAAACTCTGTCACATGCTACAACAAAGATGAACCCTGGAGACATTATACTAAGTGAAATATGCCTATCATAAAAAGACAAATACTGTATGATTCCATTTATATGAGGTCTTTGTAGTAGTCAGATTGATTCATAGAAGAAGGAAGTTGGGGGGAGCTGGTGGAGAAGAAATAGGGTGTTGTTTAATGTGTACAGACTTTCAGTTTTGCAAGATGAAAAAGTTGTGGCAATTGGTTGCCACATAATATGAATATATTTAACATTATTGAACTGTATGTTTAAAATTGGTTAAGAGGGGGAGCCTGAGTGTTTCAGTTGATTAAACATCTGCCTTTGGCTCAGGTCATGATCCCAGGGTCCTGGGATCAAGCCCAAGGTCTAAGCTCCCTGCTCGGGGTGGGGGGGCGGGGAGCCTGCTTCTCCCTCTCTCCGCTGCTTCCCCTGCTTGTACTCTCTTTCTGTCAAATAAATAAAATCTTTAAAAAAATTGGTTAAGATGACAAATATTATGTGTATTTTGCCACAACTAAAAAAAATATGGACCCATTTCTACTAGTCACATTTTTGGCAGTAATAAAGAAGGATATCCTTGAACTAAAAATACGTGCTATATTTTCTGAAACAGTATTTGAGAGGTAGCTTCAAATAAATATAGAAATATGAATTCCCAATATATAGGTAGAACTATAGGTTATAAAGTCTGCAATGATAAGAAAAGCAGCAAGCCACCCTCTGAAGTATGGTAACAATTTTGTGAGCCAGTCTGGTTCTAGCTCTTATTAGTTTCTTCCTCTCTACAGCCATTCTGAGATTGCAAACACCTAGCATGTAACACATTAGGTTCCATTTAGGGGGAAAAATCAAGTAGACCTTTACTTTATATCACATACCAACACAAATTACAATTGGGCTAAATATTTTAGTATCAAGCCTGGAATAAACATTTCTGGATGTAGAATATTTCTAATAAATAGAAGGGAAATGAAAAATCAAAAGTTTAATAGGTCAGAACACCTAGAAAATAAGTCCTTCTCTAAGTTTGGAGGTAGGGGAAGTAAGTAAAAGAAAGAATTAGGAAAAATACAGATAATAAAACAAAATTTCCATATTCTTAATATACATAGGATAATAAAAAATGAATAAGCTAGTACTCTTCAATGAGGAAAATAATAGATTATTCACAGAAGAAATAGAAATTATCAGTAATAAATTATGAAGAGTTCAACTGAAATACAAAAAAGAAAGAAATATGTAAGCAAATGAAAATAGCAGTGACTTTTCTTTCTTTGCTTACCAGTGTGCAGATATTTAGAAAGAATAAAATGTTTAAGTGCTGATACTATATGGTGAAATTGAAATTCTCTACATTACTGGAAGGATCTTAAGTTGTATTGAGAGCCTCAAAATTACTACATTATTTAATGGTGTATTCTTTATACTTTGTAGAATCTGAGCAAGGAAAAAATCAGAATAGTGGAAATTATTTATATGTAATGAAATTTAATGTATCATAATTTATAATTACAAAAATTACCAAATTACTTAAAAAGTGGAGTGGCTAATTTCTATGCCAGTGAATTGAAATTTTATATAGGCTTAATAAATGTTTTTGGATAACATTTTATTTAAGAAAAAGATGCTATGATCATAAGAGTACATATGTCACAAATATATAAATATAGAAAAAAATTAAAATTATTGTAGTATACTTTAATCACGTTTTCGATGGATGGTCATATAATGGTTATTTTTTTCTTTGTGATATCTTTCATATTTTCCAAGAATATTTCATACACAATATTTTATCATGAAATAATTATTTGGAACATTATTAAGTAATATAGAATTCAGAATTAGAATATGCATGATATACTGAAAGGTCTTATGTTGAATTTTGTATTTTTATTGTATATAATGTGTGAATTCCAACAATATGTTCCACTTTCTGTTTTGTCTTATGCTGATTGGTATTTCTGAGGTACACAAAAATGTTTGGTGTTACATTTGATTTTCATGAAACATCCTATTTTCTCATCTTTCAAGACGAGGAGGTGACTACTTAAAAGTTGATTTGAGAAAAGTAGAAAAGAGTTAAAATGATACTGTGTTTGAATTCTAAGCAGCGTGACCAACTATCATCTTAAAGTATTTATGGGGTAGGACTCCAAGGAGATCAGATAGACCTAGAAGGAGAAAGAGATAAAAATAATTGTTTTGTTGAAAATGAATTATTAAGGTATGTTCTAGAATTCCGGTATTTGATCGAGATTGATCTAAAAATTGAAGCAAGACTAAGGCTTCAACTTGTTATCAAAAGAAATTGATAAAGAATTGGAATTCTTTAATTTATCTCCCTTGTATTCCCAAGCAGGGACTTGTTCCTTTCCTCTAGGCTATTTTAGGGCCTATTATATTTTCTTGTCATTAATTGGTTTGCATTTCTTTCTTCTCCACTGGACTGTAGATTTCTGTAAAAATAAAATCTATGTCTTACTTGTCTTCAGGTTCTATCACTTAGGACAGTACTTAGGTCAAAACAGATGCCCAGTCAAATGTGTTTCTTAAGTTCCTTTTGTTCTTCCTTCTCCTAAGAAATATTACTGAGGAATTCTACATGCCATAACTTGTAATAAATATTTAATATAAAATATGTCATCTAATCATCATATTGAACCTATTAAATTATTACTGCCCCTTCCATTTACCAGATTTGTAGGGAAGAAAACAAAAGATCAGGGTGCCTGGGTGGCTCAGTGGGTTAAGCCTCTGCCTTCAGCTCAGGTCATGATCTCAGGGTCCTGGGATAGAGGCCCACATCAGGCTCTCTGCTCGGCAGGGAGCCTGCTTCCCCCTCTCTCTCTGCTTCTCTGCCTACTTGTGATCACTCTCTGTGTCAAATAAATAAAATCTTAAAAAAAAAAAAAAGAAAGAAAACAAAAGATCAGCCTGGGCAAGAAAGTTGCATAAGCATAAACTTAAAAGCAGACATACGAATAAAGATTTAAGTGAGCTAATGTGAACTGTGAAGGAATGGAGTAGATAAAATTTGGGTGCAAAATGATACTTTCTTTGTTTTGAAGAATATTTTAACATATTTTCTATAGTGGTTATTATCTAAAATTTACTTTGAAGGATTTTGACATCTTATGTAAACTAGGAGACATTATTTAAATTTTGGCAAGATTTGTGATAAATGCAGGTAAACTCAAAATGTCTATCCCTTACCAATAGGGCTGACAATTTAGTTTAAAAAAGGGTCAGACTCCTTTAACTGAATGAGTCCAGTTTTTTTTTCTTGATAACTTAATTATTTTATAATTTGCATGAAGCTATTTAGATGAAAATAACATGCAAATGATGTTACTGCTTTTGATTCTTAATAGTTCAAACAAAATTAACTTTGTTTCACTTAAAATTTTAAAACATCTTACTTTATCACATCCAATAAATGAAATAACATCGAATCTTTTTCCCCAAATAATATCATTGATACTACTGATCTTAAACTCTAGAAACTGAAATTCATATGGCAATGTTAATATGCCATAGCTTGCAATTTGATTCCATCAAAAAAATGCTTTGAACACATTTTTTTTTTCCATAAATCAAAAACTGTGCTCTGAGGCACAGTTGTAACTTTGGATCAACCTGCACAGCTGAGCAAACATTTTCTAATGAATTTCATTAAGAGTTCAAATCTGCTTTAGAGATGAACTAAGTGGAAAATGTAGCCCTTGAAGAAATAGGATTAGAGTGCTTCTTCTCTCTCCATATCTTCTTTAGGAAACTGGTTCCACAGAGAGTTTCCTGGGCAAAATGCCTCTGGTTTATGGGTCAATCCAGCTGTGCCCTACATTTATCCTACAGCTCAACCTCTTAGAATAATGAGAGGTTTCTAAAAAGGAATGCTAATGTAGCCTTCAAATCACATTACCTTTATTCATCTAATGAATAAAGCCACACTCATAGAATATTTTTCTTTTGTCTTCTGTTACATGGTTACATACAGTTTGTTAGTAATTATTTTGTTATAGAATAATTTTCGATTTACAGACTTTTTCCCATATGTTCAACGCCTGGTTTCTCCTCTGATTAATACCTTACCTTAGTATTTGTCACAATTAATTAACTGATGTTGATATATTATTATTAAAGTTATACTCTTTCAGACCTGTCTTTTTCATTTTTTTTTTAAGATTTTATTTATTTAGGGGTGCCTGGGTGGCTCAGCGGGTTAAAGCCTCTGCCTTCGGCTCAGGTCATGATCCTAGGGTCCTGGGATTGAGCCCTGCATCTGGCTCTCTGCTCAGCAGGGGGCCTGCTTCCCCCCTCTCTCTCTGCCTGCCTCTCTACCTACTTGTGATCTCTGACTGTCAAATAAATAAAATCTTTTTTTAAAAAAAAAGATTTTATTTATTTATTTGACAGAGAGACAGTGAGAGAGAAAACACAAGCAGGACGAGTTGGGGAGGGAGAAGCAGGCCTCCCGCTGAGCAGGGAGCCTGATGCGGGACTCAATCTCAGAATCCCCAGGATCATGACCTGAGCAGAAGGCAAATGCTTAATGACTGAGCCACCCAGGCAAACCATCAAGTTTTTTTCTTAATTTTCTTTTCTGATTTGAGGATTCAGTCCAGATTATTACTACTGCATTTAGTTGTCATGTCAACATTCTTGGGATCTTTGAGGACCTTGATGGTGTTTTAGGATGTCTGATCAGATATTTTGTAGACAAAACATTGTACTGATATTTTTCCTGATGTTTTCTCTCGTGATAAGAATGAGATAATATGTTTTTGGTGGAAGACCACAAAGGTAAATAGACACCCTCACGTCCTATCAAGGGTAATAGTATTAGTATTTTATTACTAGTGATATAAATATTAATCATCAAACTTGAGATAGTATTTTTCATGTCTCTCCACTATAAAGTTACTATTTTTTTGTTCTCCTTTTCCATAATGTATCCTTTGGAAAAAATTCATTATATGCTGTTGGCCCACACAACCCGCACAGAAGAGTAGAAAATTGTGCTTTATTTCCTTGAAGGCAAAGTATCTACATAAATTATTTGGAATTCTTATGTGGGAGATTTATCTACTTCTATTTATTTTTTTTTTTTAAAGATTTTATTTATTTATTTGACAGACAGAGATCACAAGGAGGCAGAGAGGCAGGAAGAGAGAGCGAGGGGAGGAAGCAGGTTCCCTGCTGAGCAGAGAGCCCAATGCGGGGCTCGATCCCAGGACCCTGGGGTCATGACCTGAGCCGAAGGCAGAGGCTTTAACTCACTGAGCCACCCAGGCGCCCCTCCCATTTATTTGTTTATTCAAGTTTTTATATTAACATGGACTCATTTATTTATGCTTTGCTTTATTGTCCAATATTACTTTGTGTATTTTGCCTTTTAAATTATTGAAGTTTTGGCTATTGGAACTCTTTCACTTGGCTTCTGTAACCTTTTGACATACTCTGTTGGGTTTTTTGTTTTGTTTTGTTTTGTTTTGAGTATTTTCTTATTTTCTGACACAACAAAGTGTGCCAGATAGGTTCCTCTTGTATATTTTCTGGCCCATCCTAAAGTCAACCATTTCTCTAAGGGACTCTGTTTCTTTGTTTGTTTGTTTTTTTAAGATTTTATTTACCTGAGAGAGAGTGAGAGAGAGCAAAGAGAGGGAGAGGGAGAAGCAGACTCCCTGCTGAGCAGGCAGCCTGACACAGGGCTTGATCCTAGGACCCCAGGATTGTGAACTGAGCTGAAGGCAGATGTTTAACCAATTAAGCCCCCCAGGTGCCCCAAACTCTGTTTCTTTTATTGGAAAAAAAGAAATAAAAACCAAGATCTGTGTGTGCTATGGGTATGCATTGCTACTATAGTGTTACTTCTAGGCAAGGGAGTCTGTATGTGTGCGTAAACACGTACACATACAAACATACATATGTACATTTCTGTATGTAACCATCTATATATATTACTTTTTTAAAAATATTTTATTTATTTATTTTTAGAGTATGTCCAAGTGGTGGGGGAGGGGCAGAGGGAGAAGGAGAGTGAGAATCCCAAGCAGGCTCCATCCCATCACAGAACACTATGTAGGACTTTACCACCCCAAGACCACGAAACCAAGAGTCAGATACCCAACCAACTGAGCCACCCAGGCACCCATATATGTCTTAAGTTAAGCATGAGTATATAGTAATGTTTCCAGCTCTAATCCATTACTACATGATTCCCTTTACTGGTCTGTAACCCCTTGCTTGAATAGTGAGATTTTTAAGCAGTAGTATAAAAAGTGTATGTGTATGTGTGTGTATAGTTAACCTGTGTCCATGCAGGAAACAATTTTATCATTAGTGCCTTTGCTAAGTAACTTTGGTCTTTAATCTTATTGATATTACTGATTTCCAAAATTTCTTGGGTCAACATCTTACCCAACCATTTCCTTTAGGGATTTTCTTTCATACGTTTGTAAAAAACTGAAATTCTTTAGCCAGATTCTGCATTTCATACTATGACCCCATAATTTCCTAAATAGTTTTTTAATTGTTTTATATTATTTTACTATATGTGCTGTAAATTCTGTGGATTTTGACAAAAGTTTAATGATGTTTTCTACGTATAGCACCTACCAAATAGTTTCAGTCTTGAAAAATCCCATGTCTCGTGTATTCAAACTTCTCACAAATTCCTGAACCTTTGTAACCACTGATACTTTTTACTAGTTTTAAGCTTTTTCAAAATGTCATATATTTGGAATAATGTAGTATGTAACTTTTTGAAATGAGCTTCTTTCACTTTGCAAGATGTATTAGGTAGAAGCTAGACATGAACAGTGGAAGAAATAGCCTGAGGTAGAGTCCCAAGTCCTTGAAGGGGAATGATAGAAACATGAGCTGGAGGCATGGACCATGATAAATAAACTACACATTAAAAGCCCTGCAGCACAACATCCTGACCTTGTGGCTTCCGAGACCTTCGAGCTAACAAATCAAGAGCCACAGTAAGGAGCTTGCACTCTCCTCTTATACCTCTGCCCCAGGGTAACCCCTAGACTCATTATAATGTATTTGCATTGTGGGACAGCCCTCTCCCCCAATGGAGAAAGGCTGCTATGATGGCTCTAGTACAAATTTGAAGGATCATAAACTCCCCTTCCCAGCCTGTAGGAGGAACTCCCCAAATGATTAGAAGCAGCTTCCATTAGGGACCATCCCCACTATACATCCTAGCTCCTCCCAACTCAGAGAGACCCAATCCTAAAACAACCTAGAGGCCATTCCACTTCATGGAACCTGCCTGTTTTCCCACCTTGAGAGTGGACTCTCACTTTAATGAACTGCTTTGTGGTTGTGACTTTCCTTCTGGTTGTCTTTATTGGAGTAAAGATCCCCACATAAATCTTTTCCTGGGGAATCCAAGGACCCAAACCTCCATTCATTTAATGCATACTCTCCTGTCATTAACATATACACTTAAGATTCCTTTGTATTCTTTTATGGCTTGATATCTTGTTTTTGTTTTTTTTTTTGTTTGTTTGTTTGTTTTTCAATCACTGAAAAATATTCCATGGATTTGTTACAGCTTGTATATCCATTCACATATTGAAAGACACTGTGGTTGTTACCAGTTTTTGACATTATAAATATTCTATAAACATTTATATTCAGGTTTTTATATAGGCATAACTTTTGAAATAAGTTCAGTATGTGATTGTTGAACGGCAAAGTAAAACTATTTAGAATTTGCTAAGAAACTACTGGCTATCATTTTGCATTCCCATTATTAATGAATGAGAATTCCTGTTGCTCATATCCCTTCCAGTAAATGACAGTTGACACTGTTGCCTTCTTCTTTTTTTTCCTCCTTCCTTTCCTCCTCTTTGTCTTCCCTCTCCTCCCCTTCCTCTTCTTTTTTCTTGGTGTTCTAGACATCCCTAGTGGTTATGCAATGATTGCTGTTTTAGTTATATTCCCTAATGACAAATATCTATTCATATGATGTTTACCATTTTTATAATTTCATTTTTGAGATGTTGTTTAGATCTTTTAAATCTTAAGAGTTCTTTGAATTATTAATTTGTTTTGCATGTGGACACTTAATTGCTCCAGTACCATTTGTTGGAAAGACTATACTTTATGTGTCTTGTCTTTACTAGTATCACACGCTCTCAATTAACATAGTTTTATAATAAGTGTAGCTTTATAGAAAAATAATTTGAGTTCTTCAGCTTTGTTACTCTTCCATGTTATATTGGCTGTTCTGGGTCCTTTGCATTTTCATAAATATATTAGAATTAGTATGTTGATATCCAAAAAATAATTGCTGGGATGGATGAAATTGTTGTTAAACCCATATATCAAAACTGACATTTTAAAAATATTGAATCTTCTAGTCCATGAACATCATATATATCCCTCCACGTATTTACACATTTTTTGGACAATGAGTTTTTGTTTTATTTTGAGATTCCCACATAGAGGTCCTATACAGTTTCTTATATTTATACCTGGGTATACATATGTGTAAATATGTACTTTTGGGGACACCTGGGTGGCTCAGTGTGTTAAGCCTCTGCCTTCAGCTCAGGTCATGATCCTGGGGTCCTGGGATCAAGCGCTGCAAGGTATCTGGCTCCCTGCTCAGCAGGGAGTCTGCTTCTCCTTCTGCTTCTGCCTCTCCCCCTGCTGGTGTGGGCAGGTGCGCGCGCTCTCTCTCCTTATTCTCTCTCTCATGTTTGATCTCCCCCTTTCTCTCAAATAAATAGATAAAATCTGTAAAAATAGAATTCTGGGTTGGTTGCATTTTCTTATAATACTGTATATATTTTTCTTACTCTTTTATTACTTGCTCAGTTTCTGATTGAAAGTCCAGTGCAGTTACTCTCCTTGTTTCTTCCCCACCCACCAATATACATACTCTGGATTTTTCCAAGATTTTCTCTTTTCTTTGGTATTTTGGGTGATAAGATGATGATATAACTGACTAGGTTGTTGTGATACTTGGTGTTCTCTGATTTTTCTGGATCTGTGGTTTGGTGTACATTATTGAATTTGGAAAGTCTTTGGACATCATTATGTTAAAGTACCTCAAATATTTCTTCTTCTCTGTTCTCTCTCTCTCTCTCTCTCTCTTTTTTTCCCCTGGTATTCCAGTTATGCATATGTCACACCTTTGTAATTATGTCACAGTTTTTGGTGTTTTGTTTTATAGTTTATTCTTTTTCCTCTTTAAATTTCTTTTTTTTTTAAGACTTTATTTATTTGACAGAGATCACAAGTAGGCAGAGAGGCAGGCAGAGAGAGATGGAGGGAGAGGAGGAAGCAGGCTCCCCACTGAGCAGAGAGCCCGATGCGGGGCTCAATCCCAGGACCCTGAGATCATGACCTGAGCTGAAGGCAGAGGCTTAACCCACTGAGCCACCCAGGCGCCCCTCCTCTTTAAATTTCTTGTTGGAAAGTTTCTGTTATCATAATTTCAAGTTCACTTATTCTTTTTTTGGCCATTTTAAGTTGAATAATGAGCACATAAAAAATATTTCTTTTACAGTGTTTTTTTATTTCTAATATCTCCTTTTGATTTCTATATAAAAATTCCATCTTTCTTATTATATTATTGACCTATTTTTATAGGTTGCATTCTTTTTCCATTAGAGCTATTTAACATATCAATCAAAGTTATTTTAAATTCCTGGCCTAATAATTATAACATCTGTGTTTTATCTGTGTCTGATCATGATGTTTGCTTTGTCTCTTCAGACTGTTTTTTTCTTGATATTTAGCATACCTTGTAAATTTTGGTTGAAATTCAGGCATGCCATTTTTGGTAATTGTAACTGAGTTAAATATTTGACTGTGTTAGGCTCTGTTAGAAGTTTGCTGTTGTAGAGTTGTCGGAGACTTCATACTCCTTTAATGTCCTGTTTTTGTCTTCCATCTTGGTGGGCTTCCCTGAGTACCCCTGCATACACAGAGAGTCTGTGTCTTTCAGCTCTTTTAGGTAATAATCCACTATTATGGTACTGGAGGTCTATTGGTTTAGTAGTATGGAGTAGGGAAGATGGAGGATTCCACAATTTTCCAATTAAATTTCAACCTTTTAGTGGGCTTGCATTTCTTGCTTGTGAACTTCAAAAGTGTTTCTTCTTGCATAATATCTTTCCCTCCCCTCTCCCCTCCACTTGAAGTAAGAAAGCTAGAGAGTGCTGGAGTGGTAGGAATGCCCTTTCCCCACAATTCTTGATTAGACTTTGGAAAAGACTTTTCTCTGGAGAGTAAGCCTATCTTACAGAAAAGGCTCTGGGCATATCAGAATGATTAATCTCTTCTTATACCTGCCAGCAACAGGAGGAGGTCAGTCTCACCCCAGTTCTTACCAAGAGTATCCAGTGAATTTCCTTGAAATAAAGTCCATGAAAGTTTAGGGACCGCCTTGAGATTGCAGTCTTCAAGAAATTCTAGAAGTTTCTCACTCTCCTACTAATCAAGACTCAATAATTCATTAAAGTTAATTTTTAAATGTTCCTGACATTTTATGGTTTCATAGGCTTTTGCTCCAACGAAGTAGATCTCAGCTGAACCTCTCTAGATTTATCTTTCTCACCTGATTTTGGGTGGGTGGTATATCCTACAAGCACAGTATTCTAATGGATCTAAGAAAAGTTATTGAATTTTAGTTTGTGCAGCTTTTTCTTATTATAAGAACAATTTGAAATGACTGCTTCCAAACTCTTTATGTGTCACAGATGAAACCAGAAGTCTATATATATTTTTAGAACTAATTTTATCTATTGATGTTTGGGCAGTTCATGAGTGAGAGAGGATCAGAGTAATATCTTTGGAGCAAACCTGTTATAAATTATGCATTGCTGTTGTGGGTGATGTTGAATGAAGAATCCTCTCTTAAAAGTGATTGTATGTTTGTGAATATTGAATCATATATTTTCATTTATTTGTTTTGATGGACAGAATGCTAGTAACCTTATAGGGGAAAAATAACAGGCACGATTCAGTCTTCTTATATAAGCAATATATTAAAAATAGACTGATTCTTTTTAAACCAATATACTGCATTTCATGAAGCTCATGGTCAGGTGACTAATAATCCTTTAATATCTCCCCATTTAAATGATAAAGTTTTGGCAAAATTAGGAAGAAGATTAGAGACTCATTTATTTATCAGACTAAATACATATATGAGTATATATAGTAAACTTCTGTGTAGCTAATAAACTAAGTACCTGGAAGCCACAGAACAAAGATATTTCTGGCTGGGTTTACTTTTGGTTTTAATTCCTTTTTTCTCTTAGTCTTCTGGATCTTTAACTTGTCAATATGTTTTTATAACCACCAGCCTTCAGTATTAGTATTAGAAAGAAATTGCTTTGGTTTAGCTTTTGTTTTTTAGCACATTATTATGAGGGTAAAAGTGCAGGGGCAGAGGAGAATCTACTTAGAAGTATAGCTATGCCTTTTTCAGTTAATATTGGCAAACAGAAAGTAATATGAAATGAGAACGGTTGAGATAATTTACTATGTAGAAAAGGGAATGAAGCACTTAAGTAAAACAACGTGCTCTAAGAAAGAATTTAGATTAGTATAAAAAAGTAAATTTAAGGTAGCATATATATTGTATTTTATATTGTTGCATGATGAAACCAGTGATTAAAAGATCAGATAATAGATATTGAAGACATGGCCTGCATAAAAAAGTAGAATAAAATAGATCTGAATGAAATAACATAGGAGTCTGTGAATTCAATAATATATTTCCACCTTAAGTAATAACCCTGAATAGAAAAATCAACACTATAAAAAATTTTCGGTGGTACTTAATATAAAAAAGCTACTCTATTAGATTACAAATTAATATGACAAAAATCTAAAGCATTTAGAAAGGAAACAAATTTGTAAGAGAAATATCAGAGCTAAAGTATATAAATTTAGTATTGTATTTAATTCAAGCATATTAAGAACAGAAATAATAAAGGTTTTAATATAAGAAACATTTCTTGCATTGAATAAATGCTGTAATTGAAACAGTCAGACTTTAAGTTATATACTAAGAAAAAGTCTGTTCTGAGGAAATTAGTTTTTTGTGTTTTTCGGGTTTGTTTTTCTTTTGTTTTTAACATTTTACCTTTAATTGTCCACTCTTAGTACATCTTCCAGTGGAATATTCTGTAATGTTGCTCCAGTGAACATATTAATATCAGAGTCACGGTTCAATAGAGTGTGATCTACCAAGCAATTCATCAGGGCATGGGTACAGTAAGGGGGGGTGCGGTGATGAGAGGGATGAGAAGAGAGAGACCTGAAATGCTATATTTTATTTATTTGTAAAGGGAACAGAACATCACTGAACTGAAATCAGTGGGCGCCACTAAAATTGGCTTCTCTGAAAATCTGCATAAAGAAGAGTTTACAAGCCAATAAAGAAACAAATAAAAACAAATGAAAAGTCAAAATTTAATTAGTTAAAATGACAGATACTGAGAAGCAAAATTATGGAATCTCAGAACTATGTGTAAACTATTTACTATGTGTAAATAAGAATCCTAATAAATTAGATTCAAAATATTTATGTGAGATAAACTAATATAATAATAATTACCATAAGAAAAATAAATGGAAGAGAATAAATAGGAGAAACTGTGTAGAAATTTAGCCATCACAGAGTTAATCAGCCAGAAACTTAATGGAGGAAGGGGCTGGGAGTATACTATTGTGTCAGTTTCTTTATATCACCAGGATAGAAGGCAATAGAAAAAAATATATAATGAGTTAGAGAAGTAGAGTTTCAAGTGTGAATAGATGGCTTCAAGTGTGGACAAAGGTAATGAATCACTATATGGCTTCCAGATTGTTAAAAAGTACACTGAACAAAAATAAGGATCTCTCTTGACAAATATCTTTTTTTAAATTTTTTTACAATTTTATTTATTTGACAGAGAGCACAAACAGGGGGAGCTCTAGAGGGATAAGCAGACTCCCTGCTAAGCAGGGAGCCCAATTTGGGGCTCGATCCCAGGACCCTGGGATCATGACCTGAGCTGAAGGCAGATGCTTAACCGACTAAGCCACCCAGGTGCCCCAACAACTACCTTATTTTTTAAAAATGTAAAAGAAAAAAAAAAAAAACCTGCTAGGACTGTAGAAGGAGGCAAAGATGAAAAAGAGAAGAGTAGCAGGAGGAGCAGGAGCAGCAGGAGTAATAAAAGTAGAAGATGATGGGAGAGGAAGAAGAGGGAAGGTAGGAGAGAAATATAAAAATATATAGTTAGAAAGATATGTTAGGACAATAAGTATACATATGTTGAACTATTCTCTTGAAGTTCATATTTCAGAAATAAAAAACAGCAGATATAATCCATTACATGCTTTCTGCTACTAGAAGACAAAACAACTATATAACAATATGGGATATGCAACAATGAATTCTGAAAAACAGTATAAGTGAAAACAAAAGCAGTCTGTGGCTCACATATCAATTTTAATTAAAATTCTAGACAATAAAGTAAAATTTGAGAATACAAATGAGGAAAGGAATTATTATTTAAGTGGTATAAAATCAAATTTGAATGTGTAGTGATTATACTATAAAACTGTGCCTAAAAATTCTGTAATGCATACTACATATGGGAAATTCAAACAGATAAGTGTCAGAAAGTAAAAATATAATATTTCTGTTTTGAAGTTTTATTGAGACAATTCAAATACTATGCAATTTATTCATTTAAGTGTACTTTTTAGTGTTTTAGTATATTTCTAAGTTGTATATATATCACCACAATTTTAGTATTTTTCTAACCCCCAAAAGAAACACAGTACCCATTAGCTTTCACTCTCCATTTCCACAAACTCTGACTCCCACCCTAGTCCTAACTACTAATCTTCTTCTGTCTCTATAGATTTACTTATATGGGACAGTTTATGTAAATGGTGTCATACAATATATAGCCCTTAGTGACTTGATCTTTGCACTTATCATCCATGTTTTAGAATGTATCAATACTTCATTCTTTTTTATTGTCAAATAATAATCCAGAGTATAGATATACTATATTTTGTTTATCCATTCATCAGTTGATGGACATTTGAGCTGTTTTCACTTTTTGGCTATTATGAATGATAACTACTATGGGCATATAAAAATCTTTTTTTTTTTGGTATGACTTTATGTTCTCATTTCTCTTGGAATAGAATTGCTCATTCATATGGTGACTTACTTATTGCAGAACTACCAAGCAGTTTTTAAGTGGCTGTATCATTTTGCATATCTACCCAGCAATGTGTGGTGCTTCCAATTTCTCCATAGCCTTGTCAGCACATGTTATAAACTTTGTTTTATTTTGGCAGTCATAGTGGGAATGAAGTGACATCTCACAGTGGTTTAGAATTGCATTTCCCTAGTGGCTAATGATGTTGAATATCTTTTCATATGCTTTTTGGTGTCTTGTCTATCATGTTTGTAGAGATATCTATTCAGAGTTTTGTCCATTTTCAATTAGTTATGTATTATGTTATTGAGTTGTCAATCATCTTTATATAGTCTTAAGGCAAATATTTTCTTTCTGTGAGTTTTCTTTTTCATGATGACATTCTTAGAAGTGCAGAAGTGTTTTTTAATTTCAATGAGATACAGTGTATATATTTTTATTGTTGTTATTGTTGCTTGCGCTTTTGGTGTCATATCTAAGAAACCATTGTCTAACCTAAGTCACAAAGATTTATTCCTTGATGTTTGCCTAAGAATTTCATAGTTTTTATCCATTACATGTAGGCCTATGATTTATTTTGGTTAATTTTTGTATATGATATAAAGTATGGGTCTAACTTCCTTCTTGTGCCTTGGTTATCTTGTTGCTCCAACACAATTTGTTGAAAAACTATATTTACACATTGAATTATCTATCTTGGCACCCTTATCAAAAATCATTTAAGCATAAGTTTAATGTTTCTGTTTTCAGGACTCTTATTTCTATCTACATATTTAGGATTATGCCAGTAACTCACTATCTTGATTATTAAGCATTCGTAGTAAGTTTTGAAAATGTGAAGCATGAGTACTCCATTTCTTTTCTTGTTTTTCAATATTATTTTGGCTATTCTGGGTTTCACATAAATTTATGGATCATGTCAATTTCTGCAAAACAGCAAGTTGAAGTTTTTATAGAGTTTTCATTAAATCTGGGTATCAACTTGAGGAACATGGCATCTCAACAATAATAAGTCTTCTAGCCTTTATGTATAGGATATCATTCCATTCATCTACATCTTATTTCATTTCCTTCAGCAACATTTTGTAAGTTTAGTATTGAAGTCTTGTATTTTTTATGTTCAGTTCGTTCTTTCTTTCTTTCTTTCTTTTTAAGGATTTTATTTATTTGGCAGAGAGAGATCACAAGTAGGCAGAGAGGCAGGCAGAGAGAGAGGGGGAAGAAGGCTCCCTGCTGAGCAGAGAGCCTGATGCGGGGCTCGATCCCAGGACCCTGAGATCATAACCTGAGCCGAATGCAGAGGCTTACCCCACTGAGCCACCCAGGTGCCCCTCTTTCTTTTTTGAGAGAAAAAGGGAGTGGGGAGGCAGAAGGAGGAGAGAGAGTATCTTAAGCAGTTTCCTTGCCCAGTGTGGAGCCTGATGTAGGGCTCAAACTCACAACTCTGACGTCATGACACTTAACAAATTTAGCCACCCAGGCATAGTATGTTCAATTTATTCTTAACATTTACAGATATTATTATATATATGGTTGCTTTCTTAATTTAATTTTGGGTTTAGCTGAGCACTCTGAAAATCTTCTTTTCCTGATCACCTATTAACTTCCAGCTAGTCTGTATCTGTTAGTATCAAACCCAAGTGATAGCCTCCATTAATTGCTGATTGTTTTAATGTTGGGGACTGTGTCTGGGGGTTTAAATCATTTTACAACTTGATACAATTAGAGTTGAATCACTTGGTAAGATCTGTGGAGTTGCTAGTTTTTGATGCTTGCTTAGATCCCAGCCTGGGAAGAACCTCTGAGTACACAGCAGATCCTACATGTTTGGGGAGTCAAAGGAGGGAACTTGATCTTCCCCAGCTGCCTTACAGATATTTTTGCTAAGGAGAGGAGCTGCTTTTGGGAGGAAGTGAGAATGGTCCAGAGTGGACCTTCTGTAGTGTAGAACTGGGAGACTGTGATCAGCCATGTTCATTGGCTGCCAATTTATTAATTTTTCTGCCTAAGGAGGCTAGAGGAGATTAGAGCTGATGCCTGACTGCCAAGACGACAAGTGCAACTGTCCTGCAACACACAATTATGAAGGAAAGGGGGACTCTACTCTTCACCAGCTGCCCTGCTGAATCTGCATTAGAAGTTGAAGATAGGATGGTAGCACCATTGCCCCACTGCTACTACCCATTTGATATAGGCCTTCTGCAGTGAGGGGACTATAAGGAGTAATGGGATCTGCTGATGTTCACCAGCCTAATTGGCCCAGAATAGCTCTTCTACCCATGGAGCCGGAGGACAATCCTCTGGAATAGTTCTTCCACAAGGAACTATGGGTGGATGATAGCATCCTCTAGCTCAAGTGCCAAGGTCGTCTGTATTAAGTTCCATAGATTTTTTTGGTTAGATTTTGCCAATTTTGTGAAATTATTGTATGTTGTTTAATAAATCTGTCAATAATTGCCATTGCAAATTTTGAATAGCTTAATAGATATCTCAGTGGTGGAAGAGATTTCCCCAAGTTCCTCAGACTGTAATTCTGGAAGACATAATCTTTCATAGGATTTTCAGTCAAGTGCTTGAGAAACAGTAGTGTGAGTAGTTATATTAACATATGTGCAGACGTGTATGTGCACACACACCCCCCACACATAACAGTGACAGGGCTATTTTGGAAGAAAAGTTCTGAAATGTTTGGAGCCCTACTCTTTTCCCCCCAATATTAGTATAACCTGAAGGAAAGCGTGGCAAATTTCCAAAACTTTGGAGCAGAATGTAGCATGGATTTGGGACATTGAAATATTCTAGAGATTGGAATATGCCTTTTGAAATGTGAGATCTTTAGTACATTAATATTTTCCATACTGATGGATACATCCAATCCCCATGGATTTGGAGATGGAAGTGACAAATAATGTGTAAGGTTTTGGTACTAGCCCAACTTTAATGTGTATAACATGTCTACTGCTCCACCAGCAGATTAATGAAATATATCTTATAACAAAAATAAATGATTCTAAGGGCAAGAAGATAGCTAAAAATACCTCATAAAAATTTAAAGGAGAGGAGACAAAGATGATAATAATGGAAAATAGCATCATGAGGTTTACTACTTCCCTCAGGCAACAGAGTGAACCGAGGCATTTGTGAGATGATCTCATTAAACACAGAAAATAGTTTGCATTTTGACAAAGAATCATTCTATTTATAATGGTTAGAATCCAGCTATTAAGTTTGGTCTATATTATTACAAAAACCATTATAAGCTGTAAGAAACAATTATAATAAAAGCTTAAAATGGGAATGTCTCTGAAGCCATATTGGAATGAGTATCTGTACATGTTGGTGTATGTGAGAATAATAATTACCAAAGTCTTTTTGGAAACTGGAACACCATTTTCCTGTCTCTAATGACAAAGAGAGAGAAATAAAAAGCCAAATAAAGCACACAGGAAACTATGAGCGTTAAATGGGAGGTCACCTTGGTAACACATCTTAACCCTAAGGGAGAATAGGGGCATTCAGGAAGTAAAAAGTGGTCTTTCATAGCTGAACTGTAGCAAATCAATGAAGAGTTTGTTGAGAGCAATGTAGGTACAAGAACTTGAGAGGTCTTGGAAGTCATATTTTTTCAGCCTATAAAAATTAAATCATTAAGTAATTTAATCATGAAGATAGCAACTATGTTTGTACTAAAAATACCACCATATTTCTGCCTGCCACTGGGGAGAATAGTGTGGAAAGTGACTAGAGCATACACAGGAGGATGAAGCCTGTTTTTTCGTTTTTAATAATTCATGTGTCCTATGTTGGTCCCCGTGGACTAGGGTGGTAACAATAGGTCTATAAAGAAGTAAATAAATCTGAAAATCAGCTAAACAGGTATCGGAAATAAGTGTTTCAGTGAAGTCTTTGTTGTGAAATAGATACACAAATATCATGGATTTCTTTACGTACTAGAGTGATAGTAAGGATAATGATGTGTAATAAAATATCTTGTTCACAGCAGTGAGAAAAATGTTTAAAAAAATCTTTATACTGAGATTGAACAAAGATGGATTCTGAGTGGAATGATTTGTTTCAGTTTGTTTTTTCTCCCTGTGTAAATTTGTGTAGATTTTAAGATCTAGGACCAATATGAGGGATTAGAATCATAGCGGGCTTTTTTACACATTGTATTAGAATCAAAGACCTCAAGAGTGGGTAAAATAATTCACAACATGATTCAGGCTTGCTTAACAAAGCAGAATATTAAGTTTGCAAGCCAAAGCTTTTTATGAAGTTCTTTGCTGTGTACATCACTTACTATTGCTGAATAACAAATTATACTGAATCTTAATGGGTTCAAAATACAGTGAACATTCATCTCACAATTTCTGTGCAAGAATTTGGCATCAACTTAACTGAGCAGTTCTGGCATTGGCATCAAGTGCTGAAAGCGTCCATAAAATACAAACTTCTGGAGCTTCAGCAAAATGGCTGGTGGACTGAATTGATGATATTAGCCAAATAGGCCAAGTTCTAGCTTTTATTTTCTAATGTGATCACCTTGGACCAGAGCATAGGTAAAGTCGGGGTCCAATTGGAAGTTTTAGTCTTATGTCTTCCTCTATGGAGTGGTGCTAAGTAGTTAAAGACATCAGAAATTCTTTAGATCCAATGCCAAGTCTCTCATGAATTATCACTTTTACAGAGTTTAATATGAGGGGCGCCTGGGTGGCTCAGTGGGTTAAAGCCTCTGCCTTCGGCTCGGGTCATGATCCCGGGGTCCTGGGATCAAGTCCCGCATCAGGCTCTCTGCTCAGCAGGGAGCCTGCTTCCTCCTCTCTCTCTGCCTGCCTCTCTGCCTGCTTGTGATCTCTACCTGTCAAATAAATAAATAAAATCTTTAAAAAAAAAAAGAGTTTAATATGAAATAAAGTTATCATAGCACTAACCCCATGCAACTGAATTCTAAAAAACAAAAAGAAATGAAAACAAGCTAAATCTTAGCCCTCAACAAGATTCCCAGGACAATTATGTTCCAGAATATAAGTGTGGTGGTGTTGATGGTCATATCAGAGACTAAGTCGTATCTGAGTGATGGATTTTGAATAGGGGAAAAAAATCTAATATTTGTCATCATCAAAAGAGTAGTCTTTCAGAATTTATGGCTTTTGTACTTAAACTAACTTGACTTAAACATTTGATGTTTACTATGATACTATAAAGTATCTAGAGGGAAAATATCCATATGTGAAAATTATCTCTTGGAATGTGAAAGTAATCAAACCAGAGCGGAGACAAGATGGCGGGGAAGTAGGAGGAGGCGCCTTTTCAACCTGTACCCTAAAGTGAGCTGATTACCTACCAAAGAACTCCGATCACCCATGAAATCAGCCTGAGATCAGAATTATACACGTCTGGATCTCTACAGGGGCCAGAAGACGCCAGTGGGCAGGTAAAGTAGAGTGGGAACGTCGGACTGATATCGGAAGATAAACAAAAGGGGGAGGGAGCCACCAGAGGCGACCGATTGGAAAATAATACCCCAATACGAGAGTGCCCTGCATCTGGGGACCAGCATTAACTTGGAGTCTTGTTGAAAGCACTCAAAAGAGCAAAGGATCGCGCGGGGAAATTGTGGGAATCGGGGCAGCTAGGGACAGGGGCTTAAGTCCCCAGACCCAGGACAGCCTCCCCTGGCGCTGAGCCAGAGAGAGTGCGGCGGAGAAACCTGGTCTTTGTCCCGGAGCCGCCAGTGCGCACGAGAACGGGTGGAGTCCGGCTCCCGTGAGGGGCTGGGAGCCACACCAGACGGCAGAACGCGCACCTTACTGGAGATGCACGCGTGCCTCAACCTCCCCTGAGAGAGGTGCACGAATGCCCAGCCTGGTGTTCTCAGACCCACGCGGTGATAGAGCCGATAGTGCCGATAGAGCTGGAGGCGCCGCGCCCCAAACCCTCCCCTGGGAGAGGTGCGCGCAAGCCCGGCGCTCTTAGCCCCAGCCAGCGGGAAAATCTCAGTGTGCGATCGCTGCTTGGAACCTCTCTGGCGGTCTGGAGCTGCCCAGACAGCCACAGCTGCCTTGGTTTTGCGTACAAGCAGGAGATCCTGCGTCCCCAGGGACCGCGACTCAGAACCTGCTCTGCCAGCGGCCCAGCGGCTGCAGCACCTGCAGGGGAGCAGACTGAGGCTTCTCTCTGAGAGGGAGGTTGGGGTGCAGTTTTCTTTCCTCTAAACCTCCAAAAACCATCAAAAGCTGTCAAGGCGAGAGAAAAGAAGTGAACAAACATAAAAACCTCCAGAGAACAAAAACCTGAAAAAACTTTTTCTCAGAGCCCACCCCCTTGAGGGGGTCGGGAGGACTTATCTCAGGGAACATCATTGACTGAAAACCCACGTGGCAGCCCCCTCCCCCAGAAAACAAATCAGGAAAGGAAAAAAAAAAAAAAAAAAGACTACAAGAGAACAACCACCACTACTTCATAGATACAACTTTTATTTTTAATTCTTTCCCACTATTCTGGTTCATTTTTTTTCTTTTTTTATATAGATAATTTTTTAACCTATTTACCATCACAGTGAGATGTCCAGTACATCAAATTCCATGATAAACTTCTAACCTGAATTTTTTGATACATACACATGTGTTTTTCTTTTGCTTTTCTATTTTCTTAAGTTTTAAAAAAATTTTTAATTTAGTTTAGTCCAGTTTATTCCTTTTTTATTTTTATTTTCCAATATTCATATAGAGTTAAACTTCAAGGTAACCCCCTTTCTCCAAGCAATGCTACCCCTATAGGTGAACCAATTTTTAATCCCCCTTTTTCTTAGGAAAGTTGAGTCCTTTAACAAAGATATCAAGATACATCCAGGAAGAATCAAAATAACCTTCCTCGCCCACACCGAGAATCTATAACCATGCTCCCATCTTTTTCTTCTGCCAGTGTCTCTGTGTATTTATGTTTGTCTTGATAGTATATAAATCTTATACTTGGGGTTCTTCTTGACAAGGCTCCTCCTTTTTTTTCTTTTATATATATATATATATATATTTTTTTTTTTTCTCTCGTCATATACTTTTATCAGTCTTTTTGTTTGTCTGTTTTTGTTTGTATACGTCATAAATCTTACTCTGGGGCCCATTTGGGCTGAACCTTCTCTTTTATCTTCCCTTTTTTTCCTATCTCTCTCTCTCCCTCTTTTTTCTTTTTCTTTTCTTTTTTCTCTCGTTTGGGTGGGGAATCCTGAGTGCTCAGAAGCGTTCCAGGGTGCACCTTGACTGCACCACGGTTGATACATCCAGCTACATCTGTCCAGTCATCTCTCACCAAAATGACTAGGAGGAGGAATCCCCAACAGAAGAAAAATACAGAGGATGGGCCTTCTGCAACAGAGCTAACGGCTATCAACATAGACAATATGTCAGAAAGAGAATTCAGGCTAACAATTATCCAGGCAATAGCTAGGTTGGAGAAAGCCATGGATGACCAAACGGAATTGATTAGGGGAGAATTGAAAGCGACCAGGGAGGATGTTCATAATGTTAGGGCAGAGCTGAAGGCCACCAGGGATGCGGTTCACAACGCTCTCAATGAGTTCCAATCTAATCTAAATTCTCTAAAAGCTAGGGTAACTGAGACAGAAGATAGAATTAGTGATCTGGAGGACAAACAGATAGAGAGAAAGGATCAGGAGGAAGCCTGGAAGAAACAGCTTAGAAGCCACGAAAACAGAATCAGGGAAATAAATGATGCCATGAAACGTTCCAACGTCAGAATTATTGGAATCCCTGAAGGGGAGGAGAAAGAAAGAAGTCTAGAAGATATAGTGGAACAAGTTTTTCATGAAAATTTTCCCAATCTTGCGAATGGAACAAGTGTTCATGTACTAGAAGTAGAAAGGTCCCCCCCCAAGATTATAAATTCAAAAAAAAACATCCAGGCACCTCATAGTAAAATTGAGGAATCATAATTGTAGATACAATCTCTTGAAAGCCGCTAGGACAAAGAAGCTCCTTACATACAGAGGAAAGCCCATCAGAATAACGTCAGACCTGTCCACAGAGACCTGGCAAGCCAGAAAGGGCTGGCAAGATATATTCAGGGCACTCAATGAGAAGAACATGCAGCCAAGAATACTTTATCCAGCAAGACTGACATTCAAAATGGATGGAGAGATAAAGAGTTTCCAAGACCGGCAAGGCTTAAAAGACTATGCAACCACCAAGCCGACACTGCAGGAAATATTAAGGGGAGTTCTATAAAAGAGGAAAAATCCTAAGAATAGCATTGAACAGAAATATAGAGACAATCGACAGAAAGAAAGACTTCAAAGATAACACAATGTCAATAAAAACGTATCTCTCAATAATCACTCTCAATGTGAATGGCCTAAATGCACCCATAAAACGACACAGGGTTGCAGATTGGATAAAACGACAGGACCCATCCATATGTTGTCTACAAGAGACCAATTTTGAACCAAAAGATACACCCAGACTGAAAGTGAAGGGATGGAGAAGCATCTTTCACGCCAATGGGCCTCAAAAGAAGGACGGGGTAGCGATTTTCATATCAGATAAATTAGATTTTAAACTAAAGACGGTAGTCAGGGATACAGAAGGACACTACATCATTCTTAAAGGGACTATCCACCAAGATGATCTAACAATTGTAAATATCTATGCCCCCAATATGGGAGCAGCCAATTACATAAGAAAACTATCAATCAAGATAAAGAGTCATATTGATATGAATACATTAATAGTAGGAGATCTTAACACGCCTCTCTCAGAAATAGACAGATCATCGAAGCAGAAAATCAATAAAGAAATAAGAGCATTGAATGACACATTGGACCAGATGGACCTCATAGATATATACAGAACATTCCACCCTAAAACAACAGAATACTCATTCTTCTCAAGTGCACATGGAACCTTCTCCAGAATAGACCACATACTGGGTCACAAATCAGGGCTCAACCGATACCAAAAGACTGAGATTATTCCCTGCATATTCTCAGATCACAGTGCTTTGAAACTGGAGCTCAATCACAAGGAAAAGTTCAGAAGGAACTCAAATACCTGGAAGCTAAAGACCACCTTGCTTAAGAATGCTTGGATCAACCAGGAGATCAAAGAAGAACTTAAACAATTTATGGAAACCAATGAGAACGAAGACACTTTACTCCAAAACCTATGGGATACAGCAAAGGCGGTCCTAAGGGGGAAAATCATAGCCATCCAAGCCTCCCTCAAAAAAATTGAAAAATCCAGAATACACCAGCTGTCTCTACACCTTAAAGAACTAGAGAATCAACAACAAATCAAACCAACTCCACACATAAGAAAGGAAATAATCAAGATTAGAGCAGAGATCAACGAGGTAGAAACCAGAGATACAGTAGAACATATCAACGAAACTAGAAGCTGGTTTTTTGAAAGAATCAATAAGATCGATAAACCATTGGCCACACTAATCCAAAAGAAAAGAGAGAAAGCCCAAATTAATAAAATTATGAATGAAAAGGGAGAGATCACAACTAACACCAAGGAAGTAGAAACAATCATCAGAAGCTATTATCAACAGTTATATGCCAATAAGCTAAGCAACCTAGATGAAATGGATGCATTCCTGGAAAACTATAAACTCCCAAAATTGAACCAGGAAGAAATTGACAACCTGAATAGACCGATATCTAGTAACGAGATTGAAGCAGTGATCAAAAACCTCCCAAAAAACAAGAGCCCAGGACCTGACGGATTCCCTGGGGAATTCTATCAAACTTTCAAAGAAGAAATAATACCTATTCTCCTGAAGCTGTTTCAAAAAATTGAAGCAGAAGGAAAACTTCCAGACTCTTTTTATGAAGCCAGCATTACCCTGATCCCCAAACCAGGCAAAGACGCTACCCAAAAGGAGAATTTCAGACCGATGTCACTGATGAATATGGATGCTAAGATTCTCAACAAGATCCTAGCAAACAGGATCCAACAGCACATTAAAAAGATTATCCACCATGACCAGGTGGGATTCATCCCTGGGTTACAAGGATGGTTCAACATTCGCAAATCAATCAATGTGATAGAACAAATCAGTAAGAGAAGAGAGAAGAACCACATGATCCTCTCCATTGATGCAGAAAAAGCTTTTGACAAAATCCAGCATCCGTTCCTGATTAAAACGCTTCAAAGTATAGGGATAGAGGGAACATTCCTGAACTTCATCAAATCTATCTATGAAAAACCCACAGCAAATATCATCCTCAATGGGAAAAAGCTTGCAGCCTTCCCATTGAGATCAGGAACACGACAAGGATGCCCACTCTCACCACTCTTGTTCAACATAGTATTAGAAGTCCTAGCAACAGCAATCAGACAACAAAGAGAAATAAAAGGTATCCAAATTGGCAAGGAAGAAGTCAAACTCTCTCTCTTCGCAGATGACATGATTCTTTATATGGAAAACCCGAAAGACTCCACCCCCAAACTACTAGAACTCATACAGCAATTCAGTAATGTAGCAGGATACAAAGTCAATGTCCAGAAATCAGTGGCTTTCTTTTACACTAACAATGAAAATACAGAAAGGCAAATTAGAGAATCGATTCCATTTACTATTGCACCAAAAACCATAAGATACCTCGGAATAAACCTAACCAAAGAGGTTAAAGATCTGTACTCGAGGAACTACAGAACACTCCTAAAAGAAATTGAAGAAGACACAAGAAGATGGAAGACCATTCCATGCTCTTGGATGGGAAGAATAAACATCGTTAAAATGTCTATACTGCCCAGAGCAATCTATACTTTTAATGCCATTCCGATCAAAATTCCACCAGTATTTTTCAAAGAGCTGGAGCAAATAATCCTAAAATTTGTATGGAATCAGAAGAGACCCTGAATTGCTAAGGAAATGTTGAAAAACAAAAATAACACTGGTGGCATCACGTTACCTGATTTCAAGCTTTCCTACAAAGCTGTGATCACCAAGACAGCATGGTACTGGCATAAAAACAGACACATGGACCAGTGGAACAGAGTAGAGAGCCCAGATATGGACCCTCAACTCTATGGTCAAATAATCTTTAACAAAACAGGAAAAAATATCCAGTGGAAAAAAGTCTCTTCAATAAATGGTGCTGGGAAAACTGGACAGCTATATGTAGAAGAATGAAACTTGACCATTCTCTTACACCGTACACAAAGATAAACTCGAAATGGATAAAAGACCTCAACATGAGACAGGAATCCATCAGAATCCTCGAGGAGAACATAGGCAGTAACCTCTTTGATATCAGCCACAGCAACTTCTTTCAAGATATGTCTCCAAAGGCAAAGGAAACAAAGGCAAAGATGAACTTTTGGGACTTCATCAAGATCAAAAGCTTCTGCATAGCAAAAGAAACAGTCATCAAAACAAAGAGGCAACCCACGGAATGGGAGAAGATATTTGCAAATGACAGTACAGATAAAAGGTTGATATCCAGGATCTATAAAGAACTCCTCAAAATCAACACACACAAAACAGATAATCATATTAAAAAATGGGCAGAAGATATGAACAGACACTTCTCCAATGAAGACATACAAATGGCTACCAGACACATGAAAAAATGTTCATCATCACTAGCCATCAGGGAGATTCAAATCAAAACCACATTGAGATACCACCTTACACCAGTTAGAATGGCCAAAATTAGCAAGACAGGAAACAACGTGTGTTGGAGAGGATGTGGAGAAAGGGGAACCCTCTTACACTGTTGGTGGGAATGCAAACTGGTGCAGCCACTTTGGAGAACAGTGTGGAGATTCCTCAGGAAATTAAAAATAGATCTTCCCTATGACCCTGCAATTGCACTGCTGGGTATTTACCCCAAAGATACAGATGTAGTGAAAAGAAGGGCCATCTGTACCCCAATGTTTATAGCAGCAATGGCCACAGTCGCCAAACTGTGGAAAGAACCAAGATGCCCTTCAACGGATGAATGGATAAGGAAGATGTGGTCCATATACACTATGGAGTATTATGCCTCCATCAGAAAGGACGAATACCCAACTTTTGTAGCAACATGGACAGGACTGGAAGAGATTATGCTGAGTGAAATAAGTCAAACAGAGAAAGTCAAGTATCATATGGTTTCACTTATTGGTGGAGCATAACAAATAATATAGAGGACAAGGGTAGATGGAGAGGAGAAGGGAGTTGAGGGAAATTGGAAGGGGAGGTGAACCATGCGAGACTATGCACTCTGAAAAACAACCTGAGGGTTTTGAAGGGGCGGGGTGGGAGGGTGGGGGAACCAGGTGGTGGGTATTAGGGAGGGCACAGATTGCATGGAGCACTGGGTGTGGTGAAAAAACAATGAATACTGTTACGCTGAAAATAAATAAAAAATTTAATTAAAAAAAAAGAAAGTAATCAAACCATTTAATTTCAGTTTTTCTTTTGAATCTCACATTTGTGCCAAATGGGAGCTGCCCTGAGAATGCACTCCTTTCCAAATCCAGACCCCATTACTAATTAAGACATATTGTCCATTGTTTTCCTTAAATAGTTATATGTGAATAAGCTTACCTTTTGCTGTATATTTACTTATTTTGTTATCAGTATCTCATTTTTCATTTCATATGTATTCTGTCTTTTTTTTCCTGTCTCTTAATATTTTCTCCTTTGTCTTAAGGAAACCTCTCTCCACTTCTAACTTATGTATCTTCTGTGTTCCTTTTTGTTTTCATTCTGACATTAAGACAGAATCCATTCTAGTATCCTGTTGATTTATTTGCAAACTTGGTTTCCAGGGGCAGTGCTTTAATCTCAGGGCTTTTAAGTTGCTTTCTTTTTCCTTTGGGTTTGCAGTAATTTCATGAATTTTTTTTTAACTAATCCGACTTAAGAAATTGGCATATTTTCACAAGGATAAAAGAGAGCCATATCACATTTCATTCGTGCTTAAATAAAGTCTAACACTTTTTTTTAAAAGATTTTATTTATTTATTTGACAGAGATCACAAGTAGGCAGAGAGGCAGGCAGAGAGAGAGGAGGGGGAAGCAGGCTCCCTGCTGAGCAGAGAGCCTGATGCAGGGCTGGATCCCAGTACCCAGGGATCATGACCTGAGCTGAAGGCAGAGGCTTTAACCCACTGAGCCACCCAGGCACCCCTCTAACACTTTTTCATAGGAAAACTTATGTTTGGGTCTCATACATAACTTATGAACCTAGAATTCATGTGAGACCATGTATGACCCTGATTCTTATGCCTGGGGACAACCACATACATCTAAGGTTAAATTTTTACTATGCTCTTTCTCATTTCTAATCCTAAATGAAAGCAGGGGTAGTCTATCCAGTATTGCCTACCTAGGAGCACTAATACGTTAAAGCTAGAAGCTCACACATAATTACTTTGTGGTTCTTATTGAAACAGCAGCTTTAAAATAAGGACATGCTATTTTGTTCAACATTGCATAAGAAGGATTGTATTCAACTTCATCATCTCCTGCAATAAAAGGTAAATAGAAATATATACAATAGAATATCAAGATCTCATACTACCAAGGCTACTAGTATTTATCTAAATCCACCAGTGAGATCCCCAGGCTATTTGAATATGTTTCAGCAGTGCACACCTCAGTTGAAGTTTTAGGCTCCTGATACACCTCTCCAAAGAGAAGCAGAGTTACTTACTGAATTTAGTCTAGAAGAGGAATCTTGGTTGCGTGCTAAGGCAGACTGACTCCTGAGAAGTAGGGAGAAAGGGGTGATTAATCAACTATCATTTATTTTTATGAAAACAAAACCAAAGAAAAAGTACATGATTATGTTAATGAAGTCAGAGCAGGAAAAATAAAGAACAGAATGATGGAGTGTATTTTTAGGGTAGATCAAGAAAATATATTAAGTCAAGTAAGCAGAGAAATAGAATGCACTGCTAAGGTTCATATTTCCTGACTCATAATAAGTGTTTAATAAATTTTAGTATTTTTTAATTATGCCAATATGAAAATATATGTTTTTTATTTAGTCAAAGATATAAAAGTAATTTACAATTCTGTGCAGTTTCCTATGCCTTGTGTGATCCTGGTATTGTTTCTCTTGGCTAGAAACAATGACTCATTAGTTCCAAGATAAATAAAATGAATTTCTGAACAAACAAACTAAAAAAGAATTTCAGCAGTGATAATTGACTTGTACTATTTTAACTGTCAAAGTCACTGAAAACTAAAATTCATAGGTGAAACACACACAACTTTGCCAGGTCTGTCTCTGCCTTTGTTTTTTGTTTTTTGGGTTTTTTTTTTTGTTTTTTCTGCTTTCTGTATTGTCATCTATCAAATAAATACCACCTGCCAAATGGTATGCTGTGGAGTCCTCGGCACAATCTCAGTAAAGCAATAGTAATTGAAAAGTTTAATCTGGAATATTTTTACCTATTTTAATACAACATACTATGAAAAATGGTATAGAAGTTAAAATAATTAATTGAAAAACATTATATTGACCAGTCCTGAACAAATACCATCATTTAACATATTACTTGAAAAGATACAAAATGCAGACTGAAATAAGCATAAAGTAAGTATAGTGTAAGCTGTTTCAAAAATCTACCATCTTATTGGTGCTAGGCCATCAGAAATATGACTACACTATTCCAAGCAATTGAGGAAAAAAAAAAAAAAAAAGAATGACTCCTAAACTATTGTGGAGGAAAAAAAAGTTCATTATAATGGTTTTGCATTTCTGGCTACCCATTTCTCCATGTGTCTAAGAAAAAGAGAAAAAGATCCACATTAGTATAAATCAGATGTTATCTAGGGAAAAACTGAAATTACACTTACTTATATTAGGAAACTAAAAAATCAATACAGAGAGGTAATGTGATAAAGAGGTTAAGGACATAAGTTCTGGAGATGAAGAATCATAGTTCAAATCCTGGCTATTCTACTTGTAATCTCTGGTTGTGTGCAAATCACCTCTCTGTGCCTTAGGTTCCTAACTGTATGTTAATAGTATTTGTCTCAGAATAGTTTTATGTTGTATATGATCGTGTCCATAACATATTTAATCATATCAAAGCGTTTACCCTTATTTTTGCTGATAGTTCATTATTATACCAACAAAGGTGGTATAGGAAGCTCACATATTTGGGTTGAATTCTTAGTCCTGGTGAACTAACACAGTCGTTGGATTCTGTCAGGTTCGTGGGTTATCTATTACAGGTCTGCACTGTAGTACGCTACTTCAGTAGATCCCTCTTTACTTAGTCCCTCTTCACAAAATTACTGCTCAAGTCTACATGTAGTTGTGACTTTTACTGGGTACTAGGAGATATTTTCTGAATATCATTACTATATAAAAAAGACTTTACCCATATTCTTAAAAAGTCTTTCATTAATTCTCACTAACCATCAACAGTTATGATGTGCTAGTTACATCATCTGTTTTTTTTCTCTCTCCGAAAGGCCCCATCTACCCTTTTCTCAGATCTTCCTGGAAATTCCCAATTTCTCACTTAATTGTGAAACATTAATTTTGCTCTTTTTTTGTGTCAATGTTTTTATTTCTAGGCAGTGCCCAAGGCAATATATTTTAGGAGCTAATTAACAGGTCAATGTACTTTCCTAATAATAGAAGATAATTGTTCTAGAGTAAGAAAGTAATTAAAATTATTGAGCATCTATTTTATTTCAGGTATATTTTTAGTTTTAAACAAATTTAAAAAACCCAAACATACAATATTTGGAAACTAAAGAATGTCGGAAGAATACATATCTAAAAAATGACAGGTCCGGAATCTGGACACACATTCTGTGTACCACACTATGTTGAAATGTCTCTTCTCAACTTCTATATAGAGAACCTTTTTCTTTTAGTCAGATTACACTTATATGCGATTTCTAATTATTCGGATATGTACAGATCTTACCTTCAGAACTGTATTAATTCAATTTAGCAGAATAATACTGTTCACTGAAACCATTCAAGAGAAAAAAATAATACAAACAGTGGCTGTGGAGTATCTTTTGTCCCTGTTATTCTTATTTAATTTTAAATGTTGAATTCTACGAGTAGCTGGAAGAAGAGGAGCTCCTATTTATTTTTTCCTTTTTTTCTTCTATTATTTTAGAACAGTAGGTAGAGTGATTCTTTGCTGGATGATTCATTTGAGGCATGGTTGGCTAAATAGCTTAAGGGACCCACTACAAAATGAAAATGCAGGGTGTTTGTTTCGGGCAGGAAATCAGTTTCTTTTTCTCCAGAGCCCCCTGGCCCTGCCCATAGAGAGCTTCAAGGGATTGCAGCTTCCATGCTGGGATGCACTCAATATCTGCATGGGGAGTAGGTGAGAGTTCTCCACCAAGTCTCTTTGGAAGCCACCACTGAGCTGCCTGCCAGAGTCAGGGAGGCTGCAACCTTGCCCAGCCCCAGAGAATGCAATGTTCTCACTTACTTAAATTTGAGTCCATTTATGTCAGCTCCATTTATAAAACACAAATTCAAAAATAACTTTAAAATGATGACAACAGAACATGAAACCTAGGTGCAGGGCCTCTTACTAAGTTTGGGTGCTGTGCAACTTCACTGATCAATGGAGCCAGCCCTGATTAGAGGAATTGACAAAGACTTTAAATTTGATTCTTTTGGAAGAACTATAATGCTGTCCATAGTTAGTGCTAACTCCTCCTCATGAAGATAAGGAGAGCTCAACATTTCTCTAGTAGATCCCCACTGGGGCTTTAGCCTCAGATTATAGAAGATGGACTAGAAACTTGCCATGAGGCTAGCTGTCTTAATAGGGATATTGGAAGATATAAAAATGTTTGATACAATGAAAGAAAATGATATTCCAGATCAAGTAAACAGTATGATTTTAAAAACCAGGAAGGGGAAGAATAAAATATATTTTGGGAAAAAAATGTTGATATATATTGTTAGATTAAAGGAGAAAGGTGGGAAAAGAGTGGGAGTAATATTGAAAATAAGTTAATACCCAGTTATAAATCCTTTACATTTAAATTGAAAAAAAAAAGTTTGAAATTAAGAAGCAGTCCATTAAAGGGAAATGATGTGGACTGGTATTGATTGACATAGATTTTAAATTTATTGACAGGAATTTTTTTCCCTGATGATGGTTTTGAGTTTATTCAAAACAACTGCATGTTTACAAAGTTTATTTGCTAAATTTCAATCTGTCAAGGAGAACTGTGTTATAAATGGGGAAAACTAGGGATTAGGAAACAAAATGCTAGCATTTTGGGGATCTTTAGAACATCCAGGTAGAAATCAGCCTTGTAAAGGTGGAAATCTGGGGAATAATAGCCTAGTGGTGTAAGTGTAAATTTTCCAATCCATATAAGAACCAAACCCAATTATAAAATATAAGAACATAAAATGAAAAAAGTCAGTAAGTCAGTGTGGAAGTTAGAGAATAATGTCAAACACATAACTGCAAACGTTGAGGAATTCCTGAAATTTCTGACAAAAGAATTATGTGGTGAAGGAGAGAACCATTCCTCCATATTCCAATCTTTGAGGAGCAAGAGCTGAAGGCAAGGTAAAGGTAGGATAGTAGAAAAAAAATAGATGATTTTAACTAAGACTGTAACAGTTTGAAAAAACAAGATCCACAAACAGCTATGTATAGGTGGGATGTGAGTTAGGTCAGAACATACACGGAAAGAGACACACATGGTATGGAGAGTAGATTTTTAATGGGCATTTTCACCATTGTGTTTAATGTGTTCACTCGAAATTAGAGCTGACAAGCAACTTCCATGACAGGAAGATTAGCAACTGAATGGGATTTTATACTTCTCCAGGGTGTTAGAATTTTCAGTGTGTCTTCACGATAGTCCTAGAATATAATCAGACCAGAGTCGCATTAGATGCTAAAAATTCCTTTATTCCTCTACTTAAGCTGTGAGTTCCACACTTACAACCTTAGTATTCTGAGTGATTAAATCTATGAAATAAACTAATTTCATATACCTCCTCTCATGGGCAGAATTCAAATGTTAAAATCCTAACTCCCAGTATCTCACAATGTTTCTGTGTTTGGAGATAAGGACATTGAATAGGTGATTTTGGTTAACTGAGGTCATTAAATTGGGCCCCAATCCAGTATGACTGATGTCCCTAGAAGAAGAGATTAGGACACAGACACACAGAGGAGAAACAGATGAAGAGGGAAATGTTATCTAGAAGCCAAGGACAGATGTCTCAGAAGAAATCAACTCTGCAGACATCTCGATCTTAGACTTCTGTCTTCCAGAAGTATGAGAAAATAAATTTGTTCTTTAGGCCATCCAGTCTGTGATAATTTATTATGGAATATCTAAAAAACAAGCATACCTCTCCTATATAAATTCTAAGAAAAACTTATTAACTATAACTATAAAAGGTTAAAGACTGCCCAATTGATAACCAGTTATACTAAGTTTAAGAAAATATGTGTTTTGAATATACTTGCTTACATTCAAGTATAGTATTCCCCCCTTATCTGTGGGGATACATTCCAAGACTCTAGTGGATACCTAAAACTACAGATGGTACTGAATCTTATATATACTGTGTTTTTTCCTACATATACATTCCTATGATAAATCTTAATTTATAAATCAGGCACAGTAAGATATTAGCAGCAATACTAATAATAAAATATAATAATTGTAATAGTATACTATAATAAAAGTTATGTGGATGTGGTCTCTCTCTCCCCAAATATCTTATTGTACTATACTCACCCTTCTTATGATGATATGAAATGAAAAACTGCCTACATGGTGGGATGAAGTGAGGTGAATGATTGTAGGCATTGTGTCATAGCATTAGGCTACTACTGACCTTCTAACAGTAAGTCAGGAGGAGGATCATCTGCTTCTGGACTATGGCTGACCACCAGTAACTAAAACCATGGAAAGTAAAACCTTGAATGGGGCAGGGGGCATATAGTAGGTATATATAGGAGGGAATGACATGAAAGAAAAGTTTCTGAAGACAAACAGAACATACTGAATACAGTTGATGGCCATACTTTTTTTTTTCCAGATCAATTCATTTATTAAAGTAAATTAGAGGCAACAAATAACTTTATTTCCTTGAAAATTAAAGAGCTTGTTTATGAAATGTTTTTCAGATGATTCTAATCCTTCAGCATTCTGTGGATGTCCTTTGTTTCTAAATAAGAACACTTTAGCTATAATCAAATAATCTTTGAAACATTCTAATTACCTAATATTACTCTGAATTTCAGGAGGATTCAATATTAATAGGAGATATATATTAATGGTTGGTTCACTTATAAGCTGATTTCACAAGGGCTGCCCACCTTAAATACTCCTTTGAAATTCCTTCTCTGTCCTCTTCATTATTACCATTTCCCAACTAATATATCATTTATTCTCCATAAATACCATTAAACCAAACTTGTGGTGCAAATGTTTTTCTTTGCAGGTATAGGACAGTAGATAATAATAGATGAGGCAAGAAAAAAACTTACATATTAAATATCACTATCCTAAAATTAGATGTCCATTACACATAAAAGAGAATTTCTCCTTGGCTCTCTCTTCCCTTCCCTTATCTCTTTTCTCTTTACTTCTCTTCTTCTCTTCTTTTCTCTTCCTTTTTTCTCTTCTCTTCTTTTTTTTTTTCTCCTCTTTTCAGTAGGCTCCACATGCAGCATGTGGCCCCAAACTCATGACCATGAGGTTGAGACCTGGGCTGAGATCAAGAGCTGAACACCCAACCAACTCTGAGCCACCCAGATCCCTCTCTCCCTAGCTTTCTTATGCGCTTTATTGCTGTCTTATCCTTGCTGCTTAGGATAACTTTCTCCAGCACCAACTGTCAGCTTTCCTCTCCCCAACCCCCCAAAAAAGAAGGAAAGGAAGAAAGAAAAGGAAAGAAAGAAAGAGAGAGAAAAAAGAAAGGGAATATAAAAAAAAAAATATTCCCTGTTTGTTTCTTATGTAGAGAAATTGACTTTTTGTAAAGTAAACACCTTCTATCTGGGTTATGCTTAGAAGGTCTCATCTTTCATGCCCCACTATCCCATTATTCTGTTAAGGTACTTAACCTGAGACAAAGAGAATTTCTCTTCCTAAGAGGAAGTTACTTTCCCTGGTAAATCAATTGGTATAAAGCTTTTTCTTTTTTGTTACTTTTTTACAAACAATGATTAATGAGAAGCTAAGACAACAATATGAAATTTATAGGGAACTATTAGAGATAAAAGAATTCAATGAAAAAAATTCTATACTAGAATATAATATCCTTAGAAGTAGTAGATATAGACAATGTAACAATGTTGGGATAACTAGTGTGCATATATACAAAAAGTCTATTAAAATTCTAAAGAACAAAACAATGACATGAATAAAAATTTTAAAAATTGATAAATCAGAAATGCAGTGTTTTAAAATTCTTAATACACTTCACCTACATGCAATTCACAGTAGGGCTTCTGAGGGGTGGGAGTCTGTTCATGTAGTCATTATCTTGATCATCCTCTTTTGCTTCACACCCATTAGGTGATTTAGGGAAACTCTCCCGTTAAAGCTGTTCTTCTTGTTTGGCTGTAATCCTTGAATAAAGGTCAGGGAAGAATAATCATCCTACATTGATAGCTACTTGTGTCACAACTCTGGTACCAACATGATGATACTTTTGTATCTTTTTTCTGCCTAAAAAGAACATTGGGTAGCAATGATCTTTCCATGGCAATGTGTTAAAGAAAAAGCTATCCCATAGCTTATTTTTGGACCATGGTGGTCCATGATTGGTGGTGAATGATTGCTACCAAAGGTTGCTGCTTTTCCTCAATCTTAGGCCCCTCTCTTTATCTAGATTTTCAGTTCTTTGTCAGTTTTTTTTTTTTTTAAGACTTTATTTGACAGAGAGAGTGTGAGAGAGAGGGCCAGTGTGAGCAAGCACACAATTAAGGGGATCAGCAGGCAGAGGGAGAGGGAGAAGCAGGCTTCCCACTGAGCATGCAGCCCAATGCCCAGCTTGATCCCAGAACACTGGGATCATGACCTGAGCTGAAGGCAGATGCTTAACTGACTGAGCCACCCAGGTGTCCCTCTTTATCAGCTTTTAATATTTATTCATTCATATCTCCAGAACTGAGCTTGAATTTCAAATCATCAGTTGATACTAATTTTCATCTTTCCATTTTTTTCTGGTTTTGCATATATCTGAAGTTGAAAAGATATCGGTATTTGTGCAGTCCTGAATATAAGAAGATCTTCTAAAAGTTAAACCTAGCCAAAGACAAAAATGCCCTACTCTGTGTCAAATTATTATGTTGTACACCTGAAACTAAAATTGTGGGACATGTGCTTCAATCAAAATAACACAACCTTACTCTGAAAGGCACGTGACATGCTCAAGGAACATGACATTTTAAGGAACATTCAAGAGAAATGTTTCAGATGTGATTTATGTTAAAATTGTCTGAAGGATTCTTTTATTTAAATATATCATTAGATATCCAAATATATTATGTGATGCTTAATATTGGTATCAATAAAAACCACATCTTTACCTTTTTTTTCTCTACAAAAAATTTATTTCTGTTGCCCAGGCATATTTTTTATTTAACTTCCTTTACTTCCTTTATCGCAGGCTGAACTGCACCATTCCATGTTCTTTTACCCTCTATATACACCATGGAACATCTTTCTTTTATTATTGCCAACTATAGGAATTACAAATGTAATTACAGTAGCAACTATTTCCATTTGCATGCAATAACAGGAAATGTAAAAATTTAGTATACAACTTTTTGAAAACCATAAAACTGATTCTTGAACAGATTTAGCACTGTGATTAGATTTCCTATTACTTGATTATATTTTCTAATACTTTCATCTAATAAGAAAACTAGGAGTCACTCTCCGGATACCCTACCCCCATATTTTCTCCTAAAAATATTTTTTATTTGTGATATATTATAATTTATTTCCACAGGCAATTTTGTTTTTATCATGTGTTAGGCCCCAGATTAGGCTGAAGGCACAAGTGCTATTTAAATCATTTAACAAGGAAAAGCTCGAAATGGAAACTTTTCATCTTTTCACTTCATCACTTGACAAAGGCCAAGGGAATTTGAATAATGTTTCTTTAGAATTACTTCCATATGAACTCTGGACTATCACTTTCTCAATGAGGCCAAACTTTGTATAAAAATAATGCAAATGTCTACAAAACTTGCATATAAGTTTTGAATGCTTACGGGCCTTTGGTTAATGCCTTCTCCTCGCGGGGGCAAACTTTTTGTGTACTTCATGAAGAAACTTTAGAAAAGTTTACTCTGTAAACCCACAGAGTAGTGGTTTTGCATTTCTGCCATCTCTCGTGAAATTGAGCCCTAACTTAGAACTGTATTAATAATGCTTTATCTACTTAGCCATCCTCCTTTCCCCCAGTTATCAAAAAGGTTAGCTTCACTTGGACCTCATTTTTGTCACTTAGGTGGTTTCATCAGGTTTCAAGAACCATTACAGAATGACTGTCACCTCTTCTACAGAAGTAACTTAAATTCCCTTAACCTGAAGTACCAAAGTTCAATAGTAAGTGACTTAGCCATCAAACCTATGTGACAATGTCAAACATGAAACATTTTTTTTTGAGAAAAATAATATAACTCTTTCATATCTTGTACTACTTGGAAAGCCTACATTATCAAAGTTATATAGTAACTTAAAAGAAGAAAACCCAAGTAACTTTCAACTTTACAGAAGCAAAAGCTACAGAAGAAATGCAGACTATGTTTATGATGCATAAACGGTGAGCAGAAAAATGAATAACCCAGTCAATTAGTTATATGTAGGGGTGTGTATGTGCATGCGTGGATAGTTTGGACATTAACTATTAATCCTTTAATATATGTATACCAAGGAATCCTTATGTAGGAAGGGTTAGAGAACATTCTTGATTATTAAAAGGTAGTCTTATTTCTTTTATGTCTTTTTTTTTTTTTTTTTGCTCTTTGGATACTGTTTTATTTTTATTAACATACAATGTATTATTTACCTTAGGAGTGCAAGTCTGTGAATCATCAGGCTTACACATTTCACCGCACTCACCATAGCACATGCCCTCCCCAATGTCTATAACCCAACCACCCTCTCCCCACCGCCCACTCCCCAGCAACCCTCAGTTTGTTGTATGAGATTAAGAGTCTCTTATGGTTTGTCTCTCTCCCGATCCCATCTTGTTTGTTTGTTTGTTTATTTATTTATTTATTTTTTAAGATTTTATTTATTTATTTGACAGAGATCACAAGTAGGCAGAGAAGCAGGAAGAGAGAGAGGAAGGGAAGTAGGCTCCCCGCTGAGCAGAGAGCCCGATGTGGGGCTCGATCCCAGGAGCCTGGGATCATGACCCAAGCCAAAGGTAGAGGCTTTAACCCATTGAGTCACCCAGGCTCCCCTTTTTTCATTTTTTAAAAGGTAGTCTTATTTCTATCCTTTCATCTAATATGATATTCTGAATGACACACTCACCTCAGTTATGTATCATTTTCTAGTTCACTAGGAACTGACATATTTGTGTTGCAGTATTAATGAGGTTCTACTGTCCAAAGCTATAATTTCTTAAATACCTGTTACCATATTACAGCCTGAGTTCTCATCATTCTCTTTCCTGGATACAGAATGTCATGGATTCTTGCTACATTTCTGTCTTGGGGTTCTGAACAATATCTCTAAATCCTTCCAATAATTGTCATTTTTATTTATCTATCTATGCTAATTTGAATATATACCTGTTATAAGATATTTCCTGACAAAAATAGACTGGACTCTTCCTCTCCTTCTCTCTCTCCCTCTCTCTCTCTCTCTATATATATATACATATATATATATGAAATATTTTAATTGACTAAAATATTCAACTACATAAAAATTATGAAATTTGCATGAGAAATGTACTTTTTTTCCCATTGGAATCTTGTAAATGGCCCAAACACTGGAGATAAAGGATTTTCAACTGAAGAAAATGGATGTCTCTGCCCTTAACTGTCATGGAAAATAGAGCAGAATATGAGGCAAACATTTGGACTACAAGAGTAGCCATCTTCTGCTGTATCAAGTCCAGTTTTTATGGAAGTATAGAGTCATAAACAATTCTAGTAGGGAGAGAGTGATATGCCTCTGGGCATATATGTCAGAATAGAAATGAGAAATTATTGGTACCACTGTCCTTTTGTTTCTTCTGGGATTAGTGGCAGAAACAAATTCTGGCAGCATCACCAAATCAAAAAGCATAAAAGCATCCTATTTTTGAAAAATTATAAATTGGAATCATTGTAAAAGAAGTAGCCCAACAGAGTTTAAGATGCTGTTTCCTGGTGAGAACCATGAGGAATGAAGATTCATCCTTTGGATACACAGAAAACCATGCCCTTTCTTCAAGATAGGAATAGAGCAGGATACATATAGCAGGGGTCACAAAAGAGAGTTGCTGGGCTTGCAGATTGGATTTCTTTATGACATAATCAACAGTAGTGGTGATGTTATGGCCAGAGAAGAATTGGAAAAAAAATTTTTTTTAAGATTTTATTTATTTGGAAGAAAGAGTGTTAGCAGAAGCAGAGTGAGCAGCAGGCAGAGGGAGAGGGAGAAGCAGGCCCCCCACTGAGCAGAGAGCTGGACCTGGGGCTTGATCCCAGGACACTGGGATCATCACTTGAGCCAAAGGCAGACAGTGCTTAACCGACTGAGCCACCCAGGTACCCCTGGAAAATTTTTCTAGGGCACATTTCTCAGAATTAATGTATTCTGCTATTGGCCCTTCCTCTTCTACAGGGTTATGACCAGTAAGCATTATATGCATTGATCACTAGATATGGAAATCAAACATCAGTTTAGATTAATTTTGGAAAGAATTTTTTAAAAAGTGTCAATAGAAAACAATGCAAAGGCTGATGGCCGAAGGAAAGTTTCCTTCTTTTTACCTCTCATTTAAATTTCATAACCTCTTACTTTGTGTCAGTTTACCCCCTAGCCTCTATCTGCAGCAGTTCCATACTTGGTTATCTTCCAGGTGAAATGATTTTTTATTAAACATCTCCATAGTTGCATGGCAGCAATATTATATTTATAAGATGCACATATATAAGCAGATATTCAGTAATGCAATATTTATTCTATAGTATGAATTAACTTCTAGTTGACACATTCCTTCAGCCTTCAGAATTTCATCAAAAAGTGTGCTTTATGTTCTTTCTTTATGTTATGTTTCTTTTTTTATCTATCAGATTTTTCATAAACTGGGTCTTAGTTAAACTTCATTCCTCCCAAAACAACCAGAACATATTTTTGGCTCTGATTTTCATGTTATAGTCTTAAATAACAGACCCTTAGCATTTCATGAGGGAAAGAATTAAAGAAAAACTATCCAGAAATATAATTCAGGTTTGCATTTATCAATACCTAATACTTCAAAGGAAATCTCACACAATGGACTTGGTAGACCTTATCTTCCCCTTAATGCTGAAAGCTAAATATGAGGTAAGTCTGATGTCGATACATCTTACTTGCCCCAAGAAAAAGCCTGAATTCTCAAAATAATACTTAGAAATTTCTGAAAAAAAAAAAAGAAATTCGGGGCGCCTGGGTGGGTCAGTGGGTTAAAGCCTCTGCCTTCGGCTCAGGTCATGATCTCAGGGTCCTGGGATCGAGCCCCGCATCGGGCTCTCTGGTCAGCGGGGAGCCTGCTTCCCTTCTCTCTCTGCCTGCCTCTCTGCCTACTTGTGATCTCTGTCAAATAAATAAAATCTTTTAAAAAAAAAAGTGAAATTCTGGGGCGCCTGGGTGGCTCAGTGGGTTAAGCCGCTGCCTTCGGCTCAGGTCATGATCTCAGGGTCCTGGGATCGAGTCCCGCGTCGGACTCTCTGCTCAGCGGGGAGCCTGCTTCCCTCTCTCCCTCTCTCTCTGCCTGCCTCTCTGTCTACTGTGATCTGTCTCTGTCAAATAAATAAAAAAAAAAATGTTAAAAAAAAAATAAAAAAAAATAAAAAAAAAAAAGTGAAATTCTTCTTTATTCTAATTCCTCAAGAGAAAATTTCTTCATCTCAGGAAAGTAATCTATGTACCTCTACCCGTAAATAGATCTTTGCCCTCTGAGGTTCTAGATATTCACATTTTGATTTCCACGACGATTCTTACTCTTTTTAACCCTGGTTTCGATCTCATGTGTGAGCACAACAGTCAAAACTATGTTAATAATCTACTTGTATATACTAAAGCCAAGGAGGAGAGAGGACGATTAAAACAATGGTATAGAATTTGATCTACAGAGCCCTTCATCTTCCCATGTGGCATTTAGATACTGAATATTAAAAATATTGCATATACTTATTGAAGCTTACTTAGCCAGAGCACCTTTGTGTAAGGTATACAGTGTGTTCTACTTGTGCTCTCTTCTCTTTAGGATTTTTTGGATGTACAGTGTATGCACACAGACACACACATACACAATTTCTGTCTGCTATAGGTGTGTGTGTTTAATGTGAATAATATTCTTGTGAAATATACCAGTGAAAGACTGTGGTAGAACCTGCAGTAAAAAATGCATCTTGTGGGACGCCTGGGTGGCTCAGTTGGTTAAGCAGCTGCCTTCGGCTCAGGTCACGATCCCAGCGTCCTGGGATCGAGTCCCACATCGGGCTCCTTGCTCGGCAGGGAGCCTGCTTCTCTCGCTGCCTCTGCCTGCCACTCTGCCTGCCTGTGCTCGCTCGCTCTCTCTCTCTAACAAATAAATAAATTAAAAAAAAAATTTTTTTTAAATGCATCTTGTACCATAGACTAAAATGGGACCACCTAACTGTTCCTTGAATCTAACTTACTGCCATTCAGAACAAAAATCAGAGAAAGGTTCAATTTTGGTTTTGTTGGATTTTATTTTTCGTTAATAATTTTGTTAATTATATGAATTAACTATACATTTTACCAGCTTTCCTTCTCATCATTATTTGTTATATTTCATGATCATTAGAATAAGATAAATTGATGAATTTATTAGTGTGCAAAAATACATTTAAATATATATATATAATTTATTATGATGTTCCTTAAATTGTGCAGTTTTATATGAAATGTATCATAAAAACATATGAAATATATATGTGATACATAAGGAAAAAGAAAACTATCTCTGACCCCACAAATCAGCTTCAGTATAAAACTTTCTGGTCTTCTTAGAGTCCATTGTGGACTGTGGACAAAAATCAGTACCCTCTTCTCTCTTCTATTTTTTTTTTCCTTCTTCTCTCTTCCAAAGGACTGCTAGCCTCAATTTTGTTTTATCTTTTGTTTGTGTTTACTTAGAATGTAATCACTATGTGCTAATTCCTCAAAATTATATTTTAAGTAACATGTATTTGACACATAAATACATGATATCATACTATAATTTGGGGACTTTCATATTTCCTTTTCTGTAAATTGCCTCTATGTATGTCCATTTATCTTCTGGATACTTTGTTTATTTGTAAGTTTATAGGAATCCTATGTATAATTTCAGTCCTAAATTGGGCAGTCAAATGTGTTGAAAATATCATTGATTAGTTTTGCTGTCATATGACACTGCGATAATTATGGCATCTTTGGAAATAATATTTGATAGTTATCTGGCAGGTAAATCTTGCTCTTTGGAAACTCCTTGACTATTCTTGGCCTTTTACCATTTAAAATTTATGTTTATTAAGTTTCACCAAATCCCTGAATCCTAGAGGAGAATATAGGCAGTAACCTCTTTGATATCAGCCACAGCAACTTCTCCAAAGGCAAAGGAAACAAAAGCGAAAATGAACTTTTGGGACTTCATCAAGATCAAAAGCTTCTGCACAGCAAAGGAAACAGTCAACAAAACAAAGAGGCAACCCACGGAATGGGAGAAGATACTTGCAAATGACAGTACAGACAAAAGGTTGATATCCAGGATCTATAAAGAACTCCTCAAACTCAACACACACAAAACAGATAATCATATCAAAAAATGGGCAGAAGATATGAATAGACACTTCTCCAATGAAGACATATAAATGGCTATCAAACACATGAAAAAATGTTCGTCATCACTAGCCATCAGGGAGATTCAAATTAAAACCACATTGAGATACCACCTTACACCAGTTAGAATGGCCAAAATTAGCAAGACCGGAAACAACGTGTGTTGGAGAGGATGTGGAGATGTGGAGAAAGGGGAACCCTCTTACACTGTTGGTGGGAATGCAAGTTGGTGCAGCCACTTTGGAGAACAGTGTGGAGATTCCTCAAGAAATTAAAAATAGAGCTTCCCTGTGAGCCTGCAATTGCACTACTGGGTATTTACCCCAAAGATACAGAGGTAGTGAAAAGAAGGGCCATCTGTACCCCAATGTTTATAGCAGCAATGGCCACGGTCGCCAAACTGTGGAAAGAACCAAGATGCCCTTCAACGGACGAATGGATAAGGAAGATGTGGTCCATATACACTATGGAGTATTATGCCTCCATCAGAAAGGATGAATCCCAACTTTTGTAGCAACATGGACGGGACTGGAAGAGATGATGCTGAGTGAAATAAGTCAAGCAGAGAGAGTCAATTATCATATGGTTTCACTTATTTGTGGAGCATAACAAATAACATGGAGGACATGGGGAGATAGGAGAAGGGAGTTGAGGGAAATTGGAAGGGGAGGTGAACCATGAGAGACTATGGACTCTGAAAAACAACCTGAGGGTTTTGAAGGGGCGGGGGGTGGGAGGTTGGGGGAACCAGGTGGTTGGTATTAGGAAGGGCACGGATTACATGGAGCACTGGGTGTGGTGCAAAAACAATGAATACTGTTATGCTGAAAAGAAATAAAAAAATTAAAAAAAAAAGTTTCACCAAATCCTATTGGGATTTTGATTAGAATTAAATCGAATTTATATATTATTTTTGATAAATGTAGGATTTTGTGGTACTAAGTTTTCTAATTTATGAGTATGTGATATCTCTTGATTTATTAATATCTTTCAATATATATCAGTGAGTTTTATGTATACTAAATATAAATTATACATAAATACATAAATTAAATATTATAAATGCATTTTTTCCTATAAAAATTTTATCCACATTGTCTTAGATTTTTACCCCTTAGGTATATTAGAATTTTTGGTGTTATGTTAAGTGATATATTTTAATTAGTTATTAGAAATCCTTGTAGTTTTAATATGAAAGTATAGTAAAATTTCAGATACTAATTTGTATACAAATGTTTCATTGTTAATTTATAATTTTGTACAATCTACAATTTCTATAGTCTACTTGTAGAATCTTTTTCCTCTATCATCTGTAAAACTAAGGGATCTGAATTGGTTTTTCCTATCTCCTCATCTATTTTCTTTTTTTTTTTAATTTTTAATTTTTTTATTAACATGTAATGTATTATTAGCCCCAGGGGTACAGGTCTGTGAATTGCCAGGTTTATACACTTCACAGCACTCACCATAGCACATACCTTCCCCATCCTCATCTATTTTCTTTACTTGATTTATTGCAGTAGATGGTGCCTCCAGAAGAATATGAAATATAACACCAGTAAGAATGGATACTTTTTACTTGTTTCCGATCATAAAATAAATACTTCAAATATTTCATGTTATGTATTTGCTTCAAGTTTTACAATAGTTAAGGACTGTCAGGTTAAGAACATTCTATTTTCTGCTCTTCTTGGTAAGATTTTTTTTTTTTAAATAATGAACAGATTGTGAGTCCTTAATCCTCATTTTTGTAACAATTGGGATGATTATTTGATTTTCTCATGTACAAGTTACTTTATATTTATTTTTTGTAACACTAAAAAGTGAATTCCTGTGGAAAGTTTAAATTATTCATGGTGTATTATTACCTTAATTTGTTCTTAATTTGGCTTGAGTATATTTAAGATATTTGTATCTAAGTTTAATGTGAGATTTGTTTGTAATTCTATTTTTAATATTATCTTTACTAGAGTTGGTACCAACGTTAGGAGATTTGGCAAAGTAATATAGATATTTTCTCTTTCTGGACTTTATAAAAATTGTGGTAAATTTGATTTATTTCTTCCTTGAATGTTAGTAGGTAATACTACTTGGACCTGCCCTTTTTTGTAGGATGATTTTTAAAAATCTTATCAGATTTTTTCTTGATTAGAATAATATTAAGGTTTTTTGTTTAGAGTCAGTTTTGACCAATATTATATTTTCTTGGTACTTATGTTTTCAAATTTATTGGGATAAAGATTTCAGTTTTTAAGTATTGGTGCCCACTGTTTTTATACATGTTTTACTTTCCTAATATGGTCTGCTTTTTTGCCTTCTCTCTTTCTTCATCAATCTTAGTTTGTAAACCTTAAAGGCTTATGAATCTTATATTTTTTAAAAAGCTCACTTTTGTTGGTATGTTTATCTTATGTTTTTAAATTTATTTATAATTTCTTTTTGTTCTTTGATATTTAATTACATTATGTTTTAGTTTATCTAATTTGTTAAGTTGCATTATAGAAAGTCTCTGCTGCAATTTTTAAAAAAGGTTTTATTTTATTTATTTATTTGAGAGAGAGAGAAAGATCATGAGCAAGGTGGGGGAGGGAGCATGGCAGGGAGTGGGGTGGGGTGCAGAGGGAGAGAGAATTCCTGCCAATAGTAAAGCCCAATACTGGGCTCCATCCCAGTGCCCTGAGGTCATGACCTGAGCCAAAGTTAGATGCTTAAGCACCTGAGTCACCTAGGCGCCCCTCTACTGCAATTTTAATTAGGTCCACAAGTTTTATTACACAGTTTTGTCATTACTTTGTCTTTCCACTTTTATTAAAATGTGATTTGTATCAGGATAGTTATTAATTTCCAAACAATTAGAATCTTCCTCAATTGTGTGTATGCTTGAATTTTAACTTAATTAATTTGTGACCAGATTTTTTTTTTTTTTCATCTTTTGAGGCTTGCTTTAGAACTTTGAATGAGATTAGTTTTCATGAGTGGACCTTGCATACTGGACAAAAAGGCATATATTTTCTTAGTTATTAGGTATAAAGTTATATATTTATCTAGTATATTTAGGTGTTCATTATGTTGAATTTTCAAAATTCCTACTGATACGTATTTTCTGTAATTTCCAGAGAGAGATGGATTAAATTTTCCCAGTAGGATGTTGGATCTATGTCTCCTTTTAATTTAATTTTTACTTTATATTTTCAAGATACTTTTATTAGTTGCACAAAAGATTAGAATCATCATATTTCCCTGGTGAACTGAAACATATGCTATTGCCAGTGACTGTCCTTTCATTTCAAACTTTTATTTTGCCATAATTGATCTTTTGATTTATTTCAAAATGTCAATACCAATGATCTTTTGGTATTAATCTACTGTTTTTAAAATGTATTGTTGTATAATTATTTTTAATTTTAGCCATAAAATTTTATTGATATATTTTTATTGATATGAAAAAGTACTTGTCATAGGCTGCTTATTGTTTAGTGTGAAACATAACATTTATATGAAATAATATGGAGATATATAATGTATATTTTTCATGAGTTTTGGAATATTTGTTTACACCAAACTATACTTGATAATTGTGAGGGGAAATCCAAATGTGCTCCTGGGATTCAGATGTGTCAACCCTCATTATTTTGGAGTTCAAGGTTCTAGTTTGCTAAGTAGAGCAAATTACCCAAAGGCATTGCCCTGTCTTTACCAGTGTCTAGCTCCACAACAACTATTATACATACAGGATGTGGGGCTGGAGAGAGAGAGAAACACATACACACACACAGAGGGAGAAAGAGAATTTTACATAAGGTATTTTTAAAGTTTTTCAGACTTCCTAGTTTGTCAGCTTGTCCTGAATTATTTCAACACACATGTGTCCTGAGAAAAGTAACTAGATTGCAAAAATAAATGAGGTTAAACTTGTCACATCATGGACTTCTAAAGAAGTTATGGACAGTACTTAAACATGAACGATTTATTCTGAGTAATTCTATCTTATATTGGAGTGATGGATTTGTCTATTCTGCAAGTACTTACTAGTTTAGAAGAAATTTCTCTAGAAAACCTTTACTTCTGTCAGGCTTTACCCCCAGATTCAGAAGTCAATTTAAATATGCTTTTAATTTTTTTAGAAATGCTTAAATATGTCTAGAATAAAGAATTCCAAGGAATCAACTTAAAATTCTGAGGTAACATTTTTGAAATAGAACACATATATGTATACATGCATTCACATATACATACACAAACATATACTTATGTACATACTCTTTATTTACATAGAATCACCTAAATTTTGCAAGGTTTTCATTGAATAGGCTATCACTTTAATGGAAGTTACATTGCATAAAAGTAGAACAAAATACTAGTTTCATATCCTTTTACAATAAAAAATAAGTTCAATATAGTAATGATTTAATAAGTATTTCTGTGTATCATGACGCTTGTATGCTAAATCCTCATAAATTTTTCCCATTTTCATAAAATTTTAGAGCATAATATTGAAATCTGCAGTTTATTTTTCAAATCAAATATACAATTTTCTAGAATTGAAATTTTAGTAACTATCATTAAAATTTCTTAGAATTGTTAACAGTTCTCACTGCAAGTAGTTGAATTTACTACAGGAAATTTAGCTTATTATTTTTCTATAATGTAACATCTGACTTCTGAATTTCTTTCTATTGCTTTCAAATGCATAGCCTTTGCAATGAGAAGGCAAAGTGCATCTGAAAACATGTATTTGAATAAGAGTAAAACTGTCTGATTAGAAAATATTTTAAAATAATAAAATTGCAGATGAAAAATGTATTTCCCTGTATTTATAGTAAAATGAGATAATCATAGGGTCCTCTTAATTTAATTTTAACTTGTATTTATTTCACTATGCTCTGCTTTAAGATAAGCTAAATTCCATCATTATTTTTTTGAGTGCATGTAACTGGATTCACATAGCATGTTGGAATTTAAAAATAAAATCTTGGGTATTAGTTTTCTAAAATGTCAGAGCAGCAGAGTATCAGAGTATCTGAGTACTTGGTATTTGAAACATTTCTTTTTCAGAAATAATATGTTTATCACTTTCTGTTTTATAATTCCCAGTGGTTGACGTGGATATTATGAAGGCTTACAATCACTTACCTTTCTTTGTTTATATCTCTGGCATGTAATATTTTATATTACTATGGGTTAAAATAGCACATACAGTGCAGGATTGATGTTGGTCTATATGACTTGCCATTTATTAAAAATATTTGTTTTCAGTTTATTAATGATTTTTAAAACCATACAATTTAACTTACTGGAAAATTAAAATTTCTTTCAGTGCATTTATACTACTAAGAAAACCTGAAGCCCAGAGGCACCTGGGTGGCTCAGTCAGTTAAGCGTCTGCCTTCAGCGCAGGTCATGATCCCTAGGTCCTGGGATGGAGCCCCACATTGGGCTCCCTGCTCAGTGGGGAGTCTGCTTCTCCCTTTCCCCCTGATGCTCCCCCTCGCCCTGCTCATGCTTGCTTACTCTCTCTTGTTCACTCTCTCAAATAAATAAAATCTTAAAAAAAGAGAAAAAAAAAACCCTAAAGTCCAGTAGTATTCAAATTACTTGTCTTGATTAACTTTAGACTTAAATTCCACTTTCCTGATTGCAAATTAACTAGGATGCAGTCCCTTTAGTTTAGACTAGGGTACTTCAATAATGTATAAGTGTGAATTTATGTGGATTTATAAGTACATATAATTTGACCTCCAACCATATTCACTGAAATCTCCTTTTATAGATATGAATCTGACTGTTTTAAAAAGTATCAATGTTGGGGCACCTGGGTAGCTCAGTCAGTTGAGCGACAGACTCTTGATTTTAGTTCAGGTCATGATCTCAGGGTCCTGGGATTGAACATCAGGGGCTCTGCTCTCAGTGGGAAGTCTGCTTAGGATTCTCTCTCCCTCATTCTCTGCCCTTCCTATTGTTTGCACACGCGGGCACATTCTCTCTCTAAAATAAATAAATCTTTTAAAAATGTATCAATGTTAAAGTAAAACACTGCAGAAACAATTCAGCCTGTTACCAACATTCAGTACTATCAAAAATCATACATGAAACGATTTTCTAGTTGTCTTTATATATATATACTCACTATTATATGATTCATATGACATTAGATATATCAGTTTTCCCTTATTCTATTCAATTCTTGGTAGAATTTAAGACAACATAAACTGATTAATTGAAATGTAAAAAAAAATAGGAATTACAGAAGTACTTCTTGATGACATATAAAGATAAGAAGAAAATATGAGATATTGTGGAAAACAAACTATTAGAGATGGTTCCTTAGTAATATTCTAGATAGACAGATAAATCTTTAACTTTACCTTTTCTCCAGTCGTAATTCATTTTTTCTCTTGCTTTTTAGAATCAGCGCTATTTGGATGTGATATGGTATTTTTCCATCTGCTTTGGGTTCAGTGTTTTATATTCTTTTTCTTGTCCCTCTTTCATGATTACATAATGGATGAGCTAGGATTCAAATGCATGTTTTCAGTTTCTGTATCTTTGTTCTCTATAGCTTATTCCTGCAAATACGCTTCATGTAACTTACTAATTACAGTGCAATATTTATGAAAAGACACACTAAAGGATACAGAGAGTAGGAAAAGTAGTAGCCCGACAGGTTCCTTTGAGACTAATGGAGCCAAGCAGTTATGCATTGAACAATTGCCCATTTTAAGAAACTATATAGTGGGAGCTTTACACATATGAAGTAGTTTTAACAAACTATACATTTTGCTGGTATAGAAATGATGCTATGAAGAAACTGAGGCTGAGGTGTTAAAGAAAATTCCCCCAAATCTCAGAACAATTAAGCCACAAAATCCTGGTCTAAACCCTTGTTTCCAGTAAGATTTAAATTCAGATCAAGATCTTGGTTTTCTCATTAGCTGTGGAAGTTTAACCCTGTTACTTAACCTCTCTCTACTTTAGTTATTATAGGTTATTATGGGTTGTTAAATGACAATGAAAGAAAAGTGTTTGGTAAATAGTGCCAATAAATGGATAGTTGGTTTTTCTATTGATGTTTTTTCAATTTAGGAAGATTTTGTAGATTAAGCATTTGATTAGTAATTTGAAATATAATATTGAAATATTTTTTGGATTTTGCCATTGCTTTTACAGGATTTTCCTGGTTGTACAGTAATGTGGTCTATGACTTCTCACTTAGTAGATGACTTCTAACTTTTCTCTTTTCAATGATTGCTATTTGTTTTTTTCATTAATAGCATTTGATACCTCCTAGAAATAAAATTGAATAAGGTAAGAGTACTGTTTTATATTTTAAATATAACAATAGTTTTTTTTTAATTTTTAAACTTTATTTTGTTATTATTATTTATGTTTCTGATATGGAATTAGAACCATACATATAAAAACAGATTTCCTAAATTTTTACTACTACTTAATAAAGCAAATAAATGGGCTTTTCAAATAACTAGATTAAAACATTTATTCACACCTCCAGAATGTGAAATGTTGTTTTTGTACATAATAACACTTTTTAATGATTCACATTAAGTTCGAATTGAATATATAGAGAAAAAAATTTGGTTATTTTATTACTAAATACAGTCTTTTGATTGTTTAGTACTTATTGAATGGTATAGTAATGTGAGAATTAGAAATATTAAAATACAGAATAACAATTAAGAGTCTAAATAATTTCTGGGTTTTTTTCCATGTGACATATGTCCTACCAAAAAACACAAATAAAGTTTGATGAGTGCTTGGATGGATAGAGGGAACTCATGAATTTATTTTTTTAGGAAATGTAATTATATATGCAATTGAAGAATGGCTAAAACTGAGTCAATCCCCTTTCATTAGTGGAGCATAAATTCTGACAATTGTCTAGTAATAAAATTTGATTTATTAATATCTCTGCTACTTCTGCTTCTCTAGAGTATACACTAAGATATTTATGGGGTAGATGACCATCTCTATTCTGCATAGTTACATGAATTAATTACAGTAAGAATGGAAAATCTATTAAATTTTTCCATGCAAATAAGTTCATCATTTTAAATTAATATTTTTAGTGCCAATAATAACAAATGTTTCCAAATGTAGGAATCTGAACTGATGATAATTTAAAGATATTTCAACTCATTGCAAAAACTAATACATAGTCCAGAACGATTGGATGGAGAATATTTTGATGAAATTTGAATGCCCAGCAGACAAGAATCACATATGAACTAAGTGATAGTTTCTCATATACCATCTTGCCATTTAACATTATTAAAATTCAGCAAAATTAAAATTCAGTACATATCATAGACCTTAAATAATGCAACCTTGAAAAGTCTTCATTGACAAGGTTCTGTTGTATTTCCAGAAGACCTTTAAAATTTCCTTTTTCTGTATGTCTTTTCTTCTTAGTTTTTCCATGTTCGTGTTTTCAATTATCTCTATGCTGTCTAGCATTTTCTTTTCTCACAGCATTCTCTACATGATATAGCATTATAGAGGTAGAATTAATGATTGCCTCTGGGGAGAGTTTATAGCCAGTGTTAATGGAATAAGAATTTATAACTCCAGAACTATACCTCTATTTCTAAATTTAGAACTTGGTGTACCTTGAGTATTGATTATTAATTCACTCTTTCTAAACAGTGTCTCTACTCCAAATGTTTTCTTTCACAGTAATGTCTATGTAAGACAAAATTATTTCAATTTAATGAAAAGAAAAGAAATTATTGACTCTAGAATTTAGGAATTCAAAACCAATTTTATTCTAAAAATTATCCTATATGATATTTTTATATGTATAGATATATAATGAAAGTTCCTAGATCTATATGGACCAATAACAGTGCTTTTAATTTTTTTAACTAAGGGCCTTGTCATAGGATATCCATGCATTATGAATATTTTATGAAGTAAATCTGAAAAAAAATACAAAAATACTGAAGAAAGAATGTTTGTGGTTACACACACACACACACACACACACACATATACATTAACACATAGATATATCTGATATATATCTGATATTTTCTGTATATATGAGACCGTGCTAAATTTTGTCAAGATTTTTTTCAAGTACAATATGTACTTGTAGTAGTTATGATGCCTAAGTTAGAACATTTTAGTTTTCAGTAGCTTATTTTAAACTTTTTATTTTGTCATAATTTCAGTCTTAAGAAATGTGGCAATAATAGACTTAAATTTTCTTCTTTGGTAGCAAATAACCTAAAATATTTTACCTTAAAATTAGAAATTTTTAATGCAGGTAACAAGAAAGTGTATCAGTCATCCAAATTTTTTGCAAGAAAATCTTATTTCTCTTGAAATTTAGAGATCAATTTATTACAATGAAAAGTTGTTTTACTCTTCATTTAAATTTATACATTTTGTTTACAGTCTACTTGAAAATATATTGACCCTATCCCTAAGTATATTCATGAGAATTTATTTATTTATTTATTTAGGACTAAAAATGAGCTCTATATGAAGCAAAAAAAAAAAAAAAAGTTCCATTTTCTTGGACATTTAACCAATATTAATGATGAAATTAGAAAACATTCATTGTTACCAAGGAATACTATATTTTACATGTCAAATATATTTTTCCTGAGAATTAAAATATGTGTATTTCTTTGGTTTTGATTAGAACATTAATTTTTTTCTTTCTCCAATAAAGCCTGAAAATGCTGATTCCATTTAAGTTGAGCCACCAAAGAAAACTTGGATTAGAGATGACTTTGTTAGAAGGGTGAATAGAGACATAAATTTAGTGATCAAAATTTTTGCTTGGTAGACATAAGCAGAAATAGTGGAATGGGAATTTGAAGATCAGCATTCTCACCCAAATTCTATCACTGAGATATAATAAAAGCTTGAAATATTACTCAATCTCATTTGACCTCAGTTTATTCATTAAGGGGTATTAGAGATAATCTCTCAGATTTCACCAGTTAAAATATCTACATAGTATAGAAAATCCAAATTTTAGAAAGTTTAGAAAATTTGATACATCTAAAAGAGGTATTGTAAGATTGAAAAGCCAAGAAAAGTGTTTTTGCAAGAAAAAGGTACAAATAAGAGATTCTTTAAGTAGAGTAAGTAACTCTTCCAAGGTTAGCCACCTAATCCTAGATACTAATGCTTTTTTTCATTATGGTAATAACACTTAACATGAGACCTGTTGTCTTAAAAACTTTTAAGGTACACAGTACAGTATTGTTAACTAATACATGATGTACAGCAGATCTCTTTAACTTATTCATCTTGTATAACTGAAACTTAGTACCTGTTGAAGAGCAAATCCCCATTTTTCCCTCCCTCTAACCCCTGGAAACCACTATTATACTCTCTGTTTCTATGAGCTTGACTATTTTAGATGTCTCATATAAGTGGAATCATGTAGTGTTTGTCCTGTGACATATTTATTTCTCTTAGCATGATTCTCTCCAGAGTCAAACATGTAGTTCATGTAACAACATTTCCTTCTTTTTTAAGGTTAAATAGTGTTCCATTGTATGCATATATCACATTTTCTTCATCCATTCACTTGTTGATGGACATTTAGGTTGTTCTCATATTTTGGCTACTCAAATAATTCTAGAGTGAATGTGAGAATACAGCTGTTTCTTTGAGATCCTGTTATCAGTTCTTTTGGATATATACCCAAGAGTGGGAAGATTAGATCACTTGGTAGTTCTAGTTTTAATTTTTTGAGGAACCTCCATACTGTTTTCCATAGTGGCAGCACTGTCTTACATTCAAATCAACAATGTACACAAGTACAACTTTCCCCACATTCTCACCTACACTTAGTATCTTTTGTTTTTCTGATAACACATATGAGGAGATTAGGGATAATGATTAGGGATGCCAAGCATATTTTCATAGGTCTGTTGGCCATTATATGTTTTCTTTGAAGAAATGCTTCAAGTCCTTGCACCATTTTGTTTCTGGATTGTAGGAGTTTTTGAAGTAGTCTGTTTTTGTTGTTGTTGTTTTTGTTTGGGGTTTTTGTTTGTTTGTGTTTGCTTTTGTTGACTGTTTTGATGATAAATCTAAGGAATTGCTGTCAAGAATAATATCATGATGTTTTTTCCCCTATGTTTTCTTTTAGGAGTTTCACAATTTCGAGTCTTATGTTTAGGTCTTTAATCCATTTTAAGCTCATTTTTTGTATATAGTATAAAATAGGGGTCTAATTTCATTCTTTTGAATGTGGATTTCCAATTTTTGAAACAAAATTTATTGGAGAATCTGTCATTTCCTCATGTGTATTTTTGGCACCTTCGTTAAAGATCAATTGACTCTATATGCATGGGTTTATGCACAAATGTGTGGAAATTTTGCAGTACACTCTTGAACAGCCAGTGGGTCAAAGAAGAACTCAAAAGGGAAATTAGAAAATGTCTCAAGATAAAAACACAAAATACCAGAACATATGGGATAGAGTAAAAGCAGTACTAAGAGGAAAGGCTGTAGAAGTAAACATGTGCATTAGAAAAGAAGAAAGATCTTAAATAAACAACCTAACTTTATAGCTCAAGGAATTAGAAAAAGAATAATCTAAGCCCAAAGCTAGCAGAAGGAAGAAATAATAAAGATTAGAAGAAATAAATGAAATATAGTACAAAAGTAAAGTACAAAAAATCAAAACTGACTTGCTTTTTGAAAAGATAACCAAATTTGAACAACCTTTTACTAGACTAGGAAAAAAACAAGCAAACAAAATAAGAAATGGAACAAGAAACATTTACAAGGGATGCTTCAGAAATAAAAAAAAATGATTATAAAGGACTATTATGAACAGTTATACACCAACATATCAGATAAACCAAAGAATGGATGAATTCCTAGAAACATACAGCCTACCAAGACTGTATCATGAAGAAATAAAAAATCTCAAGAGAGTAATAATGAGTTAGGAGTTTTAAGAAGTAATGAAAAACCTCCCAGCAAAGAAAAATCCAGGACCAGATGGCTTGTTGGTAAATTGTAATAAACATTTAAAGAAGAATTAACACCAATTCTTCCCAAAGTCTTCTAAAAAACAGAAAAGGAGGGAACACTTGCAAACTCATTTATATGAGGCCACCATTACTCTGATAACAAAATTAGGTAAAAACACTACAAAAAAAGAAAACTACCACTATCCTTGATGGATATTGATGAAAAATTCAACAGAATGCTAGTAAACTGAATTTAACAACACATTAAGAGGATCATACAGCACAATTAAGTGGGTTTAATACAAGGATATTCAACATATACAAACAAGTAATGTGATGTACAACACTAACAGAATGAATGGCAAAAATTATATAATCAATTCTGTAGCTACAGAAATACCATTGGACAACATTAAACATATTTTCATGGTAAAAACTCTTAATAAACTAGATATAGAAGGAATTTACCTCACCATAATAAAAGCCACATATGAAAAGCCCAAGCTGACATCATACTCAGCCTCGAAAACCTAAAGCTTTTCCTCTAAGATCTCTGTCAAGGCAAGGATGTCCACTCTAGCAACTCCTATTCAGCATTGTACTACAGGTCTTAGAGAAATTAGGCAAGAAAAATAAAAGGCATTTAAATCAGAACTGAAGAAACAAAATTACCTTTGTTTGTAGATAGCATGAACTTTTAAGGAGAAAACCCAAAAGACTCCACAAAAAAATTAATAGAACTAATGAATAGTCAGCTCACTTACTTACAGATATTAAAGGTAAACTGTAAAAAGAATCCTGACCTTAGATTCATTCTGGTACAGAAAATGTGACTTACTGAAGATCACACAACTTGTGGTGTTAGAACCCAAAACAGATGTCAGTGAGTTGACTTCTTTGTGCAGCATCAGCAACTGTAGTAGTAAAAGCAGTGGAAATGATAATGGCAAGCCTTCTGTTCTGTGACAGTCACTGTTTTTTTTTTTTTTTTTCAAAGACTTTATTTTATTTATTTGACAGACAGAGATCACAAGTAGGCAAAGAGGCGGGGGTGGGGAGGGAAGCAGTCTCTCTGCTTGAGCAGGGAGCCCAATGCAGGCCTGGATCCCAGGACCCTGGGATCATGACCCAAGCCAAAGGCAGAGGCTTTAACCCACTGAGCCATCCAGACACCCCCCCCCCCCAGCCACTGTTTTAAATACTTTATACACATTAACTAATCTAATGATCACAACAACCCTATGCAGTAGATTCAGTTATGTTCATTTCACAGATAGGGAAACTGAAGTACAGAGAAGTTATCTAAACAGACAACAAAGTTGGTAGGTTGTAGATTTGAATTTAAAAATGTAGGTACTCTGATTCAGAGTATATACTGGTTTGTTTCTTAAAAAGTGAAAAAAAAAGTAAGTTGCCATTTTGTTTCAAACATCACAAACATAGATCTTTTTTAAACTCATAAAAACAATTTTAAATGCACAACTAATATGTTTTGGGTCAGCTTGATAATTAGCACAGATAATGTAGTGTATACATATAGTTGACCCTTGAACAACATAGAAATTAGGGGCGCTGTCCCCCCTGCAGAGTTAAAAATCTACATGTAACCTTTGACTTCCCCAAAACTTACCTAGTAGTAGTCTGCTGTTAACTGGAAATCTTACCAGTAACATAAACAGTCAATTATAACATATTTTTGTATGTTATTTGTGTTACATACTTTATTCTTAAAATTAAGCTAGAAAAAAACGTTATTAGGAAAAACATAAGGAAGCAAAAATATATTTACAGAACTGTACTGTAAAAAATCTGCACATAAGTGGACCACATATTTCAAATCTGTTTTGTTCAAGCATCAACTATATTCATTTTTAAAGGCCACTTTCACTTATAAAGAAAATAGGGAATCAGTGCCTTCTTTTCTTTGCAATAGCCCTTAAGCCAAGCTCCTTTGCACTGTAGAAAACAACAAAGGGCCAATAGGCAGAGTTGTGAAATTGGGTATTTTTCAATAAAAAGAGATAACTGTGTTCTCTGAGAGTAAAAATAAAGCTAACAAAAAAATAGATCAATCCCCCGCTCTCCCTATACGAGTGAGGCACAAGCAGTTGTTTGCTGATAAATGTTTAGTAACTGTCTCTCAGGAAAAAAAAAAAAAAAAGTATGTGTTCTACACATAAGGTTATTATAAATTTTATATATAGAATGTATACCACAGTTTATGTGTAATAATAAATACACTATATTATTATTTTAAACTATTGTAAACTCAACAAAAGTACTAATGAACAAATTCAGTAAATTCATGAAATATAAAATGAGCTTATAAAAATCAATTGTGTTACTTTGTTTTGTTTCTTCTTAGTTCATTTTTTTAAAATTCCACATATAAGTGAAATTTATATGAGATATTTAGAAAAGCTTGTATCACACAGACTCTTAAGTACAGGGAATAAACTGATGGTTGCCCAAGGGGAGGTGGGTAGAAGGATGGGTGAAATAGATAAAGAGGATTAAGAGATATAACTTGCAGTTATAAAATAAATAGTCTTGGAGATAAAAAGTACAGTGTAGGATATTTGGTCAATAATACTATAATAATGTTTGGTGATAGTAACTGCATGCATTGTGGTGAGCACTGAATGATGTAGAGAATTGTTGAATCAATATGTTGTACACCTGAAACTAATATAACATTGTATGTCAACTGTATTTCAGTAAAAAAAAAAAAAAATCAGTTGTGTTCTCTAATAACAACCTATCTGAAGAAGGACATGAAGAAAATGATCCTATTTAACAATAGCATAAAAAAATAAAATACTTAAAAATAAACACAACCGACGAGGTAAAAGATAATGTATACAGAAAACCATAAAACATGGATGAAATAAATTAAAAAACAAATGGGAATCATTCTGTGTTCATGGATTGGAAGACTTAATATTGCTAAAATATCCCTACTGGCCAATCCAGAAGTCTCCAGATTCAGTGCAACCCATATCAAAATTTCAGTGACATTGTTTACTAATATAGAAAAAACTATTCTAATACTTAAATGTAACCATAAAAGACCCCAAAGAGACAAAACCATTTTAATGAAGAAGAACAAAGCGAAGAAATCAGTATTCTAATTTTAAAATATATTACAAAGCTACAGTAATTAAAACAATGTGGTGCTTGAATGGAAACAGACATACAGACAAGTAGAGCAGAATAGAGAGCCCAGAAACAATCCACACATTTATAGTCAACTGAGCTTTGAAAGGGGTGTCAGGAGTACACAATTAGGAAAAAATTGTCTCTTCAACAAATGGTGTTAGAAAAATAATATTCACATGCAAAAGAATGAAAATAGGCAATTAATTACCTTATCTTATCCTGTACACAAAAATCAACTTAAAATGGATTAAAGCCTAAAATGTAAGACCTAAAAATGTAAACCTAGAAGAAAATTTATGAGAAAATATTTATGATTTCAGTATAGATGATGCTTTTCTTGAATCTGACAACAAAAAGCGAAAGCAATAAAAGCAAAAATAGACCAGTGGTGCTACATGAAAAGATATTTTCACAGCAAAGAAAACAATCAACAGAGTGAAAGGCAATTTATGGAATGAGAGAAAATGCTTATAATCCAATTAGCTTTTAAAACTGGGACACCTGGGTGGCTCAGTGGGTTAAGCCTCTGCCTTCAGCTCAGGTCATGATCCTAGGGTCCTGGCTCTCTGCTCAAGCAGGGAGCCTGCTTTCTCCTCTCCCTCTCTGCCTGCCTCTCTGCCTACTTGTGATCTCTGTCTGTCAAATAAATAAATAAAATCTTTAAAGAAAACCAACAACAACATTTTTTAAGGAGCTAATATGTATACTGCAATGTAGATATCACTGAGGATGTAGAATGATAATGTGTGACCCTTTGAAATAATCTCATGAATACTAGCAATTGAAAGGATACAATGAATGGCATAAGAGATCATGTAAACTCCAGATGTCTATTTCATGCTGTAGTGTGGATTGTAATACAGCCATGGGTAATTTTTTTGTTTTTTTTTTTTTCTTCAAACTTTTAGGTAGAGACAGTCAATTATCATATGATTTCACTCACTTGTGGAACATAAGGAATAACATGGAGGACATCAGAAGAAGGAAAGGAAAAGTGAATTGGGGGAAATTGTAGGGGGAGACGAACCATGAGAGACTATGGACTCTGAGAAACAAACTGAGGGTTTGGGAGGGGAGGGGAGTGGGGGGTTGGGTGAGCCTGGTGGTGGGTATTAAGGAGGGCGCGTATTGCATGGAGCACTGGGTGTGATGTATAAACAATGAATCTTGGAACACTGCATCAAAAACTAATGGAAAAAAACCAGAAAACTAATGATGTATTTTATGGTGACTAACATAACACAATAAAAAATTAATTAGTTAATTTAAAAAATTCTGGTTTGTCAACACACAATATAATATTGGGTTTAGGAGTAGAATTCAGTGATTCATCACTTATATACAACACCCAGTGCTCATCACAAGTTCCCTCCTTAATACCCATTACCCATTTAGGACATCCCTGCTTTTTTTCAATTAGAATAACATGTTAAAAGTCTAGGACAAGGCTTGAACTATTCCCAGCTATGAAACAGAGTAGTGGCACTTTAAGGTCTGTGAAACACAGGTGGGAAATACTGTTTTGAGTGTAAAACAAATTGTTACTAACATTAGTATTTATTATACATATGTTAAAATTATTAATAGTGGTTTTATTAGAAGTAAAGAAATTGATAACATCTAAAGATTCTTACAATTTTAGAAAAATCAGTTTCTATTTTATATTGGGCATAATGTGATGTTTGCTCCCCCTATGTAAAACAGAATTCTTAAAAAGTATTCAAATCCGACAGTATGAGTACTATAAAAGTCCTCATTACAAATTATAAAAATTTGAAAAAGCCACAATAAATTTTCTAAAGAAAACAAAACAGTACAAAATGTAGAAATCCATGTTCTCACCTTAATAAAGAACATAAATAAATCCTCATTCCATGTTAGAATTCTTGCAATGTTTAGTAGTCATGCTGTGCAAAAACAAACATGCAAGCATGACTGATCAGGGAAAAAGACGAAAAAACAAAACAAAACAAATAAGACAAAACCCCAAGAAGTTCTGGTAGCCTGTATAGACGTTTAGTTCATAAAATCATGACATAGTTCATAAAATTTTCCATACATCATCACATTAAGAAAACACTGCAGCCTGCTACCCAAATTGCCACTAACCATCAAAATTACCTTCTTTGGGACTTCCCCCTTTTTGAAAGGACACTAATAATTATTTTAGTTTGACTTTACTGAGACTGGCATGTTTCAGTTGAGGATTTTGGAAAGGCTCACCCCAAGTATGTCATACTTTTCACTAGGTACTCCAACTCATATTTATTCATTTACCTAACCTATAGTTAATGTGTCCTACATGCTTGATATAGTTCTATTCTGAAGGTACAAACAGTAAATAAGTCACATAATTTTCCTTTCCTTAGTGGAGGTTTTATTCTTGTGGGAGAGATAGGCAATATGCAATATGTGATTTAGATGAAGATAAGTAGATACAAACACAGACAGGTGGTTGTGTATGTTACATCGAAGAATAAAGCATGTTAGAAGATAGAAGTTAGTAGGTAATAGGGAAGTGATGAATGAGAGAGCAGGCAGTATCAAAAGCACTATAGACCTAAATGTAAAATGCAAAACTATAAAATTCCTAGAAGATAATATAAGAGAAAATCTATATGACTATGGGTTTGCAGATGACTTTTTAGATACAAAATCAAAGGCACAATCCATGAAAGAAAAAAATGATTAGCTAGACTTCATTAAAACAAAAAAATCTGCTCTGTGAAAGACACTGTTTCGAGAACAAGACAAGGCACACTCTGAGAGAAAATATCCGGCAAAGACATATCTGATAAAGGACTGTTATCTAAAATATATGAAGAACTCTTAAAACTCAATAATCAGAGAAATAAGCCACCTGATTACAAAAATAAACCAACGACCTTAACAGATACCTCACCAAAGAAGGTAGTCAGCTGGCAAATAAAAATGTGAAAAAATGTTCCACATTATATGCCATCAGGGAAATGCAAATCAAAACAACACTGAGATACCACTACACGCCTATTAGAATGACCAAAATCTAAAACAGTGGCAACACAAAATGCTGGGGAGGGTATAGAGCTGTAGGAACTCTCATTCATTGCTAATGGGAATACAAAATGGTCATCATAAAAGCTATCATAAAAGACAGTTCGGAAGTTTCTTTTATATGTGTATGTTATATCTATATATATCTATAAATAGATGACACTCAAAAAGCTGTGAAAATATAAAGTATGTAACCGGATGGCCTGATGATTTTATGGAGATAAGTATATACATATATACCTGTGAAACCATCCCCACAATCTTTACCATAACATATCCATAACGTCCAAAAGTTTCCTCCCACTCTTTTAATGTATTATCACCATTTGTGTGATAAAATACATAAGATCCCCTCTTACCAATTTTTTTTTAAATATTTTATTTATTTGACAGAGAAAAATCACAACTAGGCAGAGAGGCAGGCAGAGAGAGAGGAGGAAGCAGGCTCCCTGCGGAGCAGAGAGCCAGATGCGGGGCCGGATCCCAGGACCCTGAGATCATGACCTGAGCTGAAGGCAGAGGCTTTAACCCACTGAGCCACCCAGCCGCCCCCCCCTTACCAATTTTTTAAGCATAAAATACTTGTCAGAAAACTAAACATACTCTTATCACATAATCCAGCCATTGCACTCCATGGTATTTTCTCAAATAAGGTGAAAATATTTGTCCTTGAAAAAACCTGCACATGAATGTTTATAGCATCTTTATTCATTATTGCCAAAATTTACAATCAACTAAAATGTCTTTTGGTAGGCGGATGGATAAATAATCTGTGGTACATCTAAACAATGTAATACCATTCAGTGCTTAAAAGAAATGAGCTCTCAAGACATGAAAAGACATAGAGGGATATTAAATGCATATAAGTAAATGAAAGAAGTCTGCCTGAAAAAGCTACCTATTTTATGATTTCAGATATATGACTCTGGAGACAGCGAAAAGATCAGTGGTAGCCAAACATAAAAAACATAGAGGAATTTTAGGGCAATGAAATTACTCTGTCTGATACTGTAATGGTCGATATATGTCATTATACATTTCTAAAAACCCATAGAATGTACACCACCAAGAGTGAAACCTAATATAAATTTTATGTTTTGGGCAATGACGATATATCAATTCAGGCTTACTAATTGTAACAAATATACTACTCTGGTGGTGGATGTTAACAAATGGGAGGAAAGGTATGCATGTGTGACTATAGGAGATAAATAGGAAATCTCTGCGCCTTCTCATCAATTTTTCTGTGAATCTAAAAGTGCTCTAAATATAAAATAGGTCTGCAAAGGTAAAATTTAAGCTGAGAAAATAATTTGAAATCAGCAATATGAAGTTCTAGAAGAATTGGATTATAGACAGAGGAAACAAGTTTGAAGCCTTGAAACTGTTATGATCTGTATAGTTAAATGTAGAAAGAAATCCAGTGTGACAATAGCGTGGTAGACAATTTTGCTACCACATGAAGGCAGGTAAGCAGTCAGAAACCAGATTATTAAAGCTAGGGAAAAGAAAAGTTATGTTAAATGTAACATCAGTATACTAGAAGATTCAGAGTAATGAAGGAACATGATTTCTGTGTTGAGAATGAGATGTTGGGTGGTGGTGAAAAATGAAGTAGGCAGCTTTCCCTGCATTTAGGGGGCTTTGGGATTTCCAAGTGAAAAGTAATGCTGATTGGACTTGTAGTGTAGAAGTGATAAAAATGGAGTGAAGTAGATCAATTCAAATGTTTTGGTGGTAGCCAGGCAGGACTCAACAATAGATAAGCATGGTGAAAAAGAAAGAATTATGAAAGACCCACCAGTTTTTGATTGAATCACAAGTTTAATGTCAGCATCATTTACTGAACTGGTGAAAACCTGGAGAAAACGGCTTTGGATGGAGAAAACAGGTTTGAGTTCTCTTTGGGACCTGTTAATTTTGAGATGTCTGGAAGACAGTCAAGCAGATGCTTTAACTTAATATTTAGACAAATGCTTTTGGAACTTAGTGGAAAAATCACTAGGTTTCAGCAGAAAAAGAATGATGTATAAAGCCATGGGAATAGAATGGAATAATTTTAGAGAAATATATAGACAGAAAAGAAGGGTTAGGATAAAAAGGCACTGCGATTGGAACTCCAAAAGGTTGGGGGGACCTTCATGCATTTCAGTAGAATAATAAAGTTAGGAGCTCAGTTATTCTAACTCTATACATTAAATTTTAATCTAAAACTTGATTTTTGAATATCATATTAGAAAATAATCTAAGAGCTTTTTTTAGAGAAATAAGGGCTTTTAAGTGAATCCCTAAATCCTTAGAAAGATGCTAACATTTCCAGAAAATTTTGAAAATCTGACTATATAATTTTACTTAAAAGCAGAGAGAAAGGAAGAATGAGTTCTTGCAAGAGGGAGAGAATATTGGGGCAGGATTTGACTCTGTCATTATAGCTGATTCAGATCTGCTGAATCAGATTGAGGTAGGGCCACCTCAAAGACCGTAAGTTACAAATGGCCATGAATCCTTCAGGAGTTGATGTAGGGTAACAGGGGCCAATGTTTTAAGAGCAGGTAACAATTATACTTCATTATTCATATAAATCTAGTTCTTAAAAACATGTGGAACTAGGAGTATCAAGGAGAAGCTTTATTTTACACCCAGAATTTATATTGGGAGAGATGAAAGGGAGAGAAAATCACTTAGCAAGTTCTGCAACGATGTTGAGTTTATCTGAGAGAATATTAAAGAGATTTAATTGCTACTAATTGGATATTTGAAGAGTTTTGTATTTGGCTTTATGTTTTTCTTTTTTTTCTCTTCACATTAATAGGACTTATGGATCGCAAGAGAGTTTAATATAGTTATAAAGATATAAAATAAATGGTTTTCACATCTAAATAATATGTAGATGCTTTCACTCTGTTAGACTCTGTTGAATGCTGGTGAATTTGGTTTTGCATATGTATTAGCAATTTACCAGGCATCTCTTTAATATGCCTTGTTTCAATTTACATGTGTTGGTAATTTGGAAAATTTTGATTTACATCCTGTCTTAAATGGAGGGAACTTGGCTACTATTTTCTGTTTGAGGAGAAAAAAATCTCTTGATAAGTAAGTAGTTGTTAAAATTAATGTGTATCATAAATCAGTCTCCTCTCTCATGATAAACAGTTCTACTTAACTTTTTCATTGATACTTTTAAAGTCTTCATTCTAAGGTATTCTCACCAAATTCATCAGTAATTTCTTGTTAATGAGAAAGCCCAAAGTAAATGCTACTGCATTTTGCCAAATTCCAGTAAAAACATAGTGAGCAGATTCCACAGACTTTTATAAGAATGGCAGGTTTTAATTCAAACTTTAAATTGACTCAATTATTATTTAATCCAATTTGGCTTATTATTAAACAAAACTAACTTACCAAGTGTGTTTATCTTGGCTTGGAAGTGGAACATTCAACATCCATCAACCTGGTTGTGGCTGTTTATACTTCAGGGATGGTGGTATAGGTTCACAAGGAAATCATATTTTCTTTCTTTCTTTTTCTTTCTTTTTTAAGAAATGCTACCTTCAATTTGTATTTATTTGCAAGTGCAGTTTCTGAAATTTTTTTGACTTTCTCTCATTACACCTATGGTATTTCAATCTGTGGATGCAGCTTCAGACTGTTTGATTCTGTAGATTGAACATCTGCCTCCTTGGATTATTTTGAAGTCTTTATTTTTTATTACTGTTTTTTTATCCACAGATCCAGTGTCATTAACTTCTACATCCTGATTTGAATATTCTTCTTTGAACCTTTCTAGGGATCTTTCATTGAATCTTTCATATCCCCAAACTTAGCATAGGTATCCTCCAAGTCCTTCAATGATTCATCTCTTTTAATTTTTCATATCTTTCTTATATTTTATGATGCTTTTCTGGGTCTTGCTTTATATTCTTTTTTGCCCCATTTAAAAAATTATTTGATTAATTCTTTGAATTCCCTTGTCACTCATATTCAGTTTCAGACTACTAAAATTGTTTATCAAATGCTTTTGAATTATTATTCAAGGTTTATTTGCCCTTCTTGGCATCCTTCTTGACATCCTTCTTGGCATCCTTCTTGGCATCCTTCTTGGCATCCTTCTTGGCATCTTTCTTGGCACCATCCTTTGATTCAGTATCTGTCCCACTGGCCTTCTTTTCATCTTTCTTACCTTTTTTACTCCCCTTTTTCTTTGCATCTTTCTTGTCTTTCGATTGGTCATCTTTCTCTCCTGTTTTTTTTGTATCTTTTTTCCCATCCTTATCCTTCTTTGCATCTTCAGATTCTGTAGACCCTTTGTCTTTCTTTGAAGCTTTCTTGTCTTTCTTGGCATCTTTCTTTTCAGCTTCAGATTCTGTACCTGACTCCTTGCCCTTCTTTGAGGCTCTCTTCTCTTGCTTGGCATCTTTCTTTTCATCTTCAGATTCTGCACCTGACCCCTTGCCCTTCTTTGGGGCTTTCTTCTCTTTCTTGGCGTCTTTCTTTTCATCTTCAGATTCTGCACCTGATCCCTTGTCCTTCTTTGAGGCTCTCTTCTCTTTCTTGTCATCTTTCTTTTCAGTTTCAGATTCTGCACCTGACTCCTTGCCCTTTGCTTTCTTCTCTTTCTTGGCATCTTTCTTTTCACCTTCAGATTCTGTACCTGACTCCTTGCCTTTCTTGGCTTTTTTCTCTTTCTTGGCATCTTTCTGTTCAGCTTCAGGTTCTGCACCTGACCCCTTACCCTTAATTGAGGCTTTCTTCTCTTTCTTGGAATCTTTCTTTTCATCTTCAGATTCTGCCCCTGACTCTTTGCCCTTCTTTGGGGCTTTCTTCTCTTTCTTGTCATCTTTCTTTTCGGCTTCAGGTTCTGCACCTGACTCCTTGCCCTTTGCTTTCTTCTCTTTCTTGTCATCTTTCTTTTCGGCTTCAGGTTCTGCACCTGACTCCTTGCCCTTTGCTTTCTTCTCTTTCTTAGCATCTTTCTTTTCATCTTCAGATTCTGTACCTGACTCCTTGCCTTTCTTGGTTTTTTTCTCTTTCTTGGCATCTTTCTTTTCATCTTCAGATTCTGTACCTGACTCCTTGCCCTTCTTTGGGGCTTTCTTCTCTTTCTTGGCATCTTTCTGTTCAGTTTCAGATTCTGTACCTGATTCCTTGCCCTTTGCTTTTTTCTCTTTCTTGGCATCTTTCTTTTCATCTCCAGATTCTGTACCTGACTCCTTGTCCTTCTTTGAGGCTCTCTTCTCTTTCTTGTCATCTTTCTGTTCATCTTCAGATTCTGTACCTGACTCCTTGTCCTTCTTTGAGGCTCTCTTCTCTTTCTTGACATCTTTCTGTTCATCTTCAGATTCTGTACCTGACTTCTTGTCCTTCTTTGAGGCTCTCTTCTCTTTCTTGGCATCTTTCTTTTCATCTTCAGATTCTGTACCTGACTCCTTGTCCTTCTTTGAGACTTTTTTCTCTTTCTTGACATCTTTCTGTTCATCTTCAGATTCTGTACCTGACTCCTTGTCCTTCTTTGAGGCTTTCTTCTCTTTCTTGACATCTTTCTGTTCATCTTCAGATTCTGTACCTGACTCCTTGTCCTTCTTTGAGGCTTTCTTCTCTTTCTTGACATCTTTCTGTTCATCTTCAGATTCTGTACCTGACTCTTTGCCCTCCTTTGAAGCTTTTCTTTCTTTTTTGGCATCTGTTTTTGCAACATCTTTTTCATCTCTAGTTCCTGTTTCTATATCCTTATCGTTCTTTGACTCTTTCTTAGTTATTTTTGGCTCCTTTAAAGCTGTGGGTTCTGTTTCTGATTCTGATATGTCCTTCGTGCCTTCTTGCTTGTCTTCTTTACCTTTCTTAGGTGTTTCTGGATATACAGGTTTTTCTACATCTGCTACCTTAGTATCTTCCTTTGGCTGATGGGTTGGTTTATATGGACGCTGCCTCCTGGCAGCTAAATAATCAGATGGTCTCTCAGAAATTCTCATTAAAGAACTGTGCATCCATAACGGTCGCTTAGAAACTTCTTTTATTTTTTCTGAATCATATATCTGGAATATTGGTTAGAATAAGAAAGAACAATTTGTATGTTACATAGCTTTTATTACCACATACCAAATGCATTTTAACTTCAACCATTAAAAGATTTTAGGTTTTGATAAATAGTGGATAAATTGTAGATGTCATAGTTTATTCTGCTTTTCCAATTTCATTCTTTTTTGAACTAATGGTTAGTCATGTCTCATTGTGGGCCTTATTTCAATTTAGAGGATCTTCATAATTCCCTCAAGATACTATGTTAAAATTGATAGTGAGGCCTAACTAATGACATATCAGAATCTTTCTTCACAATCAGAAAAGGCCTTCCCCCACCTTGGTGTTCTCAAGAATTCTTAGAATATCTGCCCCCCACCCCCCAAAAAAAGAATATCTGGCCCACTTTCCATTCCTAGGATAACTCAGAAACTAAGTGTAATAGTTTCATGTTCAGGCATGTCCTGGTCTCTATTATCACATTCAAGGTCTCTGGAATTTGAAATGCTACCTGTAGTTAAAAGAAAGACCTGAAATTCTGACTTAACAAAATATAAATTGAATATTATCAGATAGGACACTACAATAATAAAAGCTGTAGCATTTGGTGCACATAACTTTGTGCAGAATGGTGCATTTTTTTTCAACTTCTAACCAAGTGCTTACAAAATCTCAAGTGCAAAAGTAACAAACTTTGGAGGTGATGTTAAAGAACAATGGAAAAATAAATTGAATAAAGAAAGAAAGGAAAAGCACAGAGTGTGAAATGACAGAATAAGCTAGGATCACTACTAATTGGAAATATTCCCTAAAATTAGCAAGAGTTGATGGTAGTTTTATCTTGTGAAACTTTTTTTAAAAACTTCTCATATCCCATGATGACTCTGGAAACATTGAGAAATACTTCTAATATTCAGAATCCTGAATGCTACATTACAGAAAATGAGGAAGCTTTCAAACTTTATCAAGATATAATATAATCCCATGACTCTAATGAGGGAGTTTCCCCAGCTGAAGGATATTTTCTGAATGTTCATACCAACTGTAACATTAGGATCTCCAGAATTTTGTGCTTCTTGGACACATATTTTCTATAGTGTGATGTTACTAAAGAAATATGAAATAAGGTTACAAGGTTTATACGATGAAATGCAAATAAAAATATCTACTTCCTTCATGTAGTAGAATTTGAATTACCTTTAACTGTGCTCTCCAATATGGTATTTAAAAGCCACAAGTGAATTGAATTGAATTGAGATATAAAATTCAATTCCTCAGTTGCACTAGCCTTATTTTATTTTGTCTTTTTAAGATTTTATTTATCTATTTGACAGAGAGAGAGAAATCACAAGTAGGCAGAGAGGCAGGCAGAGAGAGAGGGAGAAGCAGGCTCCCTGCTGAGCAGAGAGCCTGATGCGGGGCTAGAGTTCAGGACCCCGAGATCATGACCTGAGCTGAAGGGAGAGGCTTAACCCACTGAGCCACCCAGGCACCCCAACACTAGCGTCATTTTAAATGTTCCAACAGCCACATTGGAATGCAAAGCCATAAAATATTTCTATCATCACAGAAATCCCATTGGTCAGTGCTGATCTGTAGCCCATACAGCTATAAAATATGATTTCACAAGTTTAGCACTAGTAAAATTACATGATCCTTCCAATACTCACAGGAACTGCATTGTCTTGTAGTTGGGATGGTTTTGATCTTCTTTTTTTTCCTGGCCTTGGTGGTTTGGGAAATCTCAGGGCAAAGTGTTGCTGATTCCATGATTTTTTGCTTAATTCACTGACTAAAATAGGAAGACATTAAATGTTTTCGAGTAAGTAAAATTTCATCATAACTAAAGTGACAGTAAGATAATAGATTTCATGAATGAACAAATGATACAAATTATGGCTTCATTCATTTAGTTATGTTTGAAATTCTCTATCAATATATGAAAATAAAAATTTATTTTCTATTTTGATCAGTTTTACAGAAAACTATATAGTTATTATGAAACTAATATGGTCTGTAACATAAATGCAAAAAAGATCTTTACTGCTTTCTCTTAATCTTCTATCTCTCCCAGTCTAGACTTTTGCTTTAGATTCTTTTGGTTAGAATACAGTTTTTTTTGAGATCAGAAAACATGATAACTACACTTCAGTAGCCTCGAAAATACGTAGCACAGACAGTACTTGTTTTAAAATATTCAATAAATATATGATTGATTCTAAATGTTACTGATTAAGCTTCCTTTAGTAATTTTCCAAGGTACAGGAGTAAATGTTATACACAAAGAAACTGCACTGTTGTTATAAGTGGCATATTAATGAAGTAAACTATAAATACAGAGTACCTACAGAATTGGTACTGTGAGGGAAAAGTTTCCTGGAAACTATAAGGAAATGGTTAAAAATAAAATAGTTAAAAGATATTTGGGGTACCAGTGGGAGTGAGAGAGATTTTTCATTTCATTTAAACATGTGCAGTACAATACTTTGTGTAAGAGATAATATCCTTTCTTGTGTATCTCCTAAAAACAGGATCAATGAGAACATACACAGAATGAAAGGCATATTTAAGCTCAATATATGAGGGAAATTGTTGGGTATATGAATTCCTGCAACATCAAATTGGTGAATTTTTATAAGGGAGATGTGTCTGTCATGAATGTAGTAGAAGTCATTGCAGACATGGGTGAATTGTTTATCCAGTTTCTACACTATTTTTCCAATGTAAGAGTATCTGATTGTGTGATTTCTAACATGTATGATTTCTAACATAACACCTTTATGTTGCTGAATATATTGCTTAAACTTTGTTGGATTCAAAACCAAAGTATCTTTAGAAAATGTTTGCCAAGTCCATGAGAAAGTTGATTTTTAATAATATTCCGTGAGCTACTTACTGCTTTATCACCTTGAATAGAGGATAATAATCATTTATCCTTAAAAGTAATCTTAATCTGGGGTGCATGGGTGGCTCAGTCGGTTAAGTGGCTGCCTTTAACTCAGGTCGTGATCCCAGGGTCCTGGGATGGAGCCCCACATCAGGCCACCTGCTCAGTGGAGAGCCTGCTTCTCCTTTTCCCTCTGCCTGCTGCTCGGCCTACTTGTGCTCCCTCTCTCTATCTCTCTGTCAAATAAATAAATAAAATCTTAAAAACAAAAGTAATCCTAATCCTAAAATTAATCATATTTCAAAAATAAATATTGAATTTTTTCTTACCTGGAATGTAGTTATCATATGTTCCAAAGTTTATTTTTTGGCTATTAAAATAAGAGGGAAATGTTTTAGTTAATTTATATAAAATCACTGTATTTAATGATCATTATTGTAGTGATCAAGTGTAAGCATTTGCCATCATCAACTAGAGAAATATTTTGAATTCTCAGATCTCTACTATTATGTAAGATTACTTGATCCTAGAAAAAACAGAGATGAGTAAATGTGTGTTTTTAGCACAAACTTCAACATAACTAAAATAGAAACATTTAAAAAATTATCAAATTGCCATATGTGAAATAAAGACTTAAAAAAAAAACTGTGAATTCATGGTTGAATTATTTTTCTCTATATCATGTTCCAAATTTTCTTGCAATTGAATTTTGGCAAAGACATCACTTTAAAAGCATTGCTTAAGCAAAATGAGATTCTCAAAATATTCTCAAATTTAAGCAAAACCAGATCATTCAATGGCATACCTTTATGTCTGTGAATGAGTGTGTGTTTTGTATATGTGTCTATGTCTGTCATCGTGCACAGTAAGTGTTGATACAGATTCTAATTTTTTTTTAAATTTTTGTTCTCTAGGAATGCTGAGAAATAAAACTATGTTGTAAGGTATTTTTCATTTAAAAGTTTCCATTTGCTTTAGTACTATATGAACTTGTTTATTTTCACAAACAGAAATTTTATAATCTCATTTTATTGATTTGTAATGGAGACATATATTAAGATCTGATAGAGAATTATTATTTTACAACATCCCATTATATTACAGAAATAAAGCCCTGTTGATCATGTGAGTTTTGGGCTTACACACACACAGAAATACACATGCTCACATAGTATTTTACTTATTTTGACATTACGTAAGTATTAAGAAAGAAGTACATTGTAGAATCTAAACAAACAAACAAAACCCAAGCAAATAAACAAAAAGCAGAACCAGATCCAGGAACAGAGAGAAGTGATGGTTGCTGGGGGGGGGGGGGGCAGTGAAGGGGAGTAGAAGATAGAGGCTTTCAGTTATAGAATGACTAAGGCATGAGAATAAAAGGCACAGCATAGGGAATATAGGCAATGATACTGTAATAGTGTATGTTGACAAATGGTAGGTACACTTGTGGTGAGTATAGCATAATGTATAAAGAAGCCTAATTGTTATGTTGTACAACTGAAATTAATATAACATTGTCAACTATACTCAAATTGAAAAAAAATTGAGGAATAAAGTACATTAAAATACATACCTTGATATCTTTATTTAGGCTCTATTTCTCAACACAATACTTGGCACGTTTTTGTCACTCTATAAACATTGAATGATTTTGGTGCACCTGGGTGGCATAGTCAGTTAGGCCTCCTGACTCTTGGTTTCAGCTAAGGTTGTGATCTCATGGTCATGGGATCCAGCTCCACATGGGGCTCCATGCTCAGTGGATAGTCTGCTTAGGACTCTTTCTCCCTCTCCCTCACCCACTGACCCCCTGATCTCCCCTCAAATAAATAAATAAATCTTTTTAAAAATGGGAGCATCTGGGTGGCTTAGTCAGTTGAGCAACTGGCTTTTGATTTTGGCTGGAGTCATGATCTTGGGGTCTTGGCATTGAACCCTGCTTTGGGATTCTGGCTTATGCTCTCTTTCTCTCTCAAATGAAGAAATCTTTTTAAAAAATTAAGTGATTTTAATTGAATAAAATTTGGGATATATTGACCAAAATGTTGTCTAGTCCAGTGGTTTTTAAAAATTTTTATTTAAATTCCAGTTAGTTAACATATGGAATAATATTAATTTCGTGTGTATAATATGATTCCACACTTCCCTACAACACCCAGTACTCATTATAAGTGCCCTCCTTAATCCCCATAACTTATTTAACCCATTACCCCACCCACCTCCCCTCTGGTAACCATTAATTTGTTCTGTTTTGTCTGTTTCTTGGTTTGCCTCTCTTTCTCTTTCTCTCTTTGCTTTTTTTTTCCTTAAATCCACATATGAGTGAAATCATATGGTATTTTTCTTTCTCTGAATGACTCATTTCACCTAAGCATAATACTTTCTAGCTCCATTCACACAGTTGTTGTTTTTTAGCTGAGAGCATGCATTAAAATTATTTGCCCTACCTTATCTAAATCTCTAGGTTTGGATCTAGCCAATATACATTTATAAACCCCTGAAAAATTTTTGATGTGCAATCATGGTTATGAATATCTCTGTTTTAAATACTCTGAAAGAGGAAACATTTCAAGTTCATGAAACAATATTATTAAATTTGAGATTTAAAATATTATACATAGGCAGGATCCATTCATTCCTTATATAATCCGTAGGGCATGTTCTTCAATCACCAAACAACTGAATTAGAAGTCAAAAATAAAAGTATGTAGAAAATACCCAAATATTTTTTTAAAAAATAGTTCTTTCTAAATAACCAGTGGTCAAACCGAAATCACAACTCATGCTTATAAAAAAGAAGCAAATAAATAATAACATAGGATCAAAAATTATGGAATAATGCAAAAAAGTTCAGAGAAGAACTTATAGCTTTAATGTCTTATATTAAAAAGTTTAAAATTGTTTTTCTTTAAAGATTTTATTTAATTGAGAGAAAGAGAGAGGATGAGCTGGGGGTAGAGGTAGAGAGGGAGAAACACACTCCCCACTAAATACGGAGTGCAACATGGGGCTTGATTCCAGGACCCCCAGATCGTGACCTGTGCTAAAGGCAAACACATAACCAACTGAGCCACCCAGGCACCCCTAAAACAGTGTTTTTTTGTTTGTCTTTTCAGATTTTATTTATTTATTTGACAGAGAGATAGTAAGCATAAGAAGAGGGAGTGAGAGAGGGAGAATCAGGCTTCCCTGTGAGCATGGAGCAGGATGTGGGAGTGGATCACAGGATGCTGTGATCATGACCTGAGCCAGAGACAGCTGCTTAACCAACTGAGCCACCCAGATGACCCTAAAACAGTGTTTTAAATCCTTGCTTTAAAATCAGGAAAATATCAAAATAAATTCAAAGTTAGAATAAACAATAAATCTTTAAGACAGAATCAAAGTGAAAAAAAAATTAGAGTAAAAAATCCCTAATTTGATTTTTGTAAAAATTATTAAAATTTATTAACTTCTAGAAGAACTGATAAAGAGAAAACACAAATTACCAATATCAGGACTGATGCAAGTTTTATAATTACATAGATTTTAAAGCATAATGGGGAATATTATTAATAATTTTATAGCAATAAATTCAGCAACTTGAGTGAAATAGATGAGTTCCATGTAAAACTAATTTAGCAAAACAGACACATGATTAAATAATAAATAAATAAACTAGATAATAAATAATAATAATAATATAATAATAATATATAATAAATATAATAATATATAATAAATAATAATAATAAATAAACTAGACTCATAGTTATTAAATAACATCCATCCATTATCAAAAATTATCAAAAATCTTCCCTGAAAGAAAAGCACAGACCCCAGTTTTACTGATAATTTTTTTAAAATTAAGGAAAACTAATAAATCTACACAAATTTTTCAGAAACAAGGAAGAAGAGGATGTTTCAACTCATTTTTGAGACCAATATAAATAACTCTGAAACCAAAACTTCTTAAAGACATTACCAGAAATGAGTATTATAGACCAATACCTTGCAATAACACAGACACAAAAATTCCTTAACTTCTTAAGTAATCTTACTGAACAATAATATAAAATGGCAGACATCATGGTTATTGAGATTTACTTTGTGGAATGTAAGATTAGTTTAACATATGTAAATCAACCCATATAATCACTGCAAATAACAAAATTCATCTGATCATTTCAAGATGCGCAGAATTTTTGAAAAAATAACATTCATAATTAAAAACTCTGAGAAAACTAGAGAGAGAAGACATCTTTCTCAAATGGATAAAGTGTCTTCAGGCAATACTCGCTTCCTTTCATATGAAACAGAAGGAGATACCACATTGTTGAGAGTCCTTATCCTTTGAATTTATTATACATTTTAAAATGTACCAGAGATATAGTTGAAGGCAAGAGTAAGGACTGGTGTATTGTGTACTAAGATTATATTTTTTCAGACTAAGAAAAAAAAAAAAACAACTCAAAAATGCAGCTACATGTTAACTCCTTTAAAGGAAAAAAAAACAAAAAACAAAAAACAAACAAAAAACCCCACCTTTTCCAGTAGTAATATAAAAATAGATTTTTGCCCTAAAAAAGAAAGTCCCCGATGTCTCCCTACATTATGATCTCAAATGTTTATTTAGGAAAACCTAAACCCAGCTCCCTTTCTACATCATGAATACATGACATTCCACAATGTTAACGGGTACCTTTTTTACTTAAAGCTCACTCATATATGGAATCTAAAACACAATGCAGAATCAGACCTATAAATACAGAGCACAAACTGATACTGTCAGATGGGAGGAGGATTGAATGGATGGGCAAAATGAGTGAACGGGAGTGAGACATACAGGATTCCAGTTAAGGAATAAATAAGTCATGAAATGAAAGGTACAGCATAGAAAATATAGGGGCGCCTGGGTGGCTCAGTGGGTTGAGGCCTCTGCCTTCAGCTTGGGTCATGATTCCAGGGTCCTGGGATCGAGCCCCGCATTGGGCTCTCTGCTCGGCGGGGAGCCTGCTTCCTCCTCTCTCTCTGCCTGCCTCTCTGCCTACTTGTGATCTCTGTCAAATAAATAAATAAAATCTTAAAAAAAAAAAAAGAAAAAGAAAATATAGTCAGTGATGCTATAATACTATTCGTTGTATGGTGACACATAGCAGCTATACTTGTTGGGGGCAAAGCTCAGTGTATAAACTTGTCCAATCATTATGTTGTACACCTGAAACTATGTCAACTATGCTCAAATAAAAACAATTTTTAAAAGAATAAAAAAGAATCCTGAGATTTAAAAAAAAAAAAAAAAAGGCTCAGAGATGCTGAGATTAATATTGAATTATTTGGATGTGTGCACTGTACCTGAAAACAGATTCTGTGGCATCTGTTTTCCATTTCACCTTGGTTAAGATGAAGTATTAGTTACATATATAGATATATAGAGAGAGATCTATATATATATAAAACTATATATATATATAGTTTTATATATATAGATAGATATAGATAGATATCTATATATAGATATCTATCTAGATAGATAGATATAGATATAGATATAGATATAGATATATCTATATAGATATATAGATATAGATAGATAGATAGATAGATAGATAGATATAGATATCTCCAGAGACCTTAATTCAGAAACTAGTTATATCCACAAAGAACAACCTGGGACGCCTGGGTGGCTCAGTAGGTTAAAGCCTCTGCCTTCGGCTCAGGTCATGATCCCAGGGTCCTGGGATCAAGCCCCACATCGGGCCCTCTTCTTGGCAGGGAGTCTCCTTCCTCCTCTCTCTTTCTGCCTGCCTCTCTGCCTACTTGTAATCTCTGTCAAATAAATAAATTAAAAAAAAGAACAACCTTCAATATTGTCAAGATGGCAGAGGAGTAGCAGGTTGAGATGACATTAGGTAGCAGGAGATCAGCTAGAGAGTTTATCAAACCATTCCGAACACCTACAAATCCAACAGGAGATTGAAGAGAAGAAGAGCAGCAATTCTAGAAACAAAATCTATCACTTTTTGAAAGGTAGTACCTGCAAAGAAGTGAATCCAAAGCAATAGGAAGATAGACTGCAAGGGGAGGGGCCGGCTCCCAGCAAGTGGTGGAGCAATGGAGCATAAAATCAGAACTTTTAAAAGTTTGCTCCACTGAGGGACATGGCTCCTAAGGCTAAGCAGGGGTGGAGGCCTCGCAGGGACAGCGGGGTCTCAGGTCCTGCAGGGTCACCGAAGGATCAGAGGTGTCTGAATATCACAGAGCTCACAGGTATTAGAGCAGGGAAGCCGGTTACAGAGAAAGAGCCAAGGAGTGAGCTCTCAGCTTGGGGTTACCTTAAACTGTGATCCGTGGCACAGTCAGACCTCTGCTCTTTGAGCAGGGACCCCACAAGTGGCAGATCTGGGGAAACCTCCCTGGAAGAGCAGCAGTGATCTGCTGGGTTGGAGACTCCAGGCAGGTTTGTGTGCCAGAGACAGAGACGCACAGTCACAGGCTGGGTGAGCTCGGCACGTGGCCGGAAGCCAGGGAGACAGGAGTGATTGAGTGCTTTTCTCCGAGGGTGCACTGAGGAGTGGGGCCCCAATCCCTCCACTCCTGCAGGCCAGAGATTGGGAGGCTGCCATTTTCATTTCCTCCTCCAGAACTCTACGGAAAGTGTTTGGGGAGCAGAAACTCCTGAGAGCGAACCAGAGCAGATTACTTAGCCCAGCCCCTGGCAAGGATGGTGCAATTCCACCTTGGGCAAAGACACTTGAGAATCATTACAACAGGACCCTCCCCTGGAAGATCAGCAAGAAACCCAGCCAAGACCAAGCTCTCTTCTCAAGGAGAACAGCAGAATTCCAGAGGAGGAGAAAGCAAAGCATGGAATTCATGGCTTTCTCCCCAAGATTCTTTAGTCTTGCAAAGTTAAATTTTTTTTTAATTTTATGTTTTATCTAATTTTTTTTAGTTTTTCCTCTTTTAACGTTTTTTAATGAGTTTATCTTAACAATACCTTTCATTTAAAAAAATGTTTTTTAACATTTGTTATTATACTCATATTTATCCTTCATTGTATTTAACTTTATTTTTTGTATACACATAGGGTTTTTTCTTCTAAAAAATTTTGGGATACAACTTCTTCTAATAGATCAAAATATACTCTAAATCTAGTACAGGCCTTTGTTCCAGTCTCCAGCCTGAGCAAATTCTCTACAATTTCTTTTTCTTTTTTTCCCAACCAACTTATCACCTTCTTTTTTAGATTTTTTTTAAAATTTTCATCCTTACAGTCATATTCCATCCCTTCATTGTGTTTACCCATATTTGTGTGTGTGTGTGTGTGTGTGTGTGTGTGTGTGTATTTCATTCTTAAAGTTTTGGAAGGTAGTTTCTTCTAAGAGACTAAAGTACTCCCAAAATTAAGTGGGTGGCTCTGTTCCATTCACCAGTCTAACATCTATATTTTCCTTTGTCATTTTTTCCTTTTTTAAAATAATTTTTTGAACTTCTTTTTACCCCCTTTCTTCTGCCCATGATTTGGGGTCTCTTCTGATTTGGTTAATGCACATTTTTCTGGGGTCTTTGCCACCCTTTTAGTATTTTCTCTCATTCATATATTCTTTTTTTTTTTTTTAAAGATTTTATTTATTTATTTGACACAGAGAGAGAGATCACAAGTAGGCAGGGCAGCAGGCAGAGACAGGGGGGAAGCAGGCTCCCTGCTGAGCAGAGAGCCTGATGTGGGGCTCGATCCCAGGACCCTGGGATCATGACCTGAGCCAAAGGCAGAGGCTTTAACCCACTGAGCCACCCAGGCGCCCCATCTCATTCATATATTCTTATCTGGATAAAATGACAAGGCAGAAAAACTCACAACAACAACAACAACAACAAAACCAAGAGGCAGTACCAAAAGCTAAGGACCTAATCAATACAGACATTGGTAATATGTCAGATCCAGAGTTCAGAATGATGATTCTCAAGGTGATAGGCCTCAAAAGAGGCATCGAAGATACTAGAGAAACCTTGCCTGGAGAAATACAAGCCCTTTCTGGAGATATAAAAGAACTAAAATCTAACCAAGCTGAAATCAAAAAAGCTATTAATGATGTGCAATAAAAAATGGAGGCTCTTACTGCTAGGATAAATGAAGCAGAAGAGAGAATTAGTGATATTGAAGACCAAATGACAGAGAATAAAGAAGCTGAGCAAAAGAGAGACAAACAACTCCTGGGCCACGAGGGGAAAATTCAAGAGATAAGTGATACCATAAGATAAAACAACATTAGAATAATTGGAATTCCAGAAGTAGAAAGAGAGAAGGGAGCAGAAGGTATATTGGAGGGAATTGTTGTAGAGAATTTACCTAATATGGCAAAGGGAACAAGCATCAAAATCCAGGAGGCACAGAGAACCCCCCTCAAAATCAATATGAATAGGTCTACACTCCACCATCTAATAGTAAAACTTACAAGTCTTAGTGACAAAGAGAAAATCCTGAAAGCAGCCTGGGATAAGAAGTCTGTAACATACAATGGTAAAAATATTAGATTGGCAGCAGACTTATCCACAGAGACTGGCAGGCCAGAAAGAACTGGCATGAGGTATTCAGAGCACTAAATGAGAAAACTATGCTGCCAAGAATACTATATCCAGCTAGGCTATCATTGAAAATAGAAGGAGAGATAAAAAGCTTCCAGGACAAACAAAAACTAAAAGAATTTGTAAACACCAAACCAGCACTACAGGAAATATTGAAAGGGGTCCTCTAAGCAAAGAGAGAGCCTAAAAGTAGTAGACCAGAAAGGAACAGAGACAATATACAGTAACAGTCACCTTACAGGCAATACAATGGCACTAAATTCATCTCTCTCAATAGTTACCCTGAATGTAAGTGGGCTAAATGCCCCAATCAAAAGACACAGGGTATCAGAATGGGGAAAAAACAAACAAACAAACAAACAAACAAAAAACCCCATAAATATGCTTTCTACAAGAAACTCATTTTAGACCCAAAGACACCTCCAGAATTAAAGTGATGGGGTGGAAAACAAAGTACCATGCTAATGGACATCAGAAGAAAGCTGGGGTGGCAATCCTTATATCAGATCAATTAGATTTTAAGCCAAAGACTATAATAAGAGATAAGGAAGGACACTCTATCATAGTCAAAGTGTCTGTCCAACAGGAAGATAGAAAAATTTTAAATATCTATGCCCCTAACGTGGGAGAAGTCAACTATATAAACCAATTAATAACAAAATCAAAGAAACACATCGACAATAATACAATAATAGTAGGGGACTTGAACACTCCCCTCACTGAAATGGACAGATCATCCAAGCAAAAGATCAACAAGGAAATAAAGGCCTTAAATGACACACTGGACCAGATGGACATAACAGATATATTCAGAACATTCCATCCCAAAGCAACAGAATATACATTCTTCTCTAGTGTACATGGAACATTCTCCAGCATAGATCACATCCTGGGTCACAAATCAGGTGTCGGCTGGTACCAAAAGATTGGGATCATTCCCTGCTTATTTTCAGATCCCAATGCTCTGAAACTAGAACTCAATCACAAGAGGAAATTTGGAAAGAACCTAAATACATGGAGGCTAAAAAGCATCCTTCTAAAAAATGAATGGGTCAACCAGGAAATTAAAGAAGAATTGAAAAAATTCATGGACACAAATGATAATGAAAACACAATGGTTCAAAATCTGTGGGACACAACAAAGGCAGTCCTGAGAGGAAAATATATAGTGATACAAGCCTTTCTCAAGAAACAAGAAAGGTCTCAAATACATAATCTAACCCTACACCTAAAGGAGCTGAAGGAGGAACAAAAAGAAAGCCTAAACCGAGCAGGAGAAGAGAAATCATAAAGATCAGAGCAGAAATCAATGAAATAGAAACCAAAACAACCTTTTTAACTTGTTGCAGATTTTTTTCTTTATTTTTATTTTAAAGATTTTATTCATTTATTTGACACAGAGAAAGAGAGAGAGATGTCACAAGTAGGCGGAGAGGGAGGCAAAGATAGAGGTGGAAGCAGGCTCCCTGCTGAGCAGAGAGCCCTATGTGATGTGGGGCTGGATCCTAGGACCCTGAGACCATGACCTGAGCTGAAGGCAGAGGCTTAACTCACTGAGCCACCCAGGTGCTCCTTTCTTTTCAGATAATTAAATTAGACAATAGTCTCAAAAGAAAAACAAACAATAAAGCATGCTGACAATGTTGTTTTGTTTTTGTTTTTGTTGTTATTTTTAATGAGAAACTTCAAAAATTGAATCTAAATGTATCCTGATCTAGAAAATTTCTTGACTTTCCTGGAGAGGTAAAGGGAGAGATGCTATCACCAGGAGAACCAGATTTAGGTGAAAGAGTGGTAAAATGCTGTTTATTCCTAAAGGTTAAATATATTGAATTACTTATGACATGTAAATTTACATAGGGAGTGAGAACTAGAGTATTCAGATCATGGCTATTTTGGGGTCCTATAAACTCTTTTAAGTGAAAATTCAAGAGAACTAAATTTATTTGTCAGTAACCCTGATTTAGCCAACCTTAAGAAACACAGAAATTTTCAACCACACCATTAGGTTACATTGTACTAGTTTCCAGTCAATCCATGCTGCCCCTCTCCCACAAAAGGCTGTTAAATTACTACAGACAGCCTTGCCTATGCTTGAAATTCATAAAAACTACATCATACAGTATGTGTTTTTGTGTTTCTGGATTTTTTTCAATTTTTTTTAATTCATCCATGTTGTATATGTGAATATTTCATTCCTTTAGATTGCAGAACAATATTCCATTACATGATATACCCCACACTGAATTTTTCCATCCTCCTGTGGGTGGACATTTGAGTCACTTTAATTTTGGCTTATTGTGAATAAAACTGCTATACATATTTTGTCTAAGTCTTTTTGTGAACTTCTCTTGGGTAAGCTATAGTGGAAAGGCTGAATCATACATGTAACATCTGTATGTTCAACTTTATTTTAAAAAATATTAAGTGATATTCCAAAGTGGTTGTACCATTTTATACCCACCACGAATGCTGAACTGGTCAGATGCCCCACACTGTTGCTGACTGTTGGTGTCATTATTCTTTACTTTTAGCTGTTCTAGTAGGTATAAAGGGTATAAAGGATATCTTTGGATCAGAGGATATATATTTATTACATATAATTAAAATATCTCTCTATATATTTATATATATAAGTTTATACATATAAAGTTTACACATATAAACTTATATATATAAACTTTCCTATGGGGCACCTGAATGGCTCAGTCAGTTAAGACTCTGCCTTCAGCTCAGGCCATGATCCCAGGGTCTTGGGATGGAGACCCACAGAGTCATCATCGGGCTCTCTGCTCAACAGAGAGCCTACTTCTCCTTCTCCTACTCCTCCTGCTTGGTTTCTCTCTCTCTGTGTCAAATAAATAAATAAAATCTAGCGGCGCCTGGGTGGCTCAGTGGGTTAAAGCCTCTGCCTTCAGCTCAGGTCATGATCTCAGGGTCCTAGAATTGAGCCCCACATTGGACTCTCTGCTCGGCAGGGAGCCTGCTTCCTCCTCTCTCTCTCTCTCTGCCTACTTGTGATCTCTATCTGTCAAATAAATAAATAAAAATATTTTTAAAAAATATTAAAAAAAAATCTAAGGAAGGGAAAGAAAAAAAAAAACTTTCCTTGAAAAATTCCGAGGAATATTTTTAGTTTTCTTATATATGCCTTGCATATGTTTTCATAAACTTATTTCTAAAGTTTTTTTGTTATTGAAATTTGTACCATTTTCTTAAGTTTATATTTTCTAATTTTTCCTTTATAATTATTTTCTAATTTTTCCATTTATAGAAATATAATTTATATAATTAGATCCTGTATCATATAATCTTATTACATTTAGTAGCTCTAAATAATTCTTTTTGTAGATGTCACTGGGTAATCCAGTCAATCATGTCCTCTGTGAATAAAGATAATTTTACTTCTTCCTCTCCAATCTTAATGTTTTATTGCTGTATGGAACAAAATATGGTCTGGATTACAAGGGTAAATAGAAATAATGAGCATCTTAGCCTCGTTTCTGGTTTATAGAGGAAAGATAGTCAACATTCCACAATTAAGTTTGATTTTATTAGTAAAATGGCTACAGACAATCATTATGTGTGAGTATCACAAGATATCCTGCCAGCTGATTTTGGATTTTGGGATTCTACATCAGATATATGGCAAATAAGACCATAAAATACTTACGTACTTTATGTATAAATATATCTTACAGAAGTATAAGTAAATCTTAAAGAAGATTTTCCAGGAACTGACTGGGGCCTGAGTCACTCTTATATTTGGTGGAGGTCTCTTTTTTAAGGCAAAGGTCAACTGCCTTATGGTTATCATGTTGGTAAGGGATGGCTCTATGTGTATGGTGAGATTTCCTGTCTTTTTCTAGCATTTTCTAGAGCAGTATTTCTCAACCTGGGCTTATTATGAATCCCTTACCCCAGTAGACATTTGCAATGCCTGAGATATTTTTATCACAATTGTGTGGAATTTGGGGGTGGGGGGGGGTTGTACATATGCAAGTGCTGATAGTGGCATCTAGGGGATAGAAGGCAGGGATGCTGCTAACTACTTACAAGGACCTCCCTACCCTTTCCCCATTCCTCAAACCAGTAAGGACTTATTCTTCCTAAAATGTCAGTAGTGCTAAGGTTCATAAACTTTATTCTATATGAAGGTGAATTCCTAGGCAATATAATAAGAGAGGACCTAATTAATGCAACTCAAGGGAAAAAAAAAAAAAAGTGCAGTGAATCTGTGATCCAGAAGCTAACACTGGAAGTTTAAAAAGTTTAGATTTTTAGATAACCCAGTCTTTGTGAAAACCTCTCCTACTTCCTTCAGAAACCTTAGATTCACCATTAGAAATGGAAGAATTGAGTTGATTGACACAACCTGAGTTAGAGGAAAAGGCAAGAAAATGTGAAGCACTCAAATGGAGTTGCTGAGATTTGGAAGAATAAGAGTATTAAAGAGCAGTAAGTGAAGAGGGGGAAAACTGAACTCAAAGAGGAACATTTTGTTTATCAACTATAAATTGATAGCCATGACATAGAAATTTAAGTCTAAAATTAAGGTCCTGTCATAGCATTCAGAGGAAAAACAAAGTAGGAAATTATTTCTGTATCTCGGGTTCTCTGTTAAGTGAACTGGAAGTGGCCACTTGAATCCAGTTAAATATGAGAATTTGTTATTAAGCATTTTTATGTATGCTTGAGGCCATTTGATTATGAATTTAACTATAGTTTCCTTCTATGATAAAATGAGAGTTTTAGAATTATACCAGAAAACAACATAAAGAAATAGTCACAAAACCAAAAATATGTTTTTAACTCTTGAAGTTCTCTGAAAGCTGTGCAGTGCTCATGATAATAGAATGCCATCAATATTTTATTGTGCTTAAACATTTTAAAGTAATTAGTATACAATGTAATTCTGTCATGCTATATGCCAGAGTACAGATTGTTTTATAATTATCAGCAAGTCTTTCAGCCTTTAATCATTACAAATGCATTGAATCCTTTCACTGGTGATTGTCTATTAAAGTACTGATTGCATTGTAATGAAGTAAGCACCAGTGCCTATTAAAGGCCATTTTGTTTAGTTTGAAGGTTTGTATTTTATTTTTCCTTTAAAAGTATTGTCCAAGGGAAAACCAGTTACACTTCCCTTTTTATTTCACAGTTCTATGCCTTCACCTTTATTCTAAGCCTACATAGGAAAAAGGCTTACATCATTGAAGGTCTTCTTTCCCTACATCATTTCAACACAACATAAATTACGCGTAAGGAAACTACTATCATCAAACTTCCCTTGTCTGGATAATCTCCTTTTCATTGCAAAGTACTTTTGCAAAACTCAGTATTTCTCAAGAATAAATTATTACCGAAGTTTTAACACCCTTGACCCACGCTCTTTAAAGGTCAGTAGACTCCTCAGTCACTGTGACATTAAAAAAAAAAAAAAAAAATTCCATAAGTTTCCAAATGGCCTCTAAGGAAGTGGTAGTTCCCCTGAATGAGAACTATGAGTTATTTTCTTCTGTGTTTTAGAAAATACAGTATGTTAAAAATGAATGAAGTAAGAATCACATTGAAAAAGCCTTATCCAAAGCTATGTTTGTATTTTACTGAAATGAATGAACTAGTTAATTTTTATATCAAAACAACCTCTGTTATGGCTTGAGAATGTATGTGTCTGCTAAACACATTCTCTTGTTTATAATGAATAATAATAATATAACAAGCATCTCTTTACTCTAAAGAGGGTAAATACAGGACTAACTATAATATTTCAGTTATTTTAAAAACATAAAATTTGACAAGAGGACTTACAATCTTGGTACAGACATTTCCCCCACCTATGATTTGCCAGGACTTAAGCCCTGTAAGTTCAAATTAATGATGTTGAGAGGTGACATCATAAAGAGGCCAAGAGCACTGGGAGTTAAAGGGGAAAACAGGAGGAATCACTTTTACTTTATTTTATGTTCTCTAATACTCAGTGTAAGACTTGTGTTTTCTTTCACTCGTTATTACTGACAAAATACAAATGGTTGCTTAAAAATAACAGTTGGTTTTACATCTTAATAAAAAACTTGTTTGAATTTTTCATGTAATTTATTGACTGATATAACAAAGAGATGAATCTAAACATCTGTTAAGATCAATAGTAATCTGATATTCATGTGTATGTTAAAGCCTCTGCATAACTTTGTGCCTTTTACCTTTTCCCATCTTAAGTACATGAGTTGCTCATAGATAACAAAATTTTAAAGAAGACTAGGTGCTTATTAAAATTATCAACATACTGATGGATCTGAGTTAGATAATTTTTACTACACCGACCATTCCATCCTACTAACAGATGAATGGAAATACTATATACAGCAATATTTGAAAATATTGTCATTATCTAGCTCCTTTTGGGAATTTCAGCTGATTTTTTCCCTTAAGGAATAATTTCATTAAACTTTAGCTCCTGTAGATCAACTAGAAAAATCTCAGCAGTTTTAACTCAGTGAAAGTTTTTATCTCATGTCTCAGACCATAGTAAGTTGTAGAGTGGTTGGGTAGGCGGTTTCCTTAAGATGATTTAGTAATTCAGGTTTCTCTGATTTAATTGCTTCATTATCCACTCACTGACTTAACACTATTAATGCTGATGTTTTCTTGCAAAGTGATGTCTTAGCAAATAACATACGATTTCTAAATCCACAATATTTTGTTTAATATTTTATAATATATACCTCATTTATGAAAGTATATGTACACAAAGCCTTTCTTCTGTCAGCATGTAGTAAAATCCAAATCATGACTGGGCAGTCAGCCATGCTTGCCTTCTGCACGGTGACCTCTTGAGTTAATCTCTCATTGTCATTTTAAGTATGTGTAATCTATTAAGATCTCAGAGAGCTAATGATCTTTTTATAATAAACTTGCATTAGTTTTCTTTGCTATATAACAAATTACCACAAACTTGGTGTTATAAAACAAAACACATTTATAATCTCATAATTTTGTAGCTCAGAAATCTCAGGCAAGTTCATTTGGTTCCTTAGCTCAGTATCTCATGGGCTGAAATCAGTTTGTTGACTGTTCTTTTTACCTGGAGGCTCTGAAAAAGAATCTGTTTCTAAGCAACATTCCGGTTGGCAGAATTCAGTTCCTCATGGCTGCAGTTCTGGTGTTTGTTGTCACTGTCAACTATAGGCTCCTTTTTGCTCCTAAAAGCTGCCAACATTCCTTCTCACATGACACCCTCCATCTTCAAACCAGCAATGTTTCAAGTCCTTCTCATATTTCACATCTTTGTTATTTTTCTGCCTTCCTCCACTGCTACCAGATAAGGAAAGTTTTTTCTTCTAAAAAGCCCAAGTGGTTAGATTAGGCCTATGTAGATGTTCTCCATTTGAAGGTCACCTATTTCTCATAACGTAGCACAACCATGGGATGCTCTCTCTTCATATTCATGAGTCCCACCTATGCTCAAAAAGAAAGGCTGTTGGGGTCGTTCTTCAAATTTTGCCTACCATAAAGCCAAAATTATACTAAAGCCTTACTTTATTTGAGGATTATTAGAAATATATTAGCCTCATATGTATTTTTCTATGTTCTAAGATTTTGCCAATGTCTATTCAGCAGCAATGTGATTACATACAAACATTTTGTTGTTTTTTAAAAGGTCATTCAGCTGAGTAAGCATGTCCTCAAATACAATATTATACTTAGAAACTATATTTTTGTGAAATAAAAATATGAAAGTATAAATATATATATATACACATACATATATACATATATATTTTTAAGTGGTTTACAGTTCACAAAATAATATGTGTATATTAACTCATTTACTTCTTAAAATAACAGTATAAAATAGGGGCAGTCAGTCCTTGATATTCACAGCTATTTCCTAAAATTTTATGATATATTACCAATTTAAAAGTATGGCATATAATTTTCTCCATAAAATAAATATATTTATGTAACTGAAATAGATTTTTCAAGCTTATGATGGTTTATTTTTCGAGCTTATGCTGGTTTCAAAGATTCACATATTTATATATGTATGCATACACATATGTGATTTGTGTATTGGTTAACTTACCTGTATCTATAATTTGACCATGTATTGTCAAATTATTTATTTCTCTCTGTGTTGCTTGAAAGGTTTAATATACCTAACAATATACAATATACATATACCATACATGTTACATATGTATATATACAATTTACACATACCATACCAAATGTAAAATTTAAATACAGTCTAAGTGGGATGCCTGATGGCTCAGTTGGTTAAGCATCTCCCTTCAGCTCAGGTCATGATGTCAGGGTCCTGGGATTAAACCCACATCGGGCTCCCTGATCAACAGGCAGTGTACTTGTCTTTCTCTCTCTCCCTCTGCCCCTCTTCCTGCTCATGTTCTCTCTCTCTCTCTTAAATAAATAAAATCTTTTAAAAATAAATAAGTAAATAAATATAATCTATTTTGTGTAGTATAGTACTTTGTATCATTATTGTAAAAATTAATCATGAAATTGTATAAATGTTTAAAGTTTTGATTATTTATTATTTTTAAGTGTAGTTAAAATCTTAGGTGAGCAGTATGATAAAATACAGTAAAATGAACAAATGTTTTAACAATGATCTAAGTTACAAATAGATTATTACTAGTAACCTGTGATCTATTCAGTTTGTTAACCTTTATGTCTTCTCCAAAGTGACCACTATTATTATAACTATTATGCTATTAATTTTGTCTATGTTTGAAACTCTTATTAGTATATATTGTGTATTTTCTTATATGTGACTTCTTTCAATATAAATTATACTTTCATATTCATCTATATATAGTTACATGTATTTGCAATTTGTTCATAACTTCTCTGTATATATATTTTAGTATTATAATTATTATAGTATATATAAATATTATATACATTGTTTATATATACTAAAATTGATGAACACTTATTTTACCTCTAATTTTTAAACTATTTTAAATTATTTTGTTATGAACAATGGTAGACATGATCATGCATTTATGTTGATACCTAAAATTTATGAAATTATTTTGTGATAGATTATGGTGATGCTCAACTTTAGACAATGTCAAACAATTTTCCAACATACCTATATCACTGGCAATTTATGAGAGCTCCTGTTCACCCACATCCTCACAACAATGGTTTTTATGAATTATTTTAATTTTAGTTAGTTTGAAGGTATGCAATGGTATATCACTTTTGCTTTAAATAGCATTTTCCTGGGGCACCTGGGTGGCTCAGTGGGTTAAAGCCTCTGCCTTCGGCTCAGGTCATGATCCCAGGGTCCTGGGATCGAGCCCCACATCGGGCTCTCTGCTCGGCGGGGGGCCTGCTCCCTTCTCTCTCTCTGCCTGCCTCTCTGCCTACTTGTGATCTCTGTCTGTCAAATAAATAAATAAAATCTTTAAATAGCATTTTCCTGATTATTAGTGATTAGGAACACTGGTGAAGGAGCAGGTCTAGAAAAAACAACAATAGCAACAACAACATATGACATACCCAAGAAGAAAAATAAGAATTGTGACAAAATTTTCATTAAAAAGTTATGTAAGTCAGAGGTCTATTTAAAGCAAAAGAAGATAAAATATACAACATATGGAAATGCTAATTAGAAGCTGCAATGATGATATTAACATTGTACAAAATAGGTGTCAAACTAAGAAATATAATATTTATATATTATATATTAATATAATATTAAATATTAAATATTAAATATATTAAATATAATATTTATATATTTATATAACCAAGGATAACCATCTAAGAAATATAACCAAGAACATCACATAAAGATATAAGAGTCCATTCATCAAGAAGATATAATATTCCTAAATATTTTCTACCTAAAACCAGAGTTTACAGTACATGAAGCAAAGGAACTGGAAGGAGAAATAGATCTAGAATTATAGTTGGACACATTCTTTTCCTTTTTTTAAAAAAAAGTCCAGTATAATTAACATAGAGTAATACATTAGTTTCAAGTTTACAATATGGTGATTCAACAACTCAGTTCTCAATTACTCAGTTCTCCTCATGATAGGTATACTTTTGTTTTGTTTTAAATATTTTATTTACTTATTTATTTGAGAAAGAAAGCATGAGCAGGATGAGGGGCAGAGTCACAAGAAGGCTCCCTTGTGAGCACAGAGCCTGATGCAGGACTATATCCCTGGATCCTGAGATCATGACCTGAGCTGAAGTCAGACACTTACCCTATGTCTTTTGTTTGGAGAATTTAGTCCATTTACATTTAAAGTAATAACTAGTAGGTAGTTATGTACTTATTACTACTTTGTTACCTGTTTTATGGTTGTTTTTATAGTTCTCTGTTCCATTCTTCTCTTGTTCTTTTCTCTTGCTACTGGCTTCCTTTGTGATATACTTGGATTCCTTTCTCTTTACCTTTAGCCTATTCCTTACTTGTTTTTGATTTGTGATTGTATATATCTTTTGCGTTTAGTAGTATATATTAAGCTGATGGTTGCTTAAGTTTAAACCCATTCTAAAATACTAAATTTTTCCTCCTTTCCCTCCCCCATTTTAGGTATATGATATCATACTCTATATCCTTTTATTTTGTGAATCCCTTGACTTATTTTTACAGATATATTTAATTTTACCGTTTTTGTGCTTCCTACTTTTCTCACTCCTACTTCCAGTCTTTTTTTTGTATTCAGAGTCCCCTTTAGCATTTTTCATAAGGTTGGTTTAGTAGTGATGTATTCTTTTAGCTTTTGTCTGGGAAATTCTTTATCTTTCTTATTCTGAATGATAGCCTTGCTGGATAAACTATTCTTAGTTGTAGGTTATTTTTCTTTCAGCACTTAAATATATCACGCCACTTTCTTCCGGCCTGTAAAGTTTCTGCTGAAAAATCCTCTGATAGACTTATAGGGATTCCCTTGCAGTTAACAGTTTTCTATTCTCTTGCCTTTTTTTTTTTTTTAAGATTTTTAATTTATTTACTTGAAAGAGAGAGAGAGAGTGAGAGAGAGAGAGCATGAGAGGGGAGAGGGTCAGAGGGAGAAGCAGACTCCCCGCTGAGCAGGGAGCCTGATGCGGGACTTGATCCCGGGACTCCAGGATCATTACCTGAGCTGAAGGCAGTCACTTAACCAACTGAGCCATGCGGGTGCCCTATCTTGCCATTAAAATTCTGTCTCTATCACTACTTTTTGCCGTTGTAATTACTTGGTGTCTTGGTGTAGACCTCCTTGGGTTGATTTTCTAGACGGGGCTTTATGCCTACTGGGTTTCTGGTTCCTTTCCAGATTCAGGAAGTTTTCAGCTATTATTGCTTCAAAGGAATTTTCTGCCCCCTTTTCTCTCCTCCTTCTGGGATCCCCATAATGTGAATGTTATGCTTGAAAGGCCAGGAAATTAACTCCACATAGGAAAAAGGAAATGGTGGACCTGCCTCCAAGAGTCCCATATTCTGAGTGAGAAGTCCCTGAAGTTCCAAGAGGCTCTTTGCACTACCAGAGAGGAATCTGGTTCCTGTTCAGCCCCTACAGACAAGGTGCCCATTCCTCTGCGGGGACAACCCACCGCTGGGGCAAGCTTGGTTCTTTCCTGCAGGTGACAGCTCGCCTCCCATTGGTGCATGTCTTTCATCTCTTGTTATGGCAACATTCCAAAATGAATGCTGAAAGATCTGCCTCTTACGATTTCCTGACAGAACTTATAAAATTGCAATATTTTATTAAAAATAGAATTGGGGCACATTGCTTTCACATTTGACATTCAACCTCTACACATTTTGGTGATTCCCAAGATCACCTTACCAATGAAGATTTAAAGAAAAAAACAAACCACAAATGTCCGACAACGTAAACCCAAGGATTTGTAGGAGGCATCTATGTCAGGATTTCTCCCAGGGTGCAAGAGGCAGGAAAGGGAGGGTGACTGGAGTTGCCCCATCTAAGGGGTCTCAGGGTAGAGAAGGGTGGTGGGCGTCTTTCCCTTCTCTCCCTTCCACCTTGAAGATACAGATGTGAGTGGCAGACGGCAGTGGAATTGTCTGAGCCCCAAGGGGCAGGCGGGAAGAGACCTAGGCGGTGAACCAGCAAAGTGGAAGACCCTTGACGAGGGGATTCTGAGTTTCCTTGATCTATTTTCTTTTTTTATTGTTCTTTATTCTCTTTCTTGCTCAGCTTGATTGCTTTCCATTACTCGGTCCTCTGGGTTGCTGATCCATTCTTCTGTTTCCTATATCCATTATTTATTCCCTCCAGTGTATTTTTAATTTGTTAATTGAGTTCTTCATCTCTGATTGGTTCTTTTTTGTTTTCTGTCTCTATGTTGAGGGTCTCACCACGGTCCTCCATTCTCAAGTCCAGTGAGTATCTTTATGACCATTATTTCAAATTCTTTATTAGGCATATTCATTTGATTTTACTCCTTTGCTGTGATTTTTGTACTTGTCTTTCATTTGAGACATATTCCTCTGTCTCCTCATTTTGTCTAGCTCTGTGTCTTTTTCTATGTGTTAGGAATGTCAGCCGCATGGCCTGATCTTAAAAGTAATTAATGTTATGGGATTCCTGGGTGGCTCAGTTGGTTAAGCATCTGCCTTGGGCTCAGGTCATCATCCCAGGGTCCTAGGATTGAGCCCGCATTGGGCTCCTTGCTCTGCAGGGAGCCTACTTCTCTGTCTGCTTACTACTACTCCTGCTTGTGCATACTCTATTTCTTTTTCTCTGACAAATAAATAAATAAAATCTTAAGAAGAAGAAGAGGAAGAAGGAGGAGGAGGAGGAGGAAGTAATGGTTTTATGAATAAGAGATCCTGTAATGCCTTGCAATGCAATGTCCCTTGTTCACCAGAATCTGGTCTTTCAGGGGTGTCTACTATGTGTGTTGCATGAACTCTGTTTGGGTTGAGCTGCATTTGCCTTCAGACTAGCTGTCTGCAGTGACTCTCTTTGCCTGTTGTGGGAAGTGTTTGGGCACTGTGTTGTTACTGGCCATACCTGGGGCTACCTTGGGCTTGTGTTGAATCAGACCAGGCATTTGCCAGAGCTGAATTTTCCAATGCTGAATTTCAGGACCTCTCCCTGTATTTCCCTTAGAAGCTTTGGTTGGTGGGCAAATCCTGCAGTCAGACGAGACTACTTTGGGGGTCCAGTGGAATTGGTGTGTGTGGTTATCTTCTCTACTTCTTGAGGTAGAAGTCAATTTGAGGTAGTGCTGACTTCTGTCTGCTGCTTGCACACTGCCACACTTGTGGTGCCACTTTGGATAAACTTTTATTGAAGGTGTGTTTGAAGGGCTCGGTCTGCAGAAGAGTGCAGAGGTGGGACACTTGGTATTAGCAAGGTTTGTACTGGTTTGCTGTGTAAGGAGGCGTGGTTGGAGTGAGCAGATCCACAGAAGTGTGTGGGGGCAGGGTGTGCTGTTAGCAAGCAAGGCAGAGAGTGTTCACAGTGTACAGATTCCCATTCGCATCTGTGTAGTTAGGCTGGAAGCAGGCGAAGGAAATAATGCCTGCCAGCTTTTTTTTTTTTTTTTTTTTTTGGGTGGGGGAAATCTCCCTAAGATCCCTTCCCCTCTAGCACATGCTCTAAGAAATAAATCTCCTGTGTACCTGAAGTATTTTTCAAACTGCTGCTTCTGTGCTATATCTCAGCAAAGCTATTTATTATGCTGTCTCTTTAAGTTCATGTTCTCAGTTTCCCATTGTCCTCAGACTCCCCCAGAAATCAGCCCACTGATTTTTTAAATTCCTTGTGGTAAGCCCCAGTGATTATAAGAACTCTAAGAAGTTAAGCCCCTCTGGTTCTCAAAGCCAAATGTTATGGGGATTCATTTTTCCAGTGTGGGCCCCCTATACCTGGTGTACTTTGTGTAAGGTCTTGTCTCCCCTCTTCTCTGTGCCTTTGGCATCTCTTTCTCCTTCAGATAGTCCTGTGCGTCAGTTTGGCTCCTGCCTGGGTTTCTGCCCTCTTTGATGTGGTCTTTTCTCTACATTGAGTTATGGAAAGTCTGTTCTTGTAGTCTTCAGGTCATTTTCCAGGTTATTTACACTGTTATGGGTGTTAGCTAGGTGAATCCAAGGGACAAGTTGAACCTAGGATCCTCCTGTTCTGCTCTCTTTACTATCACACTATACTCCTCTTAATAATCAATAGAAAAAATAAAAAACACCAAGAACATAAAAGACCCAAAGAACTATCAACAGACATGTACTCGTTTACATTTAAAATAGTCCAACAATAGGAGAGTATTTATTCTTTTCAAGTTTTTAGGTAAATATATACAGCTTTCTCCAATATAAGCATATTATGAACCATAAGAAGAAATCTTGAAAATTTACATCATACAAAGTATGTACATGGACCATAATGGAATTAAACTAGAAAATAAGAAGATACCTGGAAAGTCGTCAACTATTTGGAAATTAAACAAAGTTCTTCTAATAATGCAGGGATCAAGAGGAAGGTATAAGTGAATTTATAAGTCTGCTTAACCTTTTATTTTAAGTAATTTTGTAATTTCCAATAAATGGTAAAATGATACAGATTCCCCTGTCACATTCATCCAAATTCTCCTAATGTTAACACTTTACATCATAACCAAAACTTATGTAAATATCATATACAACCACCAAAACTGAAATTAGTAAAATTAATATTGGTACAATACTATTAAATTAACTGTCAATTTTATTCAGATTTACCACTCTTTTCAGAAACGTTGTTTTTCTGTTCAAGGACAAGCCCAGGATCTTACAGTGCATTTAATTGTCATGGCACCTTCTCCAAATCTATGGAGTTTCTCTACCATTTCTTGACTTTCATGACTTTGGCACTTCTGAAGTGTGCTATTCTATTATTTTGTAAATTCTCCACAATGTGTGCTTTCAGCATGCCCCATGCTTTTACTTGTGTATGTCCTTACTTTTTGCTCCCATATGTTGCTCTGGGCTCACCTGTATTTTTTCTTTCTCTAGCTCTATTATCAAATACTTTCTCCAAGGAACCCTGGTTCTTTATGTTAGAAAACAAGATATTAATAGCACCTTAGTACCAGTTTTTGGTTTTAGATATCTATTTATTTATTTTTGAAAATGTTCCATAGACATGTCAAATTCAAGAAGTTAAAACTCAAGAAAACGTCTGCCACCTATCCAGAATATATTACTTCTTTCAATTTAAAATATTCTTTCTCAGTATCAAATTAAAACTTACTCATGCTCGAAAGAAATTTATTTTTTCCTATTTTTTATTGTGTATGTAAGTCTACATACGGTACATCATTAGTTTTTGATATAGTGTTCCATAGAAAGCAATTTAAAAATATAAACATATACATTGGAATTTGTTCTTTTCCCCACTTCACAGAGACAACATAAGCTATAGTTTATATCACAAAAATATGTGTTAAATTTATAATCAATAGATGTTTAAATCATGGTCTATAATTTATTCTACACAAATACTTATTAAATTAAGATGATTTTATAAATACAATTTTACATATTTGCTGGAATTATCATTAACTTGAAACCCATGCATGATTAAAATAAAATGAAAAGGGGTGCCTGAGTGGTTCAGTGGGTTAAGCCTCTGCCTTCAGCTCAGGTCATGATCTCAGGGTCCTGGGGTGGAGCCCCGCATTGGGCTTTCTGCTTAGCAGGAAGCCTGCCCCCCGCAACACCCCCCCCCCCGGCGCCTGCCTCTCTGCCTACTTGTGATCTCTCTCTGTCAAATAAATAAATAAAATCTTTATAAATAAATAAATAAAATGAAAACTGAATTGTTCAGTAAAAAGGATGGAGATATGTTGGTTGAAAGCACATAGGAGCTAAGTTGAAAGAGCTTCCAACAGCAAAATCTGGATCAATTTGAACACAAAATAACATGTGTATTTGTCTACAGTCCATGAAATTATGTCAAAATCTGTGCGTTCATAAATAGTTGGACAAATAAATTAAGGGAGAGAGGAGAAACAACTCTTCCTTAGAAGAGTTTATTCCAAGCAATAAGTGCAGAAGCATTGAGAGACCTAGAAAATGTCATTAGAATATGACATGAATAATTAAGTCTGAATTTAAAACACTGAATAGAAGAATCACCACAACAGAAAAATAGTCATATTGCATAAAAATAAGTAACTCAATCACATTGCAAATTAAAATGACAAATGTTTAAACCATTTTGAAAACAAGTTTTCAAAAATGATGCTTTAATAATTTCTCTCCCTATAGAATATTTCATACCTCTATATTCTTGTCTATATTTATAGAATCATTTTAAATGCAACATATGCATATTTAATGTTTTATTGTCACAAAACTGGTCATATTTTTGTTTTTGTTTCTCAAAATAAATTATTGAATTTAGAGGATTCTCTGGATCACAAGCAGGAATATAAAAACTTTTATATATTTTTTTTTCAATTTGGTCTTGCAAGAGTGTTTTGGAAGTTCAGTGACAGTTCAATCAAACAAAAGTCATGGGAGAGAGAGCTTAAACCAAATTTGTCCTTAGGTCAGAGGTTCAGGTCTGATTGAGCTCTAGTGTGTGTATGTTTGTGTGTGTATATGGATGTGGATGTATGTGTGTATATACATGTACATACATAGTTCTTCAAAGAGCTTATGGGAATGAGATGAAAGGGGTAGATATGAGAAAAATCAGAGTCAACTCTTGGATCAGAAAAAGTGTAGAGGAAATTGACCCTGGGTAGGAATGCTGGGCCATGGTCTTAATTTGATTTACAAGTCATAGCTTTAGTCATATGGCATGTGGACTTACATCTGTATTTTTGCTTCAGCCCCTGCAGATGTTAGAGGAGAGTATAATCTAACTCACAATTTTTGTAATTTTAGTCAGATCTTTTTTCACTCTAAGTTGTTTTATTATGTAGTCTCTTTTGTCAGTCATGTTATGTCATGCCTTGTTTTATGAACCTATAAACTATGTGTAGTAACAGAGTGAGAGAATAAGAATGTTCAACAGTAACCATATCAGTTCAGACAGAGGTACCACCTTGGCATAAATCACCAAAGTTCACAGAAGAGATTTAAAAAATTATGAACTAAGAAAATACAGAACATCTAGAAAGACACAAGAAAATTATCTTTGCATTATACATGTATATATAGAGAGGATTTTAACATTTAATGTGGAAGGATTAGACATAAACAACTCTATGTGTGGATACTGTTGTGCAAGGTGTTATCAGAAAACATCCATCACATACTCCCATGTGCGATTCATTAGTAGCTAGTCATATCTCTTTAGTAATAGACATTTGCAGTTATCTTTCTCCTACCCATTGTAGACAAATCAGGTAAATAGTTTATCTTATTTAATGATGCTCTATAAATTAATAACAACCCACATTCTACAATTTATGGAAAGGGCATTATAAAGAAAGGTAAAAGATGATTTTCCAAATACTATCTAAACCTACTTTTTCAGAAGTATGCTCCCAAGTGTCATATTCTGGGATCTCATTGTTCCTCCATATATATCAGCCAATCAACACTGGAAAGCTTCTGTAAGGTAAAATTGTTCTCTTGGTACCAGAAATAATGCCCAGTATCACAATTTTCCTAAAAGACTAGGAGAAGACAATAGACATTTTTCCAAAGAAGACACACAGATGGCCTATAGACACATAAAAAGATGCTCAGTATTACTCATCATCAGGGAAATACAAATCAAAACTATAATGAGATATCTCCTCACACCTGTCAGAATGGCTAAAATCAACAACATTAGAAACAGATGTTGGTAAGGATGTGGAGAAAGGGAAACATTCTTGCACTGTTAGTGGGAATGCAAACTGCTGCAGCCACTCTGGAAAAAAAGTATGGAAATTCTCAATAGTTAGAAATATAAATACCCTGAGATTTAGCAATTGCACTACAAAGTATTTACCCAAAGAATACAGAAATACTCATTCAAGGGGATATATACACCCCAATTTTTATGGTAGTACTACCTAAAATAACCAAATATGGAAACAGCCCACGTGTCCATCCAAGTGATGAATGGATAAAGAAGTGGTATATATACACAATGGAATATTACTCAGCCATGAAAAGAATTAAATCCTGCCATTTGTAACAACACAGATGGAGCTAGAAAGCTTATGTTAAGTGAAATATGCTAGTTAGAGAAAGGCAAATACCATATGATTTCACTCATATTTGGAATTTAAGAAAACAAACAAGGAAAAAGAAAAAAAGAGAGAGCGAGAGAGAGAGAAAGGCAAACCAAGAAATAGACTCAACGGTAGAGAACAACCTGATGGTTACCAGAGAGAAGGCAGGTGGGGGAATAAGTTAAATAGTGATAGGGATTAAAGAGTGCCCTTGTGATAAACACAGGGTGTTGTGTGAAGTGTTGAATCCCTATATTGTACACCTGAGACTGATATTATATTGCATGTTAACTTACTAGAATTTGAATAAAAACTTTTTGAAAAACTGAAAAAGGTAAATGTAATAAGAATCCTAGAAAAAATGCATAATTTAGCTAGGGATAAAGTTACTCCCCAGAAAAGCAAAATGAAGAGGTATTACAGATTAAAGTAAAATTGACATATTTACTGATTAATGATGTCTCTTAACATAAACTGAAGTTTTGGGACACTGGTGGCTCAGTCAGTTAAGCTTCTGCCTTTGGCTCAGTCATGATCCTGTGGTTCTGGGGTCGAGCCCCAAATTGGGAATCTCTGCTCAGCAGAGAGTCTGTTTCTCTTTTTCTCCTGCTGCCTCTCCCCTTGCCTTGTGCGTGCACTCTCTCTCTATCTCTTTCTCTCTCATTCACATATTCTCTCAAATAAGTAAATAATTTAAAAAAAATCCATAAACTAAAATTTTGAGTATAAAAAATTGATCTTTCTAATACCATAATTAGTTTTTACAAAATAAAATATCTTATTCAAACAGATCTATTTGTTTGTTGTTACTTTTCCTTTTTTTCCCCTTTGAGTTTAGTTAGGGTTTGTTTTGTTTTGTTCTGTTTTGTTTTTGTTTTTTCTTTTCAAATTACCAGAATCTTGATCTATATCTGTCAGATGGACAGAACAGAACTCCCAGTCATTTCTTGTGTAGCTATCCAGTCTTCTATAGGAAATCTATATAATTCTATTTGTAGCTTTCTTTTGGTAAGATCTCTATTTCTGGTATCAAGCATGACTCTATACTGTATACTGACTGTATACATGACTCTATACTATATTTGTCAAGTATTTCTGTGTGTTGAGAAGTTATTAGAGGTTTTTGTCATGTGCTGAGTTCACTGCCTATCACAAAGTTTGTGGGTTTCAGAAGGTATCCATGGAGTTGAAGGTAGAACTATTGAACTATTACTGTTGAAGAAAAACCTCTGAATATCCACATCAAATATGAACATACAAATATGGAGGGATTATCAGTGCAAAGCAAATGCAGTGTTATTCTGCTTCATATAATGACTGATGCTGAAAGCAAACTTCATAGCTTTTCATATATTTATGAATTATCAATGTATATTGATGGTCTATATTTAAAACCTGAAGATACGTAATGTCCGTTTAGAAACTACATGATCATAGTCCACAGGGATTAAGGTAATTTAACAGGTGACTTCCCTGCGGCCCCCAATAATTTCCTTTCTTTAAGTTGATGTCACCTGTTTAGGAAGCATCAGGAGAGGTCTGCCTATTACCTATTGCCTAGATTAAAGCAAATAATCAAAAAACATTTGTTGAATAAATTAATAATTGGAAACCAAATTATTGAATAAGAGGTCAAGTACATAAATGCCATGGTCTTGACCACTGTCTTCCTGGAAACAAAATTTAGAATTTCAAAGAGGCAGTTAGTTTGGGCTTACCACCCCTTGATTGAAAGTCTGCAAAGTTAAAGAAGTCTCATTAAACAGACACTTAATAATAAAATCAGATTGAGTGTTTCCAGGTCTGATGAATTTTGACATATTGAAGAAATCAAGATACTGCCATAGAAAAAGCTTCTTCCAAAATATTAACTTTTATCAGTATATAAAAGATTTAACCATTCTTGTTCTCAAAGTTTTACCAGTAAATATAGACATAATTATTGATTATCTTTAGGAACTTTTTTTTAAGTTGAGGTATAATGGACACAATGATTTGTAGCAATTCAACAAGTTCATACTATCTCTAAGAACTTCACATGGCTAAACCAGTAATTTAGTGTGCTCCATGAAACTGGAGAGTTAACATACATCTCTCTCCTCCATTTAATGCTAGTATCAATATATATCTTTTAATTTGGGAATATTTATTTAGCATATATTGGAATCCTCTAAAGGACTTATTAAATCCTGATTGTTGGCACCCAACCCCAGAGTTTCTAATTAACGGTTATCTGGGAATTTGAATTTCTAGCAAGTTCCCAGTGGATATAATGCTTCTTACTGGTCAGGGGACTATGCTGAAAACTCTGGCTTTATGCTATGACTTGATAAATTTGTAAATGATTATTTAATTTTGTTATAGGAAATTGTTGGCATAAAGTGAGTTATTATTGCTATATGTAAACACCTATTAGTAGTTTTTTTTTTTTTTTTGGTAGAAAAATGAGAATACCTCTTCTCCCTGTTTTAAAATGAGAATCTACATAGGAAAATATAGGAAATTCTTCATTTAAAATTTATTCATCATTTTGGAATACTATATCTTGAAGTAAGGAGTAATCTAGGAAACTAAAAATTATAGATAATAATTTTTAGTTCATCTTTAATACATTTTATACTATATTTCATGTTTCTGTTACAACCAAGAAAATGCAAATGCAATTGAATAAACAGTTTGTCATCAATGACATTTATCCATGAATCATTTTTTGTCTTGGAAAATTATTTAAAGTGCATAGTTTAGAGGATTGCTTTCCCTCCTTTGTGCTTAGCTGCAAATTTAATTAGCTTCAATATTTTTTTCCTCTTACAATTTTTTTTTTTTTTGCTTACTTAAGTGACAGTAATTAAACTGAGTGAAAGGGACATTTAGAGCATGCAAGGTATAATATGTGCAAATTTTTGTTTTCTTGCTATGCCAGCACAGAAAAACTGATATAAATGACAATGATAAAAAGGAGTACATTGCCCAGGAAATAACTAATTTTGGCTATTGATTGCAAAATCTTCTTTTTCAAATACTCCATTCAACTCTAGTATTAAAATATATCTGTTTTATTTGTTTGAGGTTTATCCTCCAAATGCAAATATCTGCCAATTCCAAACATCTTTTGTACTGTAAATGCCAAAAGATAGTATTCTGGATATGGGATTTTAGAGAAATCACTTTTGGCTACATCATTCGTTATAGGATTACAGATGCCCAGTTATTTATTCACACAACATGTATTTATTAAGTTTCTGCTGCACATTAGGAATTGTATTATTTGATATGCAAACATGAGAATTATAAGTTTCCTTGGATATATTAATATAGAGAAACAACGAAGCAAGTACTTTCACACAAATTTAAGAGAAATATGATAAAAGTAAAAATAAAAATTATCAGATTTATTTTACATTTTTATTAATTCATTTCATGAAATAGATTCCATTGTTATCCCTGTTATTATCCTGATTCTCAAGGGCAACATTTGATTAAATTGCAGATTGAGAAGTTGGTTGTACTTAGGTAATTTGGCTCAAAAATCATTTATTTTAACCACTGTACATATAACTCATAATTTTTTTTCTATTTGCAGAAGTTGGAGAGATTATGTGATCACAGAGAACCAACCCTGCCCAGACAATTCAGAAAGTAATGTTTTATAAAAAGTTACTATTTAATCTGGTTGCAAGGGATAAGAAGTATATCAGAATTTATAAATCCATAGACATATAAACAATCAAGGAGTAAAAAAAGTAGTTTGATATGGAACAAATGAAAGAAAGGAAAAGGTATTGGAAGATGAGTTTGGGATTGAGATAGGAGTAAGTTTGGGATTATGCTGTATGCAAAGAAAAGTTTAAGTGATGGTAGAAAAGGAGGCAAACGCACAGTTTAGAAATATAGCAAGACAAAAAAAAAAAAAAAAAGAAATATAGCAAGACAAAATAGTGCCATGCGTGAGTAGTGTGTTGGAACGAGATTCAGGAGTTACATATAGGTTCCCACATAGTGTCTCTATCACCCTGCACGAGACATAGATAAGGCTCTTATCTCAGCTTCAGTGTTCCCAATGAACTTGATGTTCTTTTAGGTCCATTTCTACTGAATCAGTATTTTTATTGAGGCAAAATATCATGAGTGGAAGTGATTTTTGTTTTAGATCTTTGTTTGTGCGAGTAAGTAAATAATTGCAACCTGTATAATGAATGTTAAAGTTTTACATACATACCTACATAACAACTGGGAGCAAATGGGTCATGTTCCTTGTAATCTACCAATATTATTAATGCCTTTAAATGATATTTTCTGCTTCAATTGATGTTGTAAGTGATGAACAAATTATGGAAGCCAATGTAACATAAAGAGAGCAGGAGGGATTTCTTATGCAGTCCTCCACTAGCTAAGTGAGAGTCATGGGAGCATTTTAGGCAGAGGTGTGGTCATTTGACTTAAAGAAGATCATTCTTGCTACAGTCCAGTGTAGGTCTTTTAAAACTACTCTGCCTTAAGAATATTTTATGAGGATAATAGAGAAAGTGACCTTTTAAAAGCCTTCTACTTGGTGCACTTGGGTGGTTCAGTGGGTTAATCCTCTGCCTTCGGCTCAGGTCATGATCTCAAGGTCCTGGGATTGAGCCCCTGCATCCAGCTCTCTGCTCAGCAGGGAGCCTGCTTCCCCCTCTCTCTCTGCCTGCCTACTTGTGATCTCTCTCTCTCTGTCAAATAAATAAATAAAATCTTTTAAAAAAAATAAATAAAACTTCTTACCCATCTGGGTGTATTTAAGTTCAGTATTAGTCTTCTTTAAGCTAATATTGGGCATTGTAAAGTTAATATTTCCATAATTTGGAAATGTGATTTTCAGGGTTATGGGATCAACTATATTGAGATTAGGTAGGGCAAAACAAACTACAAAGGACAACTTTATAGTGTGTAAGGATAATAGTTTCCCTTCCCATTTCTAGCCTAATGTTCTTCAGAGTGCCAGAGACACCATAATAGGGAGTAGTAGTTTCATGAGGGTAAGTGCTGAGTAAAAGTAAAAGAAAAGAAGCCCATTAGGTTGAGCATAAGTTTTAGCATAATGCTACCTTACAAATAACAGAAGTCTCTTCCTAAATCTTTTTATCCATCTAAGAAACACTGAGAACAACTTCTTGGAGATTAACCTTGAGTAAGATGTTGATTATAGAATTCTGCTCAAAAAATAAATAAATAAATAATGAACATTCATACTTAATAGGAGTTTTCCTGTAATCAAAAAAGTTATCTAGAAAACTATAATATATTAAAATTAAAACATTAAGTTTAAACAATAAAAATGAATGATCTATAAAAGTTAAACATGCTCATTTTATAAAATGGAATAGTAGAAATAAGAAAACTGTATTTTTCAAGAGTTAATTAAATTTTAACAGTTGTTTCCCAGGATTCAAGGGACGATAACTGAGGTTCTCTCAAACATGTTACTCATTTCTCAAAGATGCCACAACAAATTTAGAGAAATTTTAAAAGAACGAAAGTTAAACCAACAAAAAAATGACTTAAAAGATATGTTTTTTTGTCATCTAGCAAGTGATAATCTATACATGAAAATAAATATATGAATATATTTCTTATTTGAAGTGTACAAAATAGTATTACACAGTAGGGAAGGGTTGATATGAATATAAGGGTTGGTATGGGTATGTGCTTAGCATATCTTTATTCAAAGATGAAAAGTTAGATTGAATGTAGGTAATTGATAGTTGTTTATTTTTATGAAATATCACCAATTCACTTATATTGTTTTCAAGTGCAAAAATTAGGATCTATTATTCTAAAACTGTAATAGAATTCAGTAAAATGCTAAAATAATTACATCTGATGAATTGTGTTACATCAAATAGTAAAATCATACAGTTAACTTTTTTTTATTTTTTTAAAAGATTTTTATTTATTTATTTGACACAGAGAGCGCACAAACAGAGTGAGCAGCAGGCAGTGGGAGAAGGAGAAGTGGCTCCCTGCTGAGCAGGGAGTCTGATGCAGGGCTCCATTCCAGGACCCTGGGATCATGACCTAAGCTGAAGACAAATGCTTAGGCAACTAAACCACCCAGGCATCCCTGCAGTTAACTTTTTAAAAAGAAATATAGTGAGAAAACAAACAGTACAACAGATGTCTAATTGTTCCAAAGTGTGTTTTTTCAAGTTCATATTTGTAAAATGATTTCATTTTTGTTGAAAATACTAGATTTTCCATTCTATATATAAAATATTAAAAAAATACGTGAAGAGAATATATATGACATATTTATGTCACATGAGAATATTTTCTGGGAGTTGGAAACTAATTTTTAATTTTTTTCTTATTGACTAGACCATTTTGATGATATTATTGAAAATTTAAACAATCCTAATTGTAAGAAATATTTTTTTGTCTGCATATATGTATATTTATAGAATGTTTGAGATGTTTTATAGAGGGTTAAACTAATTGATAAATACATTTGTTATTTGAAAATTACATACTTGACAACACAATCTTGAGGACATGTGCCTTGAAGATTTTGTTTTTCATTGTTATTTTAGCCAGTTTTCTTTCCTTTGGTTTATGTAGGTTTTTGTATAGCTTTTCTGTCAGCTGGATAATTAATTATATTGTCTTTTTTCCAAAGTAGTATTTAGGTTACCCTAGGACTCTGGTTTTTTTTCTTTTTCTCTCTTGACTTGCCATGTTGTTGGATAAAAATGCAATTACACTCTGAGGGAAGACTTTAATGTTATATGTAAAACAAAAATGCTAGTTTGATTATATCAAAATTTTTTTCAGGGCGCCTGTGTGGCTCAGTCAGTTGAGCAGCTGACTCTTGATTTCCCTTTACGTCATGATCTCAGGGTCTGTTTGAGGATTCTTCCTCTCCTTCTATCCTCCCTCTCCAACCCCTCCCCCCACTCTCTCTCTCTTTCTTTGTCTCTAAATAAATAAATAAATCTTTAATTTTTTTTCATTGTTTTCTTACCTTTGTGTTAGGTGTTTTCAAACAAACTCTGTCTTTTCCTATATTTCTTGTTAAAGTTCCCAAATTAATTTGAACTTCTCTGGTTCATAGTACTGTTTCCATAAATCCATCTTACTACAATCTGTATGCCTGCCTTATCAGCACTCAGCTACAGATTCATCTTTTACATACAGCTTTTCTCCACAGGTCCCACTAAAACACACGCTCCACAAAAGAGATTTTAAAAAAAAAAGATTTTATTTATTCATTTGAGAGTGAGAGAAAGCACAAGTAGGGGGAGGGGCAGAGGGATAAGCAGACTCCCAACTGAACATGGAGCCCAAAACATGGCTCAATCCCAGGACCCTGAGATTAGGGCCTGAGTGGAAGTCAGACACTGAACTGACTGAGACACCCAGGCGCCCCTCACAAAGGGGAATTTTTTATCTCTTTTCTTCATTGCTATATCACAAGTTCTTAGTTTTTATGTTATTAATATTTAGTGTAACTTGGTATATAGGTATTGAATAAAGGTCACTGGTTTCTCACCAACCTACATTGGCCCCAAATTTATATCCTCCTCACTACACATTTCCTAGATATATTATTTCTTCAACTCAGCTACGTTTTCATCACCTCCCAAATTAAGTCAGCCTAAGCCCATTTCAACTGAAATTCCAGGGTTTTTTCCTTCTTTATTTTCATTATAATTAGTGGTTTTTTCTGATACCTGTCTCCTGCTTAGGCTATTTAATAACTTCAAAAGTACCATTATTAGAACTTTTAAAGCCTGAAGAACAATTAGGATGCATAGATTCTATTGGGACTTGACCTGCCTTTCTCAGTTAACCCATGGAAGACCTCTGGGAAATCATAATTAATTGGTATGGAAATATATATGCATAAATTTTATCTGATTCTCAAATAATCTATTTATTCACAAAAAAACAATGATTTAGAAAATTTTGATTTTGACCCACAAGAAAAATATGCTTTGTTTGTTTTGACCAGTATACTCATATATATGAATGTGAAAAAAAGTTTATTGTAAAAAATTATCCTTTTTATGCATTAACCATGCCTTCATTTTCATTCTATTCTATTCTATCCTAATTTCAATACATTCTATCTTACCACTTAAAATACTGATCAAAGATTATTAAATGAAATCTGTAACCCAGAGGCAGGTCATTTAATACAGTCTTAAAAACATTGATCCACTGTAAATCTTCCTCTTAAAAATAAGGAGAGACAGACAATTGAATTAGATTATTTAATAATCATGGCTCAAAATTCCTAATCTTAGCTAAAACCGATCTTAAATTTCTTTGTAAGGGAATGATATGCAGCCTTACAGAATGGTTATTTAATACAGGTACCTGGATATAGATTTAATCAATAATGGCTTTATGAAAAATCATTATATCTTAATAATTCTCATAACAATGTCAAATACCATTCACACCCTCTTGCAAGATTTTTGAATGAGAGAAATACGCTGTTCAACTTCCAAAAATACATGTGAACAGTTATTTGTATGCATTTGTGTATTTCTTCAAAGAGGATGGTCATAAAGCCTCTGTCACATAATTGCCTACAAAATGGAAGTGCTCCTTTTTTAGCAATTCAACAATACAGAATGAATAATTTTTAAATTAAAGGTAGGCTTTTGAAGAGTACATATGGATATAGATTTCTATAGCTGCTATTCTGAGTATTCCTTAATTCTTGAAGGAATAAGATTCATACTTATGAGGTACCCAGTGCTGATGTTTACAGTAGATCTATATTTTTTCTACATATGTGTGAAAGTATATGAAGCCAGAAATCTGTTTATAACTGGTTTCATATCTGAGAATTTATCTATATGAGTTATTTTTGCACAGCCCTAGAATTTAAAATTTTATTATACCTGTGATCATAACTTTAAATAATTGTTAATTATAACTACTGCTTACGTTTGTTGTGGGAATTAAATACAATTTTATATAAAGAGTGTCCCTAGGTAGCGCTTGGTATATAATAAATGTTCAAGGATTATTTTGGGGGGGGCAGTTTTGGAGTAAAATGTTAAACATGATTCATAAGAAATTTTTCAATGAGTATAAAGGTTCTATTATGCAGAATGGATAAGTTCTACAGATCTGATGTATAGCACAGTACCTGTAGTAGACAGCAACCTATTGTGAACTTTAAAATATGTTAAGGAGATAGGCCCAATGTTAAGCCTTCTTACAATAAACAAACAACAGCAAAACAACAACACACACACATACAAACACACACACACAAAAGAACACAAGGGAAAAAAATCACTTCTTGCTTGTCTGAGAAGACCACTTGAGAAAATAACTAAAAGTGCTTATCTATGTTTTAACTTCTTAGGCTTAAACAGAGAGTGAATCATTCCTAGAATGACTGGAAGAATGCTTGACAGAACCTTAAGTATGATATGAAAAGAGGAAGAAAAGGAAAATACATTTACCACATCAATATGGATGTGTCACACTATTACACTATTATTTAATGACCATGGTTTAGGTATTAGTGTCTTATCAATATCTGCAAATTCAAGAGAGGATGAATTATTATCCCTGTCATCCATGTCTTACAGTCTGTTGGTTTTGGAGGTGATACATAAGAGAATGGACAATGACAACATATTGTAATACTAGTGTAAAAAGTCTATTGAACGATCTGAACAGGTAAGATGCAGCTTTTTTTTTTTTTTTAACTCATTATTGGCTTCAAACAAACTGTATTTTAAATCTCCTGCTTCCAGTTTTTAGGATATTTCCAATACATCCAGTAATTTAGAATTTTCCATTGGGGAAGGGGAGATAGCATTCTCCCTTTATTGCCGGCGTTCCAGATTTCTAGAACAGTTCTTTTGGAGACATTATTTCTTGATAATGGAGCAGTGATAGGCACAATTTAGATATCAATAGTCAACAAAGTGTTATTAGCAAAAGTGACAAAATGAATGAAAGGTCTTGTCAGAGTTCTTGCATGTCATCCTTAAAACTACCAGAACAATTTGCACCTTTTCAGAGAACGAGTCTTGACAGATAACCATAACACACCTCATTCTCTGAGTTGCTTTAGCAAACAGGTGAAAAGAGACACATGTTTACTGCTTTGGATTTAGCTAGACAAAATTAATTCCCACTGGAGGATAGGAAGTTATTGTTTGGCTAACTGAAAGGAGGAACTTAAGAATTTAAGAAGATGGGGCGCCTGGGTGGCTCAGTGGGTTAAGCCTCTGCCTTCAGCTCAGGTCATGGTTTCAGGTTTCAGGATCCTGGGATCCAGCCCCTCATCGGGCTCTCTGTTCAGCAGGGAGTCTGCTTCCCTCCTCTCTCTCTGCCTACTTGTGATCTCTCTCTCTCTTTGTCAAATAAATAAATAAAATCTTTAAAAAAAAAAAAAGAGTTTAAGAAGAATGCTAATAGTTGAAGTGTAGAGTATAGGCTTTGCACCTGAAGAGACTAGGAAACCAGAGTCATAACATAAAGGGCTTAGTTATCTGACAAATATTTTGTTTCTCCCTAAAATTGATTAAAAGAGGGAAAATGTCACGGGTGTGTTATGGGATAGTATTGATGACTTGGTTTTAGATTTATGAACCATGGTCCAGGATGATTGTTGAATGATGAACTGCTGACTGAGGATGTGTGCATCTTTTGAGAAGTAGGAAAACAGTGTTTTCTCAGAGGTTTGGTAACCATACTCATAAAAGGCTTTACTACTTCAATAATGACTCAGCCCTACAATAACATGTTCATCTATGCTTGCTTTGTGTCAGACTTAAATTTCTCATGGTTCAGTGGATTTGTTGATTAGATCTCCTTCAGCTTGCATATAACCAAAGTTAGCTTAGTGTAAGAATGATTTATTTCTAAGTTTAGGTTTCTTCTAAATGGAATCAGTATCATCAGAAGAGATGAGTTCCTATTACTGCATAAACATGAAACAGAAATTGCTAGAAAACCTGAAGCAATCTTTGCTGCAATCCCTGAGTTACCTGCAAAAGGAGATGGTTTTGAAAGTCATAGTACACAAGTTCTATGCCATTCACTTTCCCCAGAGATCACTTATAAGTCACAAAAGAGAAGGATGGAAAGCATGATGTGGCTGCCTGGTATTCTTTTAATATCTTAATTTTTGTCCTAATGCATTTGTGTTATTTTATGAATTATTTACATATGCACACACACATATACACCATACAAGTAGAGAAATTTAGGGAAAAAAAAAAACCTTTAAACTAGAGGAAACCTTTGTGTTTTCTTCATTTATTCAAAGTTTTTTGAGGTACTTTGTTAAAAATTTGAGGTTTCCTCCTAAATTCCCTGTAAGTTTATTAATTTTATTTTGAATTATTTAAAATCTTTATCTCTGAACTTTTTTCCTTTACATTTCCATTATTTGCTTAGAAAACAGTGTGTTTAATATATACAATTTTTAACTAACTGCATTAGTAAACTAGTTTATTAGTTTTACTATAGTTAGTTTTTTGTTTTGTTTTGTTTTGTTTTTTAAGTGACAATCAGACACCTGGGTGGCTCAGATGGTTAAACGTCTGCCTTTGGCTAAGGTCATGATCCCAGAATCCTGGAATCGAGTCCCACTTTGGGCTTTCTGCTCAGCAGGGAGTCTGCTTCTCACTCCCCTTCTGCTCCGCCTGCTTGTGTTCTCTCAGTCTCTCTGTCAAATAAATAAATAAAAATAAAATCTTTTTAAAAAATGAAATTCATATGTAAAATATTATTGGTCTTCATTTGAAGAACACATTTTATTTGTTTTTCTTGACTTCTAAAAACTGTTTTTCCAGAACAATGATAATGTGATTTTAGCAGCCATCCTCATGTTGATCTTTATTTTCTTAAAGATCTATTTATTTGAGAGAGAGGAGTGGGGGAGGGAGAGAGGGAGAAAGAATTCCAAGCTGACTCGCTGCTGAGTGCAGAGCCCAATTTAGGGCACAATCCCAGGACCCTGAGATCATGACCTGAACTGAAATCAAGAGTTGGATTCTTAACTGACAGAGCCATCCAGGACCCGCCCCCATGTTGATCTTTATATTATTGATTACTATTAATTAGGGTTAATAAACATCCCATCATTTTCAATTCAGTGATTTAAAAACGACAACAACAACAATAGGAATGAAGATGATTTATCCAATACATTTAAAGTGTCTATAAAAGTGTTAGCTCAGGATGCCAAAACAAAATACCACAGACAGGGGGTGGGGGGCGGCTTAAACAACAGACATTTATTTTTTCATGGTTCTGGAGGCTAGAAGTTCATAACAAAGATGCCAACAAGTTTGAATTCTGGTGGGAGTTATTGTCCTAGTTTGTAGATGTTGGCTGTCTACCTTTGTCCTCATGTGGGCCTTTTCCTACTTGTTTTTTAAAAATACAAGAACTATTAAGGGAATTAACACTTCTTTTATCCTTAGTATGAAACTATATCTCATACTGTATTTTTATTAATTTTGTTAATGACTTTTTGGCATATAGAATTCTTAAAATCATGTCTATTTCTTTAAATATAAAAGTCTGCAAGTTGGGGGCGCCTGGGTGGCTCAGTGGGTTAAAGCCTCTGCCTTCGGCTCGGGTCATGATCCCAGGATCCTGGGATCGAGCCCCACATCGGGCTCTCTGCTCGGCAGGGAGCCTGCTTCCTCCTCTCTCTCTCTGCCTGCCTCTGCCTACTTGTGATGTCTGTCAAATAAATAAATAAAATCTTTAAAAAAAAAAAAAAGTCTGCAAGTGGAATTACAAAGACTTGTTTATTCCAAAATTCAGTAACTGTTTACTCTTTTTTTGCTTTGAACTACAGATATCTCTCTTTATATAAGAGATGATTGAAAGATAGAGTGTGTATATATATATATGCCAGGAATCATACAAGTATACTTATTTAAATTAATTATGAACCATATAGGTGTACTTATTTGGATTAACTGAAATGATTGCTTCATATAAAATAACTATCCATGTGTTTTATTGTCCCATGTTTCCTCAGTCTTCTAATTAGTGAGATATAACATCTATTTAGTTAAATCTATCCTTTGGAAACATTAAATTTCTATATCACAAATTAATTTTAAGAGGCGTTGTTAATTTAGGTATATTAAACTGTGAAAAAAATGATTTAGAATTAAGGAAAATGCATTTTGAAATATGTTTGAAATAGAGATACACATGGGAATCTATATAGAGGAGTATAATGAAAAACAAAAAAAGAACAGGTTAAGGTGGAGTAAGATTGATGGTGAAAAAAGTATTATTTAGTACTTAAGGAAGTAGTATTTAGGCCTAATTGAAAACTTGGCATATACAGGAATTGAGGGAGTGGAACTCATTTCTAATGAGCAAAATGCAAATTAGTTCTTCAGTATGATATCATTTTGTGATTTACCACTCATGATACAACTTTTTCAATCAGAGTTCAGGAGAGTGTTAAGATATAATCCCTTAAGGCCTTGAACATTTGTAATGAATTAACTTCTCTCCAGTTCATTTAGAACAGTACTAGTTATATTCTATCCTTGGGAGAATTGAGAAGATTGTCACTTACTTCATTTTCTGTGTTCTGTGATTTGGATAAGAAACCCCAATTGAGAAAGGCTGTGAGAAGAATAATTTTAATAATTTGCGAATATACATTGAGGAAGATGTTATATGAGATAAACTGGTAAAATATTTTCACGAGAATTTGGCAATATTCAGTAAAAATAAAGATGCACAAATTCTTTGGTGTATGATTTACCCTCTAGGCATCCATTTTTGGAACCATTTTCATACATGTAGATGAAGTTAGGGACAGCGGTGCTTATATTACTAGGGTTTCTATGGGGGAGGGGTGGGCAGGAGGAGTAAGTAAACTAGAACAACATATTTCTACAGGCTAAATTACAGTTATTTTATTTACATTTCCCCCTTTTTTAAAGATTTTATTTATTTGAGAGAAAGAAAGTGCATGTGAGTGCTAGTAAGGGGGTGGGGGCAGAGGGAAAGGGAGAAGGAGAGAGAGAATCTCAAAGCCCACTCTGCACAGAGCATGGAGCTGACTGGGGCTTGACTTCACCACCCTGAAATCAAGACTGGAGCCAAAACCAAGAGTTGGATGTTTAACTGACTGAGCCACCCAGGTGCCCCTAAATTTCCCCTCTTAGAAAGTGGTAATAGGACTATTACTTATAACTCTTTATTTCTCATGCTTATTAATTGAATAGTACTACCCATTTTTTCTTTTAAAAAAAAGGAAACCTAAATATTTTGCATAACAAAGGTGGGAAATGCTCTGGTAAATATTATATTTACTGTTTTATATATTACTTTATTTGATAGTGAGCACATTTTATCCTATATCTGCCTGTCTCCTTAATTCGTGTTCTCTCCACTTCTGAATTTGCCAGTTCTTTTGAAAAAAAAAAAAAAATAATAATAATAATAATAATGATAATAGGAGGAAATAGATTGATTTCAATGTAACTGTCAAGTTTATTCCAATAAATTATAACTTTGTTTAGTATTACTATTAAACAGTGTATTGCAATTTAATGTTTTCTTTATGCCTGATACAATTATACATATGCATTTTCACAAATTTATATGTTACTTCTTACCTTCTGTTTATATGGAACATATTTAGGGTAGTATATAAAATTGCATCTTAGAACATTGAGTACAGTTAACAAAAACAATATTTATAATATTTATTAACTTTCTCTGATTTTAATGCCATTTTTATTAATTTATTAAGATAAGGATCAGAATTTTTTCCAGGACCTAATATATGAGAACTTCATCTTTAATGTATCTCAATACATACTTTCGTGATCCCTGCTGCTTGCTTATGATGACTCCAATATATTGTATCTCAATATTAAAGTTGCTGTATAGTTTAAGGGCAACCTCTATCTCTAAAATTCCAAGGAAATTATTCTAGTGAATGAAATCTGCTCTTCCTTGTTTGTTATTAATGACCAATTTTAACTTACAAATAGAACATTGATATTTTGTTTGATTTCTTCATTGTCACAGTGACCTTTCAGTCAGCCCATCCTACTACAAATCGTCTTTGTCTAAGTATCTTGATCACTCATTCACATTTCTGTGATTTCTAATCATAGTGCATATTCTCTGGATTAGAAAAATGCTCTGTTTGGTGTTGCAGTCATAGAAGTTCTCTACCATTAACCTGTGCATCTTTCATCAAGTTTCACTTTCATTTATTCTTTTTTTAAAATTTTATTTATTTTAATTTTACTATTTTTAAATTTTATTTAAATTCAGCTACCCAATATATAGTACAGCATTAGTTTTTGATGTAGTGTTCAGTGATTCATTATTTGTGGATAACATCCAGTGCTCATCAGATCAGATGCTCTCCTTAATGACAATCACCCAGTTACCTCATCCCCTCACCCACCTCCCTTTCCATAACCATGGTTTTGTTTCCCAGAGTCAAGAATTTCTCATGGTTTTTCTCCCTCTCTGATTTCTTCCCATTCAGTTTTCCCTCCCTTCTCCTATGATCCTTTTTGCTGTCTTATATTCCACATATGAGTGAAACCATATGATAATTGTCTTTCTGTGATTGGCTTATTTCTCTTAATATAATATTCTCCAGTTCCATCCATGTCAGTGTAAATGGTACATATTCACCCTTTCTGATGGCTGAGTAACATCCCCTTGTATGTATGAGCCACATCTTCTTTATCCATTCATCTGTTGAAGAATATCTCAGCTCCTTCCAAAGCTTGGCTATTGTAGACATCGCTGCTATGAACATTGGGGTACAGGTGCCTCTTCTTTTCACTACATCTGTATCTTTGGGGTAAATACCCAGTAGTGCAGTTGCTAGGTCATAGGGTAGCTCTATTTTCAAAGTCTTGAGAAACCTCCATCCTGTTTTCCAGAGTGGTTTGCATTCCCACCAGCAGTGTGGGAGGGTTCCTCTTTCTCCACATCCTCACCAACATTTGTTGTTCCCTGTCTTGTTAATTTTAGCCATTCTGACTGGTGTAAGGTGATATGTTATAGTGGTTTTGATTTATGTTTCCCTGAAGACAGGTGATGTGGAGCATCAAGAGTAAGTAAATGAAGACACTTACTCTTTTATTTAAAAAAAAAAAAAGATTATATTTATTTATTTGACAGAGAGAGATGCAGAGAAAGAGTGAACACAAGAACGGGGAGTAGGAGAGGGAGAAGCAGGTTTCCCACTGAGCATGGAGCCCGATGTGGGGCTCAATCCCAGGACCCTGGGGTCATGACCAGAACCAAAGGCAGCTGCTTTATGACTGAGCCACCCAGGTGCCCTTCACTTACTCTTTTTTTTTTTTTTAAGTTTTTTTTTTTTTTTTTAAGATTTTATTTATTTATTTGAGAGAGAGATAGTGAGAGAGAGCATGAGAGGGGAGAAGGTCAGAGGGAGAAGCAGACTCCCCACGGAGCTGGTAGCCCGATGCGGGACTCGATCCCAGGACTTGATCCCGGGACTCCAGGATCATGACCTGAGCCAATGGTAGTTGCTTATCCAACTGAGCCACCCAGGTGCCCCTCCTTCACTTACTCTTTTAGCTGAGCAATCTTGTGTCAGTTTTCATTGCAAATATAACTGAGAAAATCAGGTTACAGTCTACTTTTTTTTTTTTTTAATCTGTCTACTAGTAGGTCTCCTCATGAGGTTTTGTTGAATTCCAAGCATTTCTTTTCTATCCAGGATGGAATGGCCTTTCCTTTTGTCTTTTATGTGCTATAACTTTTAAAAAACTCATTTCTTCCCATGTTGCTGCCATCTGAAGTAAAGAAAGTATGTGCTGCAAAATGTAAAATAAATCATCCTGCACAATATCAAAGGTAGGCCTTCTTTCTCTGTTCTAGTTCTTTTACTTTAGTGATGATTGTAATTTCAAAAATAATATAAATAAAAGTGTCCATGCACTTTACATTAGAGATGTCATATTTTTGTAGGGAATAGTGACGAGGAATGGAACTATGTCCAGTTCACACCAGTGCCCTTTGGAATTTATTTTAACATGATGTATTGAATTGTTCAAACCCAGCTTCAACTATGAGCTTTGCAGAAAGAAGAATGCACAGCTCTTGGGTTTTAAGCCATAAACCTTCAAAGCACATTTAACCATAGAATCCTTGGTAGGTAGGTAGAATCTAGGTAGAATGCCTCTGGAGAGAGGCATTGTTATCGATATGTTACAGAAGAGGCTTGTCTAAACTACCTTCTAGTAAGAGTTAGAGCTAAGAATGACACCAAATTTAACTCTAAATCCTGCATTACTAAATACTATGCAATATTGCTTCCCATGTGACTTTCTGTTAACAAGGTTTCCCCTGTAGATGATTTCAACTCCTCATTAAGCCCAAATTAAGGTGATAAAATTTGAAAGACAGGGTGGGCATGGTGTTGTCACTACTATCTGGTCTCACCTTAAGGTTAACTGGCACAGTGCACTAAGGCCCTTGCGCTTTACTATACTTGTAATAACAAGTATCTTCACTGCATTGATGTGATTTTAGCATGTATGATTTTTCCTTTACCACAAGGCACTGAAATTTCTGTTGCGGTTTGCAGTTGGAAAAAATATTTGTTGCATTCAACAAATACTTGCCAAGCAACCTCCTTTTCCTGAGTCCCTAGGAAAACAATGATTAGAAGTTGGCCCTGAAACTTATGATACTGATGAATCCACTACTCACAGTTTTCTTTATGGTTGCCAGAAATTTTCCCTAGGACTAACGTAGATGAGAGATTGTGATGGATGACTATCCCACAAGCTTCTGCATGTTCAATAGCATCTTTTAGTTATCTAATCTTTTGCAGTAGGAACGAAATTTTTCTGAGAGTGTCTCCAGCCAACTTCACTGCATCATAATGTTTTGTTTATGTAACTTCTAATATTTATCTTGAAAAGGTTTAAAAGTACTCAAAATCCATGTCTCTTGTGAGAAAAACATTGCAATTGGTAGAGTTTAATCTATTGTAAAAATTGTCATACTAGTGGAATCACCTTCCAGGAGATTAAATTAGTGACAACTGTTTTAGATCTTTTTTTTTTTTTTTTAAAGATTATTTATTTATTTATTTGACAGATGGAGATCACAAGTAGGCAGAGAGGCAGGCAGAGAGAGAGAGGAGGAAGCAGGCTCCCTGCTGAGCAGAGAACAGAGCCAAAGGCAGAGGCTTTAACCCACAGAGCCACCCAGGCACCCCTCAGATCCTTATTATAATTCTCTTTTCCTATGAGTGTCTGCCTTCAGTCCTTCTTTCTAAAACTCCTAAAAAGGTCCTGTTCTCTATAGTACATTTATAAAACCTCTTCACTCTTTCTAGTTATATGGGACCCCTTTTATGATGGCTAATTTTATGTGTCAATTTGACTAGGTAAAGGGATACCCACACAGCTGCTAAAATATTATTTGTGGGTGTTTCTGTTAGGGTGTTCTGGAAGAGGTTAGTATTTGAATTTGCCAACTGAAAAAGATTGCCTCACCAATGTAGTGGGCATCATTCAGTCCATTAAGGCCCTGAATAGAATAAAAAGGCAGAGGAGGGGCAAATTTTCTCTCTGTTTGATCTGAAATCTTTATCTATTCCTGCCTTTGAATATTAGCACTTCTGGTTCTCAGGCTTCCAGACTCCGAGTGGGAATTAGTGCATTAGCTCCCCTGGTTTCCATACCTTTGGGTTTGGACTAGAACTTTGTTATGGAAGCCCTAGAAACAAATACAGAATTCATTACATAAACATTTACAAAATAATTGTTACCTGCCAGGCACTGATGTGTACAAAGGGTATGTGACATTCAATAAAACCCAGGCCTAGTCATCAGTTAAGTTTAATTACAATAAATGTGGGGAATGACAATAATAGAAGTATATACAATTCACAAACTAAGTAACTGAGTGCAAACAATGGAGTAGCAAAAATTTTTTAAAAATTCTTTTTACATTTTGCTATATACTGCCTTGTTATATTTGCATTTATTGGCATTTTGATGACACTCCAGACCTTTAACATACAGGCAGTTTCCTCTACTTATCATTAACATCTACTGCTTCCCCTCTTAAGAATGAATATCTTATGGGTATAGATCTATAGCTTTAAATGAAATAAATTGATATTCTCTCATCAGGAAGATAATGATATTCAAAGTTATAACTAAAATAAAATAAATAGAATTAAGTAACCTGATTGGAAGGAAAATATAATTTTTCCCTTCAGTATCAGCCAAGTAGAGGACAAGTTATATATAAACAAACAAGTTGCCAAAATTCAAAGGTTTAACAGTGCTTCACAGCCTTGTAAGCTCAAGTACTAGGAAAAATCAAACACGATTTTAAGTTCTGGGGATACTGGAATCAGACCTGAAATTCTTCATCTCACTTTTTTCTTATTTGTGTATATGGCTCAACTTTTTCAAGAATTAAAAAAAGAAAAAAGGGGGCACCTGTTTGGTGTAGTTAGTTAAGCATCCAACTCTTGGTTTTGGCTCAGGTCATGATCTTAGTGTCATGGAATTGATTCCAGTTTCATGCTCTGTGTTCAGTGCTGAGGCTGCTTGAGTTTCTCTCTCCCTCTCCTTCTGTCTCTCCCACACCTAAAATCAATCAGTTAGTCTTTAAAAAAAGGAATTAAAAAATTGTGTGAAGAGTCAGTGTACAATTTTTTTTGCTTTCATACTTTCAGGCTAAAATGGTAATTTATTTAACACCGTCTATTTGGATATTCCTGTATTTGGAATTCAAGTTTAGATTTGTTTTGCCCATTATGCTAGATCTAAGCATGAAATCACCAAATCAATGTATTTCCCCACAGTGTCCTCTCACTATTTGTTTTTCTCCTTTATCTGTTAAAGGCATAAAATAAATTTTGTGTTTTTTTTAATAAACTTTGAATGTGAACAGACAAGAGTAGTTCCTTGTTATTGGAATAAAAGAAGGTGCGATTAAATGCTAAGTGGAGGTCTAAAGCAATAATACAAATTTTGGAGTGCATTGCTTTCTCTGAAGAGAGATACTGGACATTGTAGAAAGTGTGTCGTATTTTATTTTATTTTATTTTCTCTTTTTTAAAAAATTAACATATAATGTATTATTATTATATTATTATTATATATATAATATTTAGTATATATTATATATATATATATTATTATATTCTTATTATAATTATATATTATATTATTATTATTATTATAATGTATTATTAGCCCTAAGGGTTCAGGTCTGTGAATCGTAGGGCTTACACACTTCACAGCACTCACCATAGCACATACCCTCCCCAATGTCCATAAGCCAGCCACCCGCTCCCTATCCCCTTCCACCAGCAACCCTCAGTTTTTTTTGTGAGATTAAAATTCTCTTATAGTTTGTCTCCCTCCCGATTCCATCTTGTTTCATTTTTTTCCTTCCCTACCCCCCAAACCCCCTACTCTGCCTCTCAAATTGCTCATATAGGGGAGATCATATGATAATTGTCTTTCTCTGATTGACTTATTTTGCTCAGCATAATACCCTCTAGTTCCGTCCATGTTGTTGCAAATGGCAAGATTCCATTTCTTTTGATGGCTGCATAGTATTCCACTGTATATATACATACCACACCTTCTTTATCCATTCATCTGTTGAGGGACATCTAGGTTCTTTCCATAGTTTGGCTGTTGTGGACATTGCTGCTACAAACATTTGGGTGCACGTGCCCCTTCAGATCACTACCTTTGCATCTTTAGGGTAAATACCCAGTAGTACAATTGCTGGGTTGTATGGCAGCTCTATTTGCAAATTTTAAGAAATCTCCATGCTGTTTTCCAGAGTGGCTGCACCAGCTTACATTCCCACCAACAGTGTAAGAGGGTTCCCTTTTCTCTGCATCCTCTCCAGCATCTGTCATTTCCTGACTTGTTAATTTTAGCCATTCTGACTGGTGTGAGTTGGTATCTCATTGTGTGTTTTGATTTTTATTTCCCTGATGCCGAGTGATGTGGAGTACTTTTTCATCTGTCTGTTGGCCATCTGGATGTCTTCTTTGCAGAAATGTCTGTTCATGTCCTCTGCCCATTTCTTGATTAGATTATTTGTTCTTTGGGTGTTGAGTTTGATAAGTTCTTTTTAGATTTGGATACTAGCCCTTTATCTGAGATGTCGTTTGCAAATATCTTCTCCCATTCTGTCAGTTGTCTTTTGGTTTTGTTGACTGTTTCCTTTGCTGTGCAAAAGCTTTGATCTTGATGAAGTCCCAATAGCCCATTTGCCCTTGCTTCCCTTGCCTTTGGAGATGTTTCTAGGAAGAATTTGCTGCAGCTGAGGTCGAAGAGGTTGCTGTCTGTGTTCTCCTCAAGAATTTTGTTGGATTCCTGTCTCACATTGAGGTCCTTCATCCATTTTTAGTCTATTTTTGTGCATGGTGTAAGGAAATGGTCCAGTTTCATTTTTCTGCATGTGGTTGTCCAGTTTTCCCAACACCATTTGTTGAAGAGGCTGTCTTTTTTCCATTGGACATTCCTTCCTGCTTTGTCGAAGATTAGTTGACCATAGAGTTGAGGGTCTATTTCTGGGCTCTCTATTCTGTTCCTCTGATCTATGTGTCTGTTTTCATGCCAGAACCATACTGTCTTGATGATGACAGCTTTGTAATAGAGCTTGAAGTCTGGAATTGTGGTGCCATCATCTTTGGCTTTCTTTTTCAACATTCCTCTGGCTATTCGGGTGTTTTCTTGTTCCATATAAATTTTAGGATTATTTGTTCCATTTCTTTGAAAAAAATTGATGGGATTTTGGTAGGGATTTTGAGAAAATTTTCGCATCTATGTTCATCAAGGATATTGGTCTGTGATCCACTTTTTTGATGGGGTCTTTGTCTGGTTTTGGGATCAAGGTAATGCTTGCCTCATAAATTGAGTTTTGGAAGTTTTCCTTCCATTTCTATTTTTCTATTTTTTGGAACAGTTTCAAGAGAATAGGAATTAATTATTCTTTAAATGTTTGGTAGAATTTCTCTGGGAAGCCATCTGGCCCTGGGCTCCTGTTTGTTGGGAGATTTTTGATGACTGCTTCAACTTCCTTACTGGTTTTGGGTCTGTTCAGGTTTTCTATTTCTTCCTGGTTCAGTTTTGGTAGTTTATACGTCTCTAGGAATGCATTCATTTCTTCCAGATTGTTAAATTTGCTGGTGTATAGTTGCTCATAATATCTTCTTATAATTGCTTGTATTTCTTTGGTGTTGGTTGTGATCTCTCCTCTTTAATTCATGATTTTATTTATTTTTATTTTTTATTTTTTTAAAGATTTTATTTATTTATTTGTCAGAGAGAGAGAGAGAGCGAGCACAGGCAGACAGAGTGGCAGAGGGAGAAGCAGAGCAAGGAGCCTGATGTGGGACTTGATCCCACAACGCTGGGATCATGACCTGAGCTGAAGGCAGCCCTTAACCAACTGAGCCACCCAGGCATCCCTAATTCATGATTTTATTAATTTGAGTCCTTTCTCTTTTCTTTGTGATAAGTCTGGCCAGGGGTTTATCAATCTTATTAGAGTTTTGCATTTAAAAGAGCTTTCTTTACTTATCATGTTCATTTGGCAAGGCTGATTGGACTCAGAGTGAACAATTAGGACATTGCAGCAAAAATCTAGGATAGAGGTACTCTGATAGTGTGGATGCATCAGATAGAACACTTTCAAAAGGAAAGAGGCATGGAAAAACCTAGCTGGTTGCAAAATCAGCAGTGAATAATAAATGGGAAAATCCTCCTTTGTTATTCTTTTCTTACTTAGAATTGGACCATTATGGAAGAGCATTTGTTTTGATAAAAGTGACCTCAGGAGAGTCATAGGAGTAACATCAATGAGTTTTGCTAAATGTTTAGGCAATGAGAAAAGGAAATTCACTCATCACTGAATTACTCAGGGGCTGATTATCTAGGTGATAGACTTTTTCAGAATTTTTTTCCTGTTTTCCATCTGTTGCTCACAATTGGTCATTTCACTGCTCATTAGTCTCCTTACCAGAGGGATGGAAATTATTTTGAAACTCCAGCGTCTTTAAATGCTATATCTTGTTTGCATCTTAATCAAGATTTTGGTTGTTTTTGTCTCTGTGGATTACAATAATCCATTTCTTTGCATCAAAGAGTATTTTAGAGCAGGAACGGCTCTTGAAAATCATTTACTCCAATACTACTAGAAAATATTAAACGATTTGTCGCAAGTCAACATAGCTGCAAGGAAGGAACAGAATTAGGACCAAACTACGGATCTTCTCAAAATAAATGTGCCATTCCCTCCACAGAGGTCATTACCTGTCTTTACTACATTATGATAATATCGAGAACTAGCTTAAAAAAAATAGGTGCATTGGGAATTCTGTAGGTTTATTTACTTACTGCTCAGTAAGTAAGATGTATTAGCTGTAAGTGGACCAGAGAGCCAGCCTGAAGTTAATGGAAATAAAGTAAGAAAGAAACTCATGGCTCCAGATATGAGCCTGACCCTGGATCCTAGCAATGGCTCTGCACTGTCAGATGATTTGGATGAAAGTGGGGAGATTGACTTAGATGGCTTAGACATGCCATCAGAAAACAGTAATGAATTTGAGTGGGAAGATGATTAGAAAATTTGTTCTATGTATCTTTATTTTATAATGTCAATTTAGGTACCTCCCATCAGGCTTCATGCCTTCAGGTTCTTTTCTTTTTAAGCCTGGTGTAGCATGGTAAGCAAATTTCCAAGCTTCTTTGGTTCCATGAAAACAAGCACACAGGTTGTTCACTTTTTATGTTTGTTTTTAATAATTTATAGATCATCACTACAAGGAAATAAGAAATGAGAAAAAGAGCATCTTATTTAGAGATGATCCCTTCTTGAGATTGTAACTGGAGATTTCCAGACTGGAAATTTCATTGAACTTGTACTCTTTTTATTCTGAATTTGGGACTCTTGTATGCTCCCCTTCTTTCTAATCACAACCCTCTTCATTACTCCAGGGTTCAGCTGGGGAAAATAATAGGTGTCCTTCACTTCTAGCATGACTGCCACACTGGAAGGAATATACTTATTTGGGAAACTGAAGATTTAAATTTTTTAAAATGACAGGAAAGGACAAGAAGATAACCGTAGCAGTGTAATTAGTATTTTGTTTTCTCTAAAGGATATTGCTACATGATGTGTGCCTGTGTGCACATATGTATGGATTAGTGTGTGTTTTTATTACCCAGTTTTCTATTTTGCAATTGAAATTAAATCAACCACTCAGGGGCAATAGAGTGACCTATGTAACATTTTATGGGCTCTATAAATAGCATTTAGACTGATACTCAATAAGTTGTCTACCTCATTGCAGTAACGTGTAAGTATTTTGCAAATAATAGCGACCTACTGCCTTCTCATTAATAGTAACAGACACGGAAGCTGGGTGAAAATATGAATGTGAAAAGTCATTCAACATCAATTCAAACAAATATTTATTGAGATGTTATGTTCCATTAATTGTTGTAATCACAATAATGTGATATTTTGTCATGGTTTTTCTTTTTTGGGGGGGGTGTCTCATTTTTTATTTATTTTATTATTTTTATTTTATTTTTTATATTTTTTAAAAGATTTTATTTATTTATTTGACAGACAGAGATCACAAGCAGGCAGAGAGGCAGGCAGAGAGAAAGAGGAGGAAGCAGGCTCCCCGCTGAGCAGAGAGCCAGATGCGGGGCTCGATCCCAGGACCCTGGGATCATGACCTGAGCCAAAGGCAGAGGCCTTAACCCACTGAGCCACCCAGGCACCCCTATTTTATTTTATTTTTTTTGTTTTGTTCAGTTAGCCAACATATAGTACATTATTAGTTTTTGATTCATTAGTTGTGTATAACACCCAGTGCTCATCACCACATGTACCATCATACTTTTTCTTTTCTATTAATTCTTTCTACTTCCCTTCTCACAAAACCACCCACTCTTATTTCTTACTTCAGCATTCTGCAAACATTATGTTCAGATCGAGAAGAATGGCCTGTATTTTCAAAACTCTTGCCTCCGCATTCTGTGGCTTCTAGGAATGGCCTATTTCTGCCTGTTAAACCATATTACTTTAAATTTTGGTCTCTGCATTTGTATTACCATTTCCTTCCTGGGGCACCTAGGTGGTTCAGTCAGTTAAGTGTCTGTCTTCGGCTCAGGTAATGATCTCAAGGTCCTGGGATGAAGCCCTGTGTCAGGCCCCCTTCTCTGCAGGGAGGCTGCTTCTCCCTCTTTCCCCAGTTCTTTCTCTCTCACAAATAAATTAATAAAAAAAAATCTTTAAAACATAAACAAACAAACAAAAAAACCATTTCCGTCTTTAGAATTGTTATTCCATGCTTCTAGGTAGATTCAAAGTAGAGAAGTTTTAGAGGGGAGGAGGCTGGGGAAAGAGGTGAGGCTGGTGATGGTTATTAAGGAGGGCAAGGATTACATGGAGCACTGGGTGTTATATACAAACAATGAATTGTAGAACGCTATGTCAAAAACTAATAATGTACTGTATGGTGACTAACATAACATAAAAAAAAAGTAGAAAGTGAACAAATATTAATCAAAGGCCAACCAGACACCAACCATTTGCCATCTTACTTAATCCTAACTGAAAAAAAGTAAGTTATGATAACCTTCATATTTACAGATAAGAAAGCAGAGGCTCAGAAAAGACTTATCCAGTATCATAGCACAAGCAATTGTAAAAGCTGTTACTTGAACTATGATAAACTGACCCCAGATTAAGGTCTTTCCTACATTGAAGCTCTACACTACATTTTACTATCTTTATGTAATATATGTATCAACATTGCATTTTTAGCTGAGAGGAGAAACCATGAGTAATTTAAACCTGTATCTCAAAGTGACAGACTATTTTGCTATACATGGAAAAAATAAATGTATGTTGAATCAATTAAATTGAATAGTTTCTCAATATTGTAAATAAAAGAAGTGAATTGTATAGGAAGCTACACTGAAAATCTTACTATTATAAGGCAGTAACAATTTTGAAACCTTACGAGAGGTGAATGTGATTAACTGAAACACAGTATGTCCCTTCAGTTGAGGAGGAGACAGAGGTTCATTAAAAAAACTAATCCTCAAACCTAAGTGCATAGTTTACTGAGAAATGGTATACTGCCTGGCAGTGTTTCTTAGGGAACAAAGGCTGACTTTGGTTTAAAAGTACTTCTGTTAAAAGAGAAAAAAAAAAGTACTTCTATAATGTCTGGTAGACTCACTTTTTTTTTTTTTTTAATTTTTTATTTATTTTCAGCGTAACAGTATTCATTGTTTTTTCACCACACCCAGTGCTCCATGCAATCTGTGCCCTCCCTAATACCCACCACCTGGTTCCCCCACCCTCCCACCCCGCCCCTTCAAAACCCTCAGGTTGTTTTTCAGAGTGCATAGTCTCTCATGGTTCACCTCCCCTTCCAATTTCCCTCAACTCCCTTCTCCTCTCCATCTACCCTTGTCCTCTATATTATTTGTCATGCTCCACCAATAAGTGAAACCATATGATACTTGACTTTCTCTGCTTGACTTATTTCACTCAACATAATCTCTTCCAGTCCTGTCCATGTTGCTACAAAAGTTGGGTATTCGTCCTTTCTGATGGAGGCATAATACTCCATAGTGTATATGGACCACATCTTCCTTATCCATTCATCCGTTGAAGGGCATCTTGGTTCTTTCCACAGTTTGGCGACCGTGGCCATTGCTGCTATAAACATTGGGGTACAGATGGCCCTTCTTTTCACTACATCTGTATCTTTGGGGTAAATCCCCAGCAGTGCAATTGCAGGGTCATAGGGAAGCTCTATTTTTAATTTCCTGAGGAATCTCCACACTGTTCTCCAAAGTGGCTGCACCAGTTTGCATTCCCACCAACAGTGTAAGAGGGTTCCCCTTTCTCCACATCCTCTCCAACACACGTTGTTTCCTGTCTTGCTAATTTTGGCCATTCTAACTGGTGTAAGGTGGTATCTCAATGTGGTTTTGATTTGAATCTCCCTGATGGCTAGTGATGATGAACATTTTTTCATGTGTCTGGTAGCCATTTGTATGTCTTCATTGGAGAAGTGTCTGTTCATATCTTCTGCCCATTTTTTGATATGATTATCTGTTTTGTGTGTGTTGAGTTTGAGGAGTTCTTTATAGATCCTGGATATCAACCTTTTATCTGTACTGTCATTTGCAAATATCTTCTCCCATTCCGTGGGTTGCCTCTTTGTTTTGATGACTGTTTCTTTTGCTGTGCAGAAGCTTTTTATCTTGATGAAGTCCCAGAAGTTCATCTTTGCCTTTATTTCCTTCGCCTTTGGAGACATATCTTGAAAGAAGTTGCTGTGGCTGATATCAAAGAGGTTACTCCCTATGTTCTCCTCGAGGATTCTGATGGATTCCTGTCTCACGTTGAGGTCTTTTATCCATTTCGAGTTTATCTTTGTGTACGGTGTAAGAGAATGGTCAAGTTTCATTCTTCTACATATAGCTGTCCAGTTTTCCCAGCACCATTTATTGAAGAGACTGTCTTTTTTCCACTGGATATTTTTTCCTGTTTTGTCAAAGATTATTTGACCATAGAGTTGAGGGTCCATATCTGGGCTCTCTACTCTGTTCCACTGGTCCATGTGTCTGTTTTTATGCCAGTACCATGCTGTCTTGGTGATCACAGCTTTGTAGTAAAGCTTGAAATCAGGTAACGTGATGCCACCAGTTTTATTTTTGTTTTTCAACATTTCCTTAGCAATTCGGGGTCTCTTCTGATTCCATACAAATTTTAGTATTATTTGCTCCAGCTCTTTGAAAAATACTGGTGGAATTTTGATTGGAATGGCATTAAAAGTATAGATTGCTCTGGGCAGTATAGACATTTTAACGATGTTTATTCTTCCCATCCAAGAGCATGGAATGGTCTTCCATCTTTTTGTGTCTTCTTCAATTTCTTTTAGGAGTGTTCTGTAGTTCCTCGAGTACAGATCTTTAACCTCTTTGGTTAGGTTTATTCCGAGGTATCTTATGGTTTTTGGTGCTATAGTAAATGGAATCGATTCTCTAATTTGCCTTTCTGTATTTTCATTGTTAGTGTATAAGAAAGCCACTGATTTCTGGACATTGACTTTGTATCCTGCTACATTACTGAATTGCTGTATGAGTTCTAGTAGTTTGGAGGTGGAGTCTTTCGGGTTTTCCATATAAAGAATCATGTCATCTGCGAAGAGAGAGAGTTTGACTTCTTCCTTGCCAATTTGGATACCTTTTATTTCTCTTTGTTGTCTGATTGCTGTCGCTAGGACTTCTAATACTATGTTGAACAAGAGTGGTGAGAGTGGGCATCCTTGTCGTGTTCCTGATCTCAATGGGAAGGCTGCAAGCTTTTTCCCATTGAGGATGATATTTGCTGTGGGTTTTTCATAGATAGATTTGATGAAGTTCAGGAATGTTCCCTCTATCCCTATACTTTGAAGCATTTTAATCAGGAACGGATGCTGGATTTTGTCAAAAGCTTTTTCTGCATCAATGGAGAGGATCATGTGGTTCTTCTCTCTTCTCTTATTGATTTGTTCTATCACATTGATTGATTTGCGAATGTTGAACCATCCTTGTAACCCAGGGATGAATCCCACCTGGTCATGGTGGATAATCTTTTTAATGTGCTGTTGGATCCTGTTTGCTAGGATCTTGTTGAGAATCTTAGCATCCATATTCATCAGTGATATCGGTCTGAAATTCTCCTTTTTGGTAGGGTCTTTGCCTGGTTTGGGGATCAGGGTGATGCTGGCTTCATAAAAAGAGTCTGGAAGTTTTCCTTCTGCTTCAATTTTTTGAAACAGCTTCAGGAGAATAGGTATTATTTCTTCTTTGAAAGTTTGATAGAATTCCCCAGGGAATCCGTCAGGTCCTGGGCTCTTGTTTTTTGGGAGGTTTTTGATCACTGCTTCAATCTCGTTACTAGATATCGGTCTATTCAGGTTGTCAATTTCTTCCTGGTTCAATTTTGGGAGTTTATAGTTTTCCAGGAATGCATCCATTTCATCTAGGTTGCTTAGCTTATTGGCATATAACTGTTGATAATAGCTTCTGATGATTGTTTCTACTTCCTTGGTGTTAGTTGTGATCTCTCCCTTTTCATTCATAATTTTATTAATTTGGGCTTTCTCTCTTTTCTTTTGGATTAGTGTGGCCAATGGTTTATCGATCTTATTGATTCTTTCAAAAAACCAGCTTCTAGTTTCGTTGATACGTTCTACTGTATCTCTGGTTTCTACCTCGTTGATCTCTGCTCTAATCTTGATTATTTCCCTTCTTACGTGTGGAGTTGGTTTGATTTGTTGTTGATTCTCCAGTTCTTTAAGGTGTAGAGACAGCTGGTGTATTCTGGATTTTAGAATTTTTTTGAGGGAGGCTTGGATGGCTATGAATTTCCCCCTTAGGACCGCCTTTGCTGTATCCCATAGGTTTTGGAGTGAAGTGTCTTCGTTCTCATTGGTTTCCATAAATTGTTTAAGTTCTTCTTTGATCTCCTGGTTGATCCAAGCATTCTTAAGCAAGGTGGTCTTTAGCTTCCAGGTATTTGAGTTCCTTCTGAACTTTTCCTTGTGATTGAGCTCCAGTTTCAAAGCATTGTGATCTGAGAATATGCAGGGAATCATCTCAGTCTTTTGGTATCGGTTGAGCCCTGATTTGTGACCCAGTATGTGGTCTATTCTGGAGAAGGTTCCATGTGCACTTGAGAAGAATGAGTATTCTGTTGTTTTAGGGTGGAATGTTCTGTATATATCTATGAGGTCCATCTGGTCCAATGTGTCATTCAATGCTCTTATTTCTTTATTGATTTTCTGCTTCGATGATCTGTCTATTTCTGAGAGAGGCGTGTTAAGATCTCCTACTATTAATGTATGCATATCAATATGACTCTTTATCTTGATTAATAGTTTTCTTATGTAATTGGCTGCTCCCATATTGGGGGCATAGATATTTACAATTGTTAGATCATCTTGGTGGATAGTCCCTTTAAGAATGATGTAGTGTCCTTCTGTATCCCTGACTACTGTCTTTAGTTTAAAATCTAATTTATCTGATATGAGAATCGCTACCCCGGCCTTCTTTTGAGGCCCATTGGCGTGAAAGATGCTTCTCCATCCCTTCACTTTCAGTCTGGGTGTATCTTTAGGTTCAAAATGGGTCTCTTGTAGACAACATATGGATGGGTCCTGTCGTTTTATCCAATCTGCAACCCTGTGTCGTTTTATGGGTGCATTTAGGCCATTCACATTGAGAGTGATTATTGAGAGATACGTTTTTATTGACATTGTGTTATCTTTGAAGTCTTTCTTTCTGTCGATTGTCTCTATATTTCTGTTCAATGCTATTCTTAGGATTTTTCCTCTTTTATAGAACCCCCCTTAATATTTCCTGCAGTGTCGGCTTGGTGGTTGCATAGTCTTTCAAGCCTTGCCGGTCTTGGAAACTCTTTATCTCTCCATCCATTTTGAATGTCAGTCTTGCTGGATAAAGTATTCTTGGCTGCATGTTCTTCTCATTTAGTGCCCTGAATATATCTTGCCAGCCCTTTCTGGCTTGCCAGGTCTCTGTGGACAGGTCTGACGTTATTCTGATGGGCTTTCCTCTGTATGTAAGGAGGTTCTTTGTCCTAGCGGCTTTCAAGAGATTGTATCTACAATTATGATTCCTCAATTTTACTATGAGGTGCCTGGATGTTTTTTTTGAATTTATAATCTTGGGGGGGGACCTTTCTACTTCTAGTACATGAACACTTGTTCCATTCGCAAGATTGGGAAAATTTTCATGAAAAATTTGTTCCACTATATCTTCTAGACTTCTTTCTTTCTCCTCCCCTTCAGGGATTCCAATAATTCTGACGTTGGAACGTTTCATGGCATCATTTATTTCCCTGATTCTGTTTTCGTGGTTTCTAAGCTGTTTGTTCCAGGCTTCCTCCTGATCCTTTCTCTCTATTTGTTTGTCCTCCAGATCACTAATTCTATCTTCTGTCTCAGTTACCCTAGCTTTTAGAGAATTTAGATTAGATTGGAACTCATTGAGAGCGTTGTGAACCTCATCCCTGGTGGCCTTCAGCTCTGCCCTAACATTATGAACCTCCTCTCTGGTCGCTTTCAATTCTGCCCTAATCAATTCTGTTTGGTCATCCATGGCTTTCTCCAACCTAGCTATTGCCTGGATAATTGTTAGCCTGAATTCTCTTTCTGACATATTGTCTATGTTGATAGCCGTTAGCTCTGTTGCAGAAGGCCCATCCTCTGTATTTTTCTTCTGTTGGGGATTCCTCCTCCTAGTCATTTTGGTGAGAGATGACTGGACAGATGTAGCTGGATGTATTGACCGTGGTGCAGTCAAGGTGCACCCTGGAACGCTTCTGAGCACTCAGGATTCCCCACCCAAATGAGAGAAAAAAGAAAAGAAAAAGAAAAAAGAGGGAGAGAGAGAGACAGGAAAAAAAGGGAAGATAAAAGTGAAGGTTCAGCCCAAATGGGCCCCAGGGTAAGGTTTATGACGTATACAAACAAAAACAGACAAACAAAAAGACTGATAAAAGTATATGACGAGAGAAAAAATATATATATATAAGCAAAAAAAAGGAGGAGCCTCGTCAAGAAGAACCCCAAGTATAAGATTTATATACTATCCAGACAAACATAAATACACAGAGACACTGGCAGAAGAAAAAGATGGGAGCATGGTTATAGATTCTCGGTGTGGGCGAGGAAGGTTATTTTGATTCTTCCTGGATGTATCTTGATATCTTTGTTAAAGGACTCAACTTTCCTAAGAAAAAGGGGGATTAAAAATTGGTTCACCTATAGGGGTAGCATTGCTTGGAGAAAGGGGGTTACCTTGAAGTTTAACTCTATATGAATATTAGAAAATAAAAATAAAAAAGGAATAAACTGGACTAAACTAAATTAAAAATTTTTTTAAAAATTAAGAAAATAGAAAAGCAAAAGAAAAACACATGTGTATGTATCAAAAAATTCAGGTTAGAAGTTTATTATGGAATTTGATGTACTGGACATCTCACTGTGATGGTAAATAGGTTAAAAAATTATCTATATAAAAAAAGAAAAAAATGAACCAGAATAGTGGGAAAGAATTAAAAATAAAAGTTGTATCTATGAAGTAGTGGTGGTTGTTCTCTTGTAGTCTTTTTTTTTTTTCCTGATTTGTTTTCTGGGGGAGGGGGCTGCCACGTGGGTTTTCAGTCAATGATGTTCCCTGAGTTAAGTCCTCCCAACCCCCTCAAGGGGGTGGGCTCTGAGAAAAACGTTTTTTTTTCAGGTTTTTGTTCTCTGGAGGTTTTTATGTTTGTTCACTTCTTTTCTCTCGCCTTGACAGCTTTTGATGGTTTTTGGAGGTTTAGAGGAAAGAAAACTGCACCCCAACCTCCCTCTCAGAGAGAAGCCTCAGTCTGCTCCCCTGCAGGTGCTGCAGCCGCTGGGCCGCTGGCAGAGCAGGTTCTGAGTCACGGTCCCTGGGGACGCAGGATCTCCTGCTTGTACGCAAAACCAAGGCAGCTGTGGCTGTCTGGGCAGCTCCAGACCGCCAGAGACGTTCCAAGCAGGGATCGCACACTGAGATTTTCCCGCTGGCTGGGGCTGAGAGCTCAGGTCTTGCGCGCACCTCTCCCAGGGGATGGTTTGGGGCGCGGCGCCTCCAGCTCTATTGGCTCTATCGCCGCGTGGGTCTATCACCGCGTGGGTCCCAGAACACCAGGCTGGGCGTTCGTGCACCTCTCTCAGGGGAGGTTGAGGCACACGCGCATCTCCAGGAAGGTGCGCGTTCTGCCGTCTGGCGTGGCCCCAGCCCCTCACGGGAGCCGGACTCCACCCGTTCTCGGGCGCACTGGCGGCTCCGGGACAAAGACCAGGTTTCTCCGCCGCACTCTCCGGCTCAGCGCCAGGGGATGCTGTCCTGGGTCTGGGGATTTAAGCCCCTATCCCTATCCGCCCGGATTCCCACAATTTCCCCGCGCGAGTCTTTGCTCTTTTGAGTGCTTTCAACCAGACTCCAAGTTAATGCTGGTCCCCAGATGCCGGGCACTCTCGTATTGGGGTATTATTTTCCAGTCGGTCGCCTCTGGTGGCTCCCTCCCCCTTTTGTTTATCTTCCGATATCAGTCCGACGTTCCCACTCCACTTTACCTGCCCACTGGCGTCTTCTGGCCCCCGTAGAGATCCAGACGTGTATAATTCTGATCTCAGGCTGATTTCATGGGTGATCGGAGTTCTTTGGTAGGTAATCAGCTCACTTTAGGGTGCAGGTTGAAAAGGCGCCTCCTCCTACTTCCCCGCCATCTTGTCTCCCCCTGGTAGACTCACTTTTGTTAATCAGTCTGCAAAGTTTTGCAGTCAGAGCTGGAGCAAGATACATGGAAAACACTAAGGTGGTTTCTAATAAGGGTAAATAGGATTCCTTCAAACCAAACACTATGTAAGCCATATAAGAAGGAGCTGGATAGTTTAACACTTCCACATGTTATTGTTGCAGGTTACTTACTTTGTTTGAATCACTGATTTTTAGTGCCTAAAGTAGATCAGTTCAGCTGGGTTTAAACTGATTAATTACGCTTGGTGGTTTTCTTAATATGTGAAGGTTAGTGGGTTGTATCCCATAGGAGAAGAATTGTCATTGCTTGGGAAACAGTGTGTGTGTAGACTGGGTTTTAACCTATAATAGTAATTAATGGATCATGGGTTTCACCTCTTATTGACCTGTTATTCTCTGCTCTGAGGCTATAGACTAAAGCTATAAGACACATTAGTCTTCAGTAGATGTAGGCCATAGTCATCAAGGATTAGGTCAATAAATGCTGCTGGATTAGTAAAATTTCATACTCATCACTCAAAAACTATCCCTAAACATATGCCTAACTAAGGATTCATTGGTGTAATCACTTTACAAGCAAGACAGCACCTTACTACAAAGATCTCATAGAGAAAAAAATACATGTATAATCAATTCCTATGTTCTCAAAACTTTCTGGAAAGGGCTAAATAATAAATATTTTAGGGCCTGTGGGCCATAAGGTATCTGTTACAATTATGCAACTCTGCCATTCTAGCACTGGATGACAAAAAATATAAAATAGTTACAGCTTAATCAAGATAAAAGTTAATCTTTAAAGTCAGACAAGTGGCATGATTGATTTGATAGCCAACAATGTCCAGAAATCCAGAAATCCCATTTCTTTTATCTTGCTATTTTGTTGTGTTATTATTTTGTGATTTTCATATAGAACATTATAACTTGTGATTCAAGATGTCTGCTCCAGCTCCATCTAACATATCCATTCTCAAAACAGCAGATAAAACTAAAGGGTAATACAGGAGAACAATGTCATTTGTTTGAATGAAACTGCCCACCTGTTATATACAACACTCCTATTTTTATTTCATGACCACATTCAGGAAAGCTTGGAAATAGTCTTTATTTTGGGCGAGTACATGCTCAGGTAAATCACAGTTTCTGTTACTCTAGAGGAAGGGAGGAATTGAAATGGAATTGGCAGACTCTCACAAGAGTTACACTTCTCTGCTTAATGAAAGGCAGGTGTGAGGTGGTAGCTGAAATTTGCTGAGCTGCAATGAAGAGGGGACTGTGGACTTTACATGGGCTCTATCACCTAGCCTTTGTTATAGTCCAATGATAAAGAGTCCTGGGTAGATTAAATAACTTCCCCAAGTCTACACAGATAGTAAAGAGCAGGTTTAGGAAACAAATTATGCAAAGTATAATCTCCAAGCTCATACATTTTCATTAGAGTAGTAATTTTTTGAATAAGTTGGGAGTTTTCAAGCCATCTTAAGAATGTGGCAAAGCTAAAGTCAATAGAAAAGCATTGATATTAATAAAATTTATCTTAAAAATCTGTTTCAATATGAAGAATTTGGACCCCTTGAGCACTATTATTGGGAATGTAAAATGGTGCAGCTGCTATGAAAAACAGTATGGTGGTTCCTCAAAAATTAAAAATTAAAAATTAAAAACAGAATTAACATATGATCAAGAAGTTCCATGTCTGGATATGTACCCTAAAGAATTAAAAGCAGAGTCTTGAGGAGATATTTGTATACCTATGTGCATAGCAGCGTTATTACAATAGCCCCAAATAAGCAATCAAAGGATGAATGCGATGAATGGGATGAGTGGGATGAACAAACTGTAGTGTTTGTAGGTATATTATAATATTTTATTTCTATATATAATATTATGTAATAATGGTTCTATATAATATATAACAGAATATATAATTATATTATATTGCTTATTATATATAATATAAACATATACACAGATAACATATACACATACATACATATACAAATATATACATATGTGTATGTGTGGTTCCTTACATGGATCAATGAGTGTAGGGACCATTGTTTGTTGTACATTAAAACATCTCTCTCAGAGTGCAAGATAAAAAGAACTTAGCACAATGAGGGGAATGCTTTGGAAACTGAAAAACCTCTTTTAAAAATGCCTGAAATTTGTGAGATGCTTTCCAGAACAGTTGTAGATATGGGAATTAGTGAACTTTACTTGCACTAATATTCTGGTATCAGACTTTAACTTAAGTCATCATTCCCATTAGATATTCCATATTAACAGGTCAAGGAATTCCAAAGCTTAAAATATGTTTGTTGGAGCCCAGTATATTTATTCTGTAGTCTATTTCATAACAGTGACACACTGAGAATAACAGCAGTCTTCCTTCCAAGCAAGTGACACTTTTATAAATATGGAATTTAAAAATAAAAACTGTTTTCATTCACATCCTGACAGTTAAGTATCTTGCTTATATCCCGGAGTCATCACCAAATCATATAATAACTGGTCCTTATAGTACCTGTGCTGGAAGATCATATGGAATAGAATAGTTTTAATAAAAGAACATGTTTGGGATCCTTTAAAGACTGCATCTTTATAGCTCTAAAATTCATAGTCAAATGTTTAATTTTATCATATTGCAACCATCAAATGTTTGACACCTGGAGACTTACTCCAACGGGGCAGGACATGGACTTGAGTTTAAGAGCAGAACTTTCATATTTTTCAGGGAAATTTGAATAATCATGTCAAATTGAGTCTTGGTAAGGGATTTGTCTCAAAAGTCACCATTACCAAAAACTTGGAATGGGAGCCTAAACAAAGGAATGAGATAAGAAACCTCATTTTTAAAAAGATTTTTACTTTTTTTTTTTTTGACAGAGAGAGACACAGCAAGAGAGGGAATACAAGCAGGGGGAGTGGGAGAGGGAGAAGCAGGCTTCCCACTGAGCAGGGAGCCTGATGCAGGGCTTGATCCCAGGACCCTGGGATCATGACCTGAGTGGAAGGCAGACACTTCATGACTGAGCCACCCAGGCACCCCAAGAAACCTTATTTTTAAGGACAATAATTACATGATGGGGGGAGTGGGAGATAGAAGAAAGAGATGCTGCAGATCAGATTATATCACAGAAACACAATACCTGGGTATTGAAACAATTCAATTTAACTGCAAAGATAAAACAGCCATCCATTTTTGGAAGGAATTGAGAAGTTCCAGGTCTGGTTAAGTATAGTTCATTTCATACTCAGTTTGAATTCTAGAAATGGCAGAACCGGTGAATGAGGAGCTAAGTCAGCCAAGGATTAATTTTGCTGTTAAAGAAAAAAAACACAGGAAAATAAGGCAGGATTGACAAATATCTGACTCCTGACTGCTACTTACATTCTCTTGAACTGATTATGCAATCATACAACTTCTCCTTCATGAATGTCTTATTTTTTTCCACTTGCTAAAAACATTTTAAGTCATTAGGAATAATACATGATATGGTGATGCTTGTTTAGCAGGAAGTAAAAATGCACCATCTTAGTGCACAAAATTATATAAGCCTGTTATTTAATTACATTTATAAAAGGGACACTTATGTATTATTAGAAAAGCATACCCAGAGTAGGCATGATATATCCTAGAAGCTTCCCAGGTGGCCAGAAGAAAGAGCCTGTGACAGCAAGAACAGGCCAAGATTTTACTGCAAGGAAGAGCCAGAAAATGATGGCAATCCAAATGGCTGATAGAGGGGATACTCTGTGCCCTGAAGTAGTTCAGTGGGCAGAAAAAATGGTGGGATGCCCAAAACAGAAAAAAGGACACCTACCCAAACCAATGAATATCTACAATGCTTAGAGACAAGAAGACCCTGCCAGTCCTGTCACAGAACATACACAAGAAAAAGAGGAAAATAAAAAACAGAACAAAAACAGAAACAAAAACATAAGGAGCTGCTTTCAGTGGCTTTAGCCCCAGGAAAGAAGCAAGGAGCAGGAAGGCCTATTACAAATAACCAAGACAGTAACAGACCCTGTCCTCTCCCAGACCCAGACGAAGGTAGAGCTGACATAATAGGCTCCAGAAGTTCAGGGGCACATGGAACTTTGAGGCCTGATCCTAGAAATACTCCTTCAGCTTTCATAATTGGTTAAACTCAAATAGTTCATATTTTACAACATTTAAAAATGAATTTTGGGGCCATGAATCCTGCATTGATAGTGAAGGAAAAGCTGCCAGTTGTCCCCATGATCTGTCATCCTCCTGGAGGCTGGGGAAACCTGAACGGTTTCCTACCTCTCATCACAAACTAAACAAAATTCTGTAGGGGTCCTGTACATTCCCCTTCCTCTACATCCATATGTGGAGACCACAATACATCCTGTTCATTGTGTGCAGGCATAGAGCAAGCAGGGAGGTTACCATGGTTCCTCTCTGCCCACCTAGATTAATAGAAGCATATCAAATATAAAATAGTGCGATGAACAAGTGTAAAAATGTGAAGGTCATCTGTAAGATGCAACACAGTATCAGAGCAGTGGATTCCAAGACTAGTGTGCTCCTTCCTTTGATATTTTTTTTAGGTTTCATTTCTTGTTAAGGGCAACATTACACAAGACGGCAGTCTTCATATAAGATTCTCATTTTACAACAGGGCCAGGACCTCTTGTAAATGTGAAGCAAGAGTGTTGGGAGCTATGAGGAAGGAAGACCCACTTATGAAAATGCTTTCTGCCAATGTTCTTTTCAGCATAAACCTGGCAACCACTTGTGTGATATAAGGCAGGGACACTAGTAAAGCAAGCTGCTGAAAGAGGTGGTACTGCTAAGAGAACTTGATATGAAAGGTTTGATTCCCTGTAGTAGAGAAAATAAGTCTACTGGAGAATCTAGCCAGGCAGATGTCTGAGGAATGTGATCAGTTTTTCCATTAAGTAATCACTGGGTTACACTCATATCGGATCCTAAAAGAGAACACTATAATTTGAAGACAGATTTAGGCCACATTCTGTACTTATTTATATGATCTTTCTATTACTGACATTCAGTCACTCAAGTATTTTGACTATTTGTGGCCAGGTAGAGGGTGAAGCATTTGAAAATAATGGTAAGTGAAACATAGTTCTTTTCTATCAGCCATTAAAACTCTGGTGAATATGTATAACTGAGATAACTCCCATTTCCAACAGACAAATGACCTATTATTAGTACAGAAACCAAATGTATAGATTGTGTATTAAGAATGTTCTAACAGATGTTTCATTAACTAGATGGAGAGATCCTTTCACAATGTATGCATATATCAAATCACCATCATGTACATTTTAAATATCTGTGTATTGTACCCAATTTATCAGTCTTACCTTAATAAAACTAAAATTAAAAAAAGAATGTTCTGCCAGAAAAAAGACACATTTTTGCTGAATGCCTACAACTATCCTATATAATAGTTGTTATTAATAATCATATTGAAAACATGAAGTAAGTAAAAACACTGAGCTAAGTGTGTTTAACTTTGATTCTAATAGTCTTTGCAGTAGTCTTTATTCTGTACCACTAGTGATCTGAACCTGAAATACTAGAAGTAGCTATAGAGTAATAAGGCAGATGCTAGAAAATGTAAGGATTCCTGAGATTTGTTTTTGTTGTTGTTGTTTGTTTTTCCTGTTAGAAGATTTTAACCATAGAAGTTGCAGGTTCGGATTAACATTTCAAAAGGATCCCATAGAAGTTTTTTTGAGAGGCTTTGAGGAGAAAGGATTATAAATTGGTAAAAATGGATTCATGAAGACAGGTTAGGGGGCTCCTTTTGGAAAAAGTCAGTGTGATTTGAAAATTGAATTCATGGGCCTGGTAATAAGAAAGAGGCAATAAAACTGACACCAGGTTTCTAAATGAGCTAAGGAATGGATATACTTTAATGGATTACAAAAGCTTGGCCAAAAATCTCAACTTGTGTGTGTGTGTGTGTGTGTGTGTGTGTGTCTATGTAGTATATGTATTAAGAGGAGTGGATCCCGTCGTCTAGGCATATGATCTATATATAATAGGGATTAATGAGGATTTACTGTGTTTATAATTTCAATACAAAATATATAGATTAGAAAGGATTTTACAGTTCTAAATAATTGTCTTCTCGACCCAGAAGTTTACTATCTCTTTCAAGCCAAGTTTTGTTCACTATGGGCACTTAAGAAATACTGTTTTCTTTCTTTCTTTTTTTTTTTTTTTTTTGTTCTTGACTAGCAATGGTAGTAATGTGACACCTGTTGGGCTACATCAGTGACTTTGATTATTAAAGTTATGCTCTTTGAATTTTCCTTTTTCTTTAATAGTAGCATCATTTTCTGATCCATAGAACAAAATAATTTGAAAAATGAAATTCAAGTTATGTTGGATAAGGTTATTTTCATGGACTTATCTTTTAACTAAGCCTTTACCATCTGTTCTCTTTTCTTTACATGTTTAAGATGTATATAATTAACTGAGCAATCATGTCATAAAAGAAAGGATATGAGTGATTTCAGTGTATCTTGATATTCTTTATATAGCACATCTGTTATGAAAAGATTTCCTTCTAAGCACATGATTCAGGTACAAATCATAGGAAATCGTTTTTTTCTTTAACAACTTTTTCTAAAATGAACAGAAAACAGAAACAAATACAAGAATTCTATTTCCATTGAAAATACTTAGTAAGTCATGGGCAAGATTAGGGTCACCCATCACTAATATTATCCTTGGCACAAACAGTAAAAGACAGTGTATGTTATCTCCATTTTTATTTGTCTGTCATAATTCAGTAAATTCCTAACTTGGTCTCCAATATGATATGATTTTTATATCTCTAGTACTTGTAACATGCTGTTTATTCTGCTGTAAACATCCTCATAGGTTTGGAAACTGTTTCTCTGTATAGCATATCTTTCCAATCACGTTATACCTATCTTATATTTACCATAGCATAACATATACACCCTTTCATTGCAATTACTTATCTATTTCCAGCAGTGGAACATAAGTTCTGCTAAGCTACAAATATTATCTTCCTAGTGTAACTTTGTATCCTAAGAATGTAACTAATAATGTAAGCCCCAAAATACCTGGTGAACTAATTTGATTACCAAGTGATATCATTATTATTACCAATTTTAAACAAGGCATAAGTGACTAAAAATGTAAAGAATCCACTCACCTATTAATATCTGAAAATGAATCCAGAAAAATTTTTATTTGTAGAGAAGATATGTCTCTGGGTAAAATAAGAGGTATCCTTTCAAATATAAATTTCAATTTCACAATGAAAATAGAAATATATGTGGGATCTTTCAAGTTAAGAATTTTTTTAAAAAAATATAGATGTGTGTTTATCAGAAAATAAAATCTGGGGGTGCCTGGGTGGCTCAGTGGGTTAAAGCCTCTGCCTTCGGCTCAGGTCATGATCCCAGAGTCCTCGGATCGAGCCCCGCATTGGCCTCTCTGCTCAGCAGGGCGTCTGCTTCCTCCTCTCTCTCTGCTTGCCTCTCTGCCTACTTGTGACCTCTGTCTGTCAAATAAATAAATAAAATCATTTAAAAAATAAAAAAAATTAGAAATAGAATCTGCACTTACATTAGAGAAAATTTTAAAGAAAATTATAATTAGTGAGCTTTGAAAGTACCAGTATTATTGAGAGAAACACTGTATTTAATAATAGAAAATAAGGGGCCCCAGGATGGCTCAGTCAGTTAAGCATCCAACTCTTGATTTGGGTTCAGTCCATGATCTCGGGTTCCTGAGATTGAGCCCCACAGGCTCTGCACTGAGTTCATTTGGGATTCTCTCTCCCTCTTCCCCTCCCTGCGCCTGCAGTCTTTCTCTCTCTCTAAATATAATAAATACAATCTTTAAAGAAATAATAGAAAAAATAACAACTTAGAATGTAGAGACATTGTTTCTTTATAAATTTTAGATGGAAATAAGACCTGGATGTTAAAAACAAAATCATTAACTTTGCCTTAAAATGTAGTCCATTGTAAGCAGAAACTTAATTTTACCATGAAAAAGAAAACAAACAAAAAAAGAATATAAGAATATGGTGAAAATACAATCTTTGGGAAATAAGAGAACTCCAAAGTTTGTTTTTAATCTCAGACTACCAAATTCTGGAGACCTTAAGTTTCTGTTTTTACAGTTTTGAGAGATATGAAAAATAGGATTTGAATACTAGAACTCACCAAAAATGATAATCTTAGAATATACCTCTACATAAAACCTTCAAAGTCTTTACTTTCATTTCAAGAGTGAATGGAAAAGAAATTCGGTATGCTAAAGAGATTAGAAAAAAATTTCCTGCTGAATTTTGATCATCTTTTTAGTGGATATAAAGTCACAAGTGATAATTGGTAGCCACAAGTCAAATTTGCATGGTTTTTCAGTTATTTGCCAAAATCCAAACTACATGTGTGTACTGAAAAAGACCTCAACATTTAATTTTGTGTGATTTTTGCTTGAATGCACAAATAGGCAGAAGTAAATGGACACAAAAATGTTAGAAGAAACACAAGGAATATGAGTTTATACTCTACAATCACAGCAAAATAAGAAAATAAACACCATGAACAATATCCAGCAGAAGCAGCAAAAAGAAACTTCAGATGCTAAGCTTCTTTGTTCGTTTGTTTTTAATTAAGGGCTTTTTAAGCATTTCTTTTTAAATTTTTTAAAAATGTTATTTTATTTAAATTCGATTAATTAACACACAGTGCATTATTAGTTTCAGAGGTAGAGTTCAGTGATTCATCAGTTGCATATAATATCCAATGCTCATTATATCACATGCCTTCCTTAATTCCCATTACCCAGTTACCCCATCCCCCACTCTCCTCCCCTCCAGCAACCCTTAGTTTCTTTCGTATGTCTTTCAACATTTCCTAATAATAGAATAGTTTTAGGAATGTGAGGTTGTATATAGTCTAGCCCAAATATGACATGGTGTTAATGCTGCATAATCACTCTAACAGGCACGCTAGGGTCACAGCATTTGAAATACTGTATCTGATTCAATCTGTACAATGTGTTTGACCCTAAGCAAGTTCCTCCTCCAATCCAGACTCAATTCATCCATCTGTAACAGGAAGGAATTTGCACTAGAGGATGTATAAAAGCCTTTCCAGGTCTTTCTGTTCTTTGTGATTCTTTAAAAGTCAGTATTTTGCTTATTCATTTCAGTCTGTTCATACGTTTGAAAGCTTGGTGCTGGTAAAGCAGAGACAAGCAGCAGAAAGATATGATGTACAGAAAAATAAAATCAATAACCCCAAACTGGATGCTTCAAAGATTATGAGTGTCCTTTTTCTGTCCTCTGGGGGAAAATGCTTGCAAGGATAGAAAAGATGTCAGAAGAACAAATGAGAGCTCCTAGGAAGCAGCAAGAAAAAAGATAGAGGAGTTGGTTGGGGGATGGGATAGTAGGGAGAGGATCACATTTTTGTTGGAAGGGTTTGAAAAATTGTGAGGTTTGTTGAGCTTTAAATATGAAATTTCATGGATGTTGCAAAGATGTTCTTATACGCAATGGTGACTTTAGTACTTATGCAGTTAAAAGGTAAAATTACCTATTTTGTCCATCTTCTGACTCCCCCTGCATACTCCCAGAAATACAACCATGACCTTCCTATGTCTATATAAAGAAAAGTTTCTGTTTAAATAAATAAATGTTTAGGAATAATACAAACATATCTCAAGATCATACATTTGTTTCTGTCCTTTGCCTCTACTATTATTTTTGTTACTTTGTTACTTATATTTTGGTATCTTACTATTTCTACAGTTTTGTCTACATGCACATTTCTGTCTAGTGCCAGAAAGTGTATAACTGGAAGTCCATTGAATGACAGGTCAGTAAGATGATCAATTTTATATTTCAGGAAGAAACCACCCTGATAGCTTCAAGGAGAATAACTTAAGGGTAGAACCAGGAAAGTAGAATAAACCCATCACAAAAAGACAAATACCTCATGATCCCACTTACACGAGAAATCTTAAATAGGCAAACTCATAAAAACATAGAGCAAACTAGTGGTTTCCAGGGGTTAGGAAGAATGGAAAGTAGGGAGTTGTTGCTCAATAGGTACACATTTTTTAGTTTGCAAGATGAAAAATTTCTAGAAATCTACTATACAACATAGTACCTATAGTTAACAATTCAGTATTATACACTTGAAATTTAAGAGAGAAGAGCTCGTGTTAAGTGTTCTGACTACAAAAGGGAGTAGGAGGAAACTTTTGGAGGTTAAGTGTTTATAACCTTGATTGTGGTAATGATTTCACAGATATAAGCATATCTTCAAACATCACATTATATACATTATATACATTGGAGAGCCAAGGCCATCAGGCTGCTAGCAGTTTCTGAAACAGAAGCAGTTGAGGCTTATTCAGGGAGAGCAGACTGAGAAACACACCAGAGGTCCATCAAGCACAGTGCTATATGCATCGTCCTGAGGATGCTACCAATTTAGGAATCAAGGACAATGAGAAACGCAGTGTCTATCTGAAGAACACAGAGTGGGTTTATTTTTCAGACATAAAGGACTTTGCTTCTCCAATCATTAACTTTGCAGGCAAAAGAGAATTAGCTCCCCCCTGATAGCAGGATTTAAATGTAAAACCATGAGGATTTAAAACAACAACAACAACAACTGTGTTCAACTATGGAGAGGAGAGAATAAACTGGAGTGACTTGAAAGATGGGTTTGGCTGTGTCACACCAGCTGGGTTAGCTAAAAGTGGTAGTTATTCTGTATATAGTTAGTTGATACCTTAAATTTTCTAGCTCTGTTATAAACCTTGTTTCATTCATTTAAAAAATGTCCAGTTTATTTGTTAACTATACATAAATAAAATTTTTTAAGGTAGACAAGTGATTAGAAAATTATTTAAAACTACTTATAATAACTTGAGTGAAATGAAGACCAAACTGTGGTTTCAGGGAAGGGAGAGATGCTTGCTTTAAATTCTGTAGTATTTGATGTGTAATACTTTTATAATGTTCAGGATCTAGCTTAGGTAAGAATAAGCATGAATTCCAATTGATGGTAAGATAAGGAAGATGTGGTCCATATACACTATGGAGTATTATGCCTCCATCAGAAAGGACGAATACCCAACTTTTGTAGCAACATGGACAGGACTGGAAGAGATTATGCTGAGTGAAATAAGTCAAACAGAGAAAGTCAAGTATCATATGGTTTCACTTATTGGTGGAGCATAACAAATAATATAGAGGACAAGGGTAGATGGAGAGGAGAAGGGAGTTGAGGGGAATTGGAAGGGGAGGTGAACCATGAGAGACTATGGACTCTGAAAAACAACCTGAGGGTTTTGAAGGGGCGGGGGTGGGAGGGTGGGGAAACCAGGTGGTGGGTATTAGGGAGGGCACAGATTGCATGGAGCACTGGGTGTGGTGAAAAAACAATGAATACTGTTACGCTGAAAATAAATAAAAAATTAAAAAAAAAAGATTTACAGTGTTGCCATGGACAGTGGACTGTTAAAGTATTGCAAAGGTAAAGGTCAGAGTGAATTAAGGATTGGGTATATTTTCCATATAAACATTAAATTCATACAAGATAATATAAATAAATAAATGTGAAATAATAAAAGCGCAGAATATATGACTTTAAAAAAATCTTAAAAAGCAGTTGCAGGAGACTACCAAAGAAACAGTACCCTCAGAGTCAAGTTATGCATTGAAAATAGAGAGAATGAGGTCATATTTCACATACACAGTGGATGATGTGTTAAGTATTTTTCATGGAATAAGTGCTCCATATTCACAGTAAAAGTGAGGGGTAGTAGAGAATTTTAGGTGTAATTAGTTTTTTAAAAAAGTAGAATAGAGATAAGAGTATAAAATAAAAAATAAGTTTAGAAATTTTATTGTCATAAATGAAGGCACAAAAATCCATTTTCTGATTTTGATCATTATTTAACCTAAATTCAATATAATACTGTTCTGCCTTGCAAATCTAATTTTGCAGACATTGATTTTCGTTCTCAGCAGACATTCTGCAATAGCCTAACATTACAACAGTTTAATGTCATATCAGAAGGGTATCTCTGAGTTTCTATTCTTATGTTTTTTTGTGATAGGTTTTGCTGAGCTTAGCTTTCAGCATAGCACATAGACTTGCATAAAAATGAGCTCTAGCACAGTTCTTGGGAAGGGTTAAGTTCTTAACCAGTGTCTCCTAAGTTAAAGGGTTTTTTTGTTGTTTTGTTTTTGTTTTTGCACAAGCATCTGAATCTATAGGGAACAGGTGTAAATGTTGCAGAAATTTTGGAGAATATATATATATTTTTTTTTCCTCCAAAATTTCCAATATATATATATATATATATTTCATATATATATATCACAAATACACAGGTGAATATATAGATACACATTCCATTTCATTGAGGAAAAGATATTACCTAGTTTATTCACCTCTGATTTCTCAGATACTAAACAGTGTGCCAGGCACAAAGTAAAAATTTATTAGCATTTATTAAATTAATAAATCAATGAAAGAATGAAAAAAAAAATGTTCCAAAACATTCAGAAACTCAAAAAATTCAAAAACTTGAGAAAATACAGAATGATTGGCAATTCAGTGCTCTTATTTAACAGATGTTAAATGTTATTTAAACAAATATTAGATGTTAAACCACTCCCAACAACAAAAGTATTGGGTAACTTGCAAAAATTTACCAGGTAGTTAAACGGAAGTATTGAATTTAAAACTCATTTATAAATTTTAATTTAGCTATTTCAGACATTTGCTCGGATAAAATTTATGTGAAACATTTACTATTGTTTTCTAATTTATATTTTCTCCTTTAATAAAAAATATGTACCTGACATTGAACTAATGAATTATAGATAGTAACTTATTTTATTCTTATAGGAAATACATGGGTAAAATCAGAGCCAAAATTTATAAAAATTAGTCCTTCAGGAAATATATAGTATCATATATATACTCTACTAATGATTAATGGTGAAAAAAGTGTATTAAGACTGTTTAAAATATATTTTAGAAGTCCACTGGATTAATCTTATATAAAGTTAAAATTCAGTATTATAACATTTCAAATAGAATCTGAATTCTGACTAAAAACACATTAATTTTTCTGAACAGATTAACATTTGGCTCCTTACCCTTCCTTTTCTTCTACCAGCATGCGTCAATTCTCCTTTCTTAATACTTCACAGTTCATTCCATTCCCTCCATCCCAGTCATTTAACTTAATTTAGGCCTGTATCATCACTCATTTTGATTACTGTAAGGCCCTCCTAGCAGATCCTGACACTTTTCTCTCAGTAAAATATATTCCATAGTGATCTCTTTAAAATGCAAATCTGATTAGAACATGTTCTAACATAAATTTTTCAATGAATTCTAATTGTCTTCAACATTTAATCAAAAGTCTTTGGCATGGCACACAAATTTATTATTAGTTGGACCTCTGTTTAACTTTATAATCTGTACTCTTCTATTTTTCTCATTCTTCTCCATTCTTAGTTGACCTGAACTATATTCAATGTACAAAATATACCCAGTTCCTTCATTTCTATGCATTTTCACAGGACACTCCCTCTACATAGAATGCCCTCTCTCTCCATTTCTCCATCTTGGTTTCCAACTCATCAAATGCCTTCTCATCTGAGTAGCTTCCTTGACTCATCACTCCTAAGCCCCCAACCCTAGACCCCAAATAGCCATGGTATATATCTCTGTAGTAAGAGATACCAAACACTACTCTTACTTCTGGTTATTATTTTTAGCACTAAAATATGGACTCCTTTTGGGCATGGAATATTTCTTTTTTAAAATTTGTTTATTTATTTATTTATTTATTTGAGAGCGAGCACAAGCATGGTGGGAGAATGACAGAGGGAGAGGGAGAGAAAGAATTTATTTCTTTTCTTTTTTTTTTTTTTAAGATTTTATTCATCTGTTTGAGAGAAAGAGATAGAGTGATCAATCATGAGCAGGAGGGAGGGTATAGGGAGAAGTCTCCGCACTGAGCAGGGAGCCCGATATGGAACTCAAAGGACTGAGCCACCAGGTACCCAATGAAAGAAACTTAAGCAGTCTCCAGGCCCAGTGTGGAGCCCCTGCAGGGCTGATCTTAGTACCCTGAGCCAAAATCAAGTTCATGTTTAACCAACTGAGCCACCAAGTCACCCCAGAATGTTTCTTTTTTTTTAAATATTTTATTTATTTATTTGACAGAGATCACAAGTAGGCAGAGAGGCAGGCAGAGAGAGGGGGGAAGCAGGCTCCCCAGTGAGCAGAGAGACCGATGCAGGGCTCGATCTCAGGACCCTGAGATCATGACCTGAGCCAAAGGCAGAGGCTTAACCCACTGAGCCACCTAGGTGCCCCCAGAATGTTTCTTTTTAAGTCTTTATTCCCAGTGACTTGTATGTGCCAGGCACAGAATAGGTACTTGATAATTGAGTGAAGAATAAATGAAGACAGGGTAGCATGGGTACAAATGGCTTTCCAGTCATCTTAAATTATCTTTTTTATCAGTACATTTCCTGTGATCCTTTGCAATATTATGCAAATTAGTTTCTGAGTGTGCAATTACAAGCACAATAGCTATCCCAAAAAGAGTTACTTTTTATTGAAACATTAAAGATTATTGCTTTGCAGAATAGAATTTTGGGTAATCTGGCAGTCTATAGAGATTGCCAGTTGTGGATGATTCTAGTTCCTGCTGAAATCGGCACTCCTTTGATAACCTTGCTTTCTGAAGTTATTACTAGGCTCATCAGGTTTCATATACAGCACCTAAACTGATATAATAGTACCATGAAAATCTGCCATGTGTGGGTTCCTAAGCTGATTGTCATTTGTATTATCTTACAGAAGAGGCAAATAAACCAATCAAATACATAAAGCATTGTTCATATACAGAATTCTTTTATAATGATGCAGAATTGCAAGATGTCCAATTAGGTTTTATGGCACTAAGATTCTGATTTATATTATCTGTAGGAAAGAAAAGAAAAAAAATCGAAATGGGGCAATGAAAATGGGACAATACCTTATCAAATAAATCTTAGCAATACACATTCAAAGTGTCACATGCTGAAACAGATATAAATACATGAAAGACGATATCACTGCTGAAGTAATGGCTCATTGAGATGCATGCTTGCTGAGAAAAGAACCTCTCTATCCTGTTTTGCTCACAGGGTCAAACTAGCTATAGAATAATGTTATCAATTAGCAATACAACCTAGATATTTTTTTAAAAATTAAGAACAAGCTAATCAAAAAGATTTCCAGATTCACTCTGATACTGATATTCTTACACAGTTCTTCAGATGCATTTTACTGCTTTGAAAGGGCAAATGCATTGAGATTGACAGTTCAGCAGCAATGGTCTAATATATTCTAGGGGCTTGAATGTTATACATTCTACATTTCACAGTACTTTAAGAGTCATGCTAAATATTCATATTTGCTCTTCTGTTTGCTTATTCGTAAACACCTTAGAATAGAAACACTTCTTTGGGGGATGATTAGGGGTACAATAAAATATGCAGTATACCTCTTCATCTGTTTTTTGAAACTCTTACAATCAAGATATCAGGTCATAGAGCTATTTTTGTTTTATTTTAGGGTGACAAAACTCTGCATGTTCCAGGGTCTGAGAGATTACAAAGACCATTTAGGGAGGAACCTGGCTCTTTCAGCCTTGTGGCGTATATATATCATAAGCTACATCTCTTACATTTGCAGCTGGAGTATGGGCATCTTTCCTCATACTTATGCTTATCCTCCTTCTCAACCTATTCAGTTTTTACATATTTCTTATATGGCACATACTACCCTCTACATTGTGTGGTAATTATCATCCATATTTTTAAAGAAAAGACAGTTATCAGTAGGGTACATGATCTCTCAGTCTCTCATCTCAGCATTTCTCTCCATTTATATTCTCCCACCCCAGAATGATAACACATTTTTTTTCTCCGTTTTCTCACTTGTCTCTAGCAGCCTCACATCACACTCTTTTGCTGGCTGTTATTTTAGCTGTGTCCTTAATATAATATTCTAGAATCCACTTGAATATAAATTCCTTTAAAGTGAATGATTTGACAGTAGTTTTCACCACTGTATCACTGATAGATAGGGAAATAATTTGATGTAGTAATAGATGCTCCATAAATATTACTGAATAATAAATAAATTAATGATCAAGGCAGATCCTAGACTTTTTCTTCTATGGAGCTGTCCCTGCCTATCCCATCCAGTAACTTGAAATACCATCTGTATGCTAGTGACTGTTTTCCACTTTTGGACTTATTTTCTTACATACCATAACTATCGTAATGTATTTTACAAACACTGAAGAGTAATCCAGATTTCATATATGGATAGTCTTCCCAAAGCCTGTATATTCCCAAATTGTTTATTCTTATTTAATTTTCAAGATATGGACTTGTATGCTACGAAGTTTTGTTCCTTTTCCTCTTTTTTAGCAAAAATTCAGACTTCACTTCAGCCTTCGAGGTCCTAAGCATCTCTTCAGGAATTTGTCTTTATTTATCCTTTGGGTTTCACTATCACATATTGACTTGGATAGGAATATCAAATTATGTTCCATAGAACATTATCTATAGACAATCCAGCATCTCATTTTCCTTGCTGCACTGACCTGTCCAACACCCGGATTAAAAAAAAAATTAAAAAACAAAACTAATTAATGAATTATTCCCAGTCAACTTGCCTAATTTTACTGATATATGTAATGGCCTACAATAAAATTCAATTTCTCTGTAATTGATCTTACTATTTTTCCCTCAGACTTGCTGCGTCTGTCATCTACTTTGTTAGTGTTTCAACTGTAATGATGCAAAATTGTATAATGCTTAGTCAGACCTTATAGCAGTAGAATTTCTATTTTATCATCTTTAATAAAAACAAAGAATGAGAGAGGACCCTGGAAATTGGTCAACATCTTGTGAATATCATCAATGCAATCCAAGTATCCATATTCTGAAATAAATGCCCAAATCAAATACCTTTGAGTCATATGTAAAATCTGATTTTTATTCCCTACTTATCAGACAACTGCTAAGCATTGGGAAAAAAACGTCCTATGGATCAGGCAAGGGTATAGGATATGGAATATCTTAAAAAACAGTAATGATTTTTAAAAAACCCAATAATGATAAAGACAAGATATTGTTTTTATATATGAAGGACTATGAAGTCATTGACCCTATACATATACATATACAGACACACATACAAATATAAGTATCATATTGGCTGGTTCCTAAATGAAAACACTGTTTTGAGATACACTCTTACTTTCTTAATTAACAATTGATCATCTATATTTTTTCATAGGATTGCATATTATGGGTATAACAAAATTAGCTTTCTTTATTAATCATTTTTAGGAGTTTCTTTCAGAGTTTGAAATGTTTATCAACCGAATGACCTTATTTCAGTTCCCTAAATCATAACTTATCATACCATTTCACATGTAGTTTCGTCAGGAAAATTCTCTTACCTGCTTTCTCTCTCCCTTTTCATATTTCAGATGAAATGTCATTTCCTTAAGGAATATTTCTCTGATCTCAGAGACTAAGTTCCATTACCCCTCCTTCAGTCTTAACTCTTAAAATACTCCTATGTGGTAAGAAATATTAGGCTAAATGTAACTAACTCAGTAATAATTACTTTAGTATACCTTAGTGGAACTATTCCACCACCATGTTCTCATAGCATCCTGTATTTATTTTCATACTACTTTCGCACATTATATCTAACGCTCAGTGTGAATGTTTGATTTTTTTTTTCTTACTGATCTGTAATCTTCATGAAGGCATGCATGTGACCCATTCCTAGTTAGCAAGGAATGATATTTCATCTTGGAATTAGCTGGATATTAACCAAACTCAGTTTAGGAAGTTGACATGATTAGATCTGTGCTTCGGATGAAGTAATTAGACATTGGTATGTATGATGAATTGCCAATGACAAGAGAGAAAAAGTGTGGGAAGATCAATTATAAGAGTGAGGGAATAAAAGCAAGGAAATTAGGCTTGTACAAGTTGTGGCAGAAAAAAGAGAAGTATGGATTTACAAATGTTAAAGTCTTTAAATTTAGCAATTCCTGCATTTTTTGAAAAAACAACAACTTTTTTTTAAAAGATTTTATCTTAGAGAGAGATGGGGGGGAGGGGCAGAGGGAAAGGGAGAGGGAATCTCAAGCAGACTCCAGACTTCTCATGACCTGAGCCAAAATCAAGAGTTGGATACCCAAATAAGTGAGCCACTCAGGTGCCCCCAAAAAGCAGCAACTCTTAACATGAAGGTCATTACCTACTATTTCATTGTATATGTTTATGAAGACTGAGAATTTATTCATTTGTTCCCCCTGTCTTATGTTGAAGAGGGAGAGAATATGAAGAACTTGGACAAGTCAGGGATGATTCTAAGATTGTTTTTTTTGTGGGGAGAGTATAGTTGACACACAATGTTGCGTTGATTTCAGGGATACAACTTAGTGATTTGACAAGTTTATGCATTATACTATGTTCACCACAAGTATCCCATTACATCACTATGATGGTATCATTGACTGTATTTTTTATTCTAGTGACTTACTCATTACACAAATGGAGGCCTGTAACTCTCTCTCTCCATCACCCATTTTGTTCAACTCCCCATCCTCTCCCTCTGACAATCACCAATGTGTTTTCTGTATTTACAGTTCTGATTCTGCTTTTTGTTTGTTTATTCACTTTTTAGATTACATTTGTGAGTAGAATCATATGGTATTTTTCTTTCTCAATCTGATTTATTTTACACAGCATGATACTCTATAGGTCTATCCATGTTGTCTCAAATGGCCCAATCTCATCCTTTTTATGGCCATGTAATATTCCATTATCCTTATTTTCCTTATCCATTTTCCTTATCCATTCCTTATCCATTTTCCTTATCCATTCCTCTGTTGGTGGACACTAGATTGCTTCCATGTCTTGGCTATTGTAAATATCCCTGCAATAAACATAGTGGTGCATATATCTTTTCAAGTTAAGATTCTTTTTTTTTTTTTAAAGATTTTATTTATTTATTTTAGAGAGAGAGAGAGAGAGTGGGGAGGGAAGGGCAGAGGGAGAGAGAGAATCACAAGCATACTCACCATTGAGCACAGACCCTGATATAGGGCTCCACCTCAGGACCCTACGATCACGACCTGAGCTAAAACCAAGAGTCAGACACTCAACCGAGCCATCCAGGTGCCCAGGGAGATAAAATTCTTAATTTCATTGATGGAGCAGAGTTTAATGCCATGAAGAAGAAATGAGATTCAAAAGGTTGGAGAGGAAACCATAATGGATCTGATTTTTTTTTTTTAAGTTGATTAGTTTACCTGCAAGGCATTCATAAGAAAATAAAATGTATGAGGTTGAATAGAGCTAGAAATATAGATTAGTCTATATTACATTATTTGCTAGGTATTTTCTTGTTTTTAGGCCCTTGTAATTTTTGCTTAAGAGCTTGATATCTAGCATGAAGCTTAGTACATAGACTCTTGTGGAACTTAAGCAGCATGAATTACAAGAGAAATGTACATGTGACCATGACTCGGAAATGGAGTCAATGAAGAGCCCTTACTGCTCATTATTTGTACTACTAAAGCCTAAGGCAACTTAATAACTGTAGCAAATAAAACATGTTGGATAGTAATTGATAATTTTGAGAGGTAATATTCATAAGAAAACCCACTTTGTGAGCAATGAATGATTGCTAAAGAAAGGAGAGAACATGGAAACAAACTATTATATAAATCCTACTTCGAAGTCAGGATCCATCAGTGTATTAGTTTGCTAGGGCTGCCATAACAAAGTACTATAGACCAGGAGACTTAAATGGTAGAAACTGATTTTCTCACAGGCTGGAAACCAAAGATCAAGGTACAGACAGAGTTGGTTCCTGTGATACCTCCCTCCTTGTCTTGTAGATGACCTCTTTCTCCCTCTGTCCTCATATGGCCTTTTCTGTATGAACACACACTTCTAGAATCTCATCTTCTTATAATAGTCATTTTAGATTAGGACCACACTCTCATTACCTTACTTTAACTTAATTACCTCTTTAAAGATCATCCACAGGGGTGCCTGGGTGGCTCAGTTGTTTAAGCGTCTGCCTTTGGCTCAGGTTATGATCCCAGGGTCTTGAGTTTGAGCCAGTGTTCAGCTCCCTGCTCAGAGGGGAATCTGCTTCTCTCTCTCCCTCCACCCCCCCACCCTTGCTCATGCTCATTCTCTCTCTCTCAAAGAAATAAATAAAACTTCAAAAATAAATAAATAAAAAATAAAGATCATTCACAAATATAGCCACATTCTGAGGTACCAAGAGTTAGAGTGCTAATTAGCTATATGGATTGTGGGACAAGCCATAATTCATTCAGACTATAAGAGTCAGGGATTTGGTTTATAACTTAAGCTGTTAATATGGGCCAAGGGACACTTGTTAGAACAATGGCCAATGACAGAGACAAGATAAATGAGATGGAGCAAACTTGTTGCAGAAAGTGGCTTAGTTCAACTTGGAGGTAGATAGAAATTCTTCTTGGATGTCTGGGAGTATTTATGAACTCTAAGTAGAGAAATTAATAAGCTATATAAAGTGTGAAACTGCAGTAAGACTTCTGGAAATGTATATGCTTTTTGGCATACTTAGAAACTTTAAATTGAAAATAAATAACCAGGGCACCTGGGTGGCTCAGTTGGTTGAGGGACTGCCTTCAGCTCAGGCCATGATCCTGGAGTCCCAGAATGGAGTCCCACATTGGGCTCCCCACTCAGCAAGGTGTCTGCTTCTCCCTCTGACCTTCCCTTTTCATGTCTCTCTTTCTCTCTCTTTCAAGTAAATAAATAAAATCTTGAAATAAATAAGTAAATAACCAGAGTATAGGACAATTTAGTAAAGAAGATAAATTGGCTATATAAACTCATTGTTTTTATAGTAGTAACATAATAAAATAATAAAGTTTTTTTAAAACATAAATACCTATAAACCAATCTAAGCTATAATTTTGGAGAGAAAAAGTTCCAACTTTAATTGATTCCAAATGTATATGTAGATGTGAAAGGTGACAAATCTGCTTACATAAAAACCCAAATACATCATGTTTTCCTCTTATTTACAAAATTAAAAGCTAAAGAAGTTTCTGTATATTTAAAATAAAGATTCTTGACAATGGGTCATGGATTTTTCACAGTCCTCGCCAAGCAGTGACAGAGCTTGGCATCCAAAACCTATTCATCTTTATTATCAGTAAGCTGGAAGAATAGAAATTAAATTCAAACAAATATGGTGAACTTGCCAGCAGACATATGTTGAGAGGCAGTGAGTTCATGAATTTAGAACTCAAATAAGTGGCTCAATAATGAAGTAAGGCCTTCCTGAGGAACACTGGGGCAACACAACCAGTTCTCTGATTATTCTTTCTCTTCTCTCTTTAGTTCATCCCTTCATTAGGTATTTGAGAAAATATGTGTGTTTTTTTTTTAAGATTTTATTTATTTATTTGACAGACAGATATCACAGTCAGGCAGGGAGGCAGGCAGTGAGAGAGATAGGGAAGCAGGCTCCCTTCTGAGCAGAGAGCCTGACACGGGGCTCGATCCCAGGACCCAGAGATCACAACCCGAGCTGAAGGCAGAGGCTTTAACCCACTGAGCCACCCATGCACCCTGAGAAAATGTGTTTTTTGTTTGTTTTTGTGTGTGTGGCCTGCTTATATGACATGAATAGGAGTATCATTTTATGTAAATACACATATATATTTATTAATGGACTTTTCTAACTAACTTAGTTATAATTTAATTATAATTTTTGAATATTTTAATAGGGCCAAATATTGTAAGTTTGCAAAAATGAATATTACTCAGCAAAAGCAAGAGCAGAAGGCAAGCCAACTAAAAAAATACGGAGAAATTGTGTTCAAAATTATGATAAACTTTATAGACCTAAGCTAGTATTGGATTCTGAATGCTAAAGGTGTGTGGAAAATGTTGCATAGTTTACTATTAACCTGTGCATAATGGATTAAGCCCCCAGTTAGACTTATGACACCTAAAATTGGAGTATGGTGTGTCAACATGTTCTGGAAGCACTTAGAATTTATTTCTATGTTTACATTTTCTATTCTATGACTAGTCCAAAGAAGTGGAAAACAAAAAGGCCTAGTAGTGGATCAGGGTGTATAGAAGTAGGAGGATGGTGACAAAGAGAGGAGAATAAAAAGAAAGACTAAGAAGGCAGAAACATATGGAAAACTCTGTAGCAGAATACACAAGATGCAAGTAAAAAAGAATGGACAAGGAAAAATAGAAGGAACAAGGAAGAAACGTGATTAAAAAAAAAGAAAAATCAGCATTTTATTGGGAAGAAGAGGAGGTTTGATGGAGAATACCAGATGAAAAGAAAGAAAAGGAAAAAGTAGGAAAAGGAGAGAAAAGAAGAAAAATAAGAGGAGAAATTTGCACAAAATGAAGAAAAAGAAATCTGGAAAAGATGGAAAACATTTTACAAATACTTTCTGTTTCCAGTTAGTATTCAAAATATTACATGTCCCTAGTTTAATGAATCCTTACATAACATCTATAAAATATGATTTAATAAACTCATTATATAGATAAAATAAAAGAATTGAGAAAGACATTAGTATATGGTATGGCCAGTTATCTGCTATAATGTAAACTAGTCCTTTATTTAGAATGGCAGTTTTGTTTTATTTTGTTTTTTGCACACCTAAATCTAATAGTTAATAATAAAAAATCCTCTTTCATAAGTTCACAACACCTATTTTGCAAAAACTTTAATAAATGTTAAAGGAAAAATTAAATAACAGTACTCTATTAAGATTTTATTGGGAGATTAATAGGTTTTCTCAACAGCAGCATCAGCTATTGGGGCCAGTCTACCAGCCCCCCTACATTAGAGATGAGGCTTCTGAATGTGACATTGGTCGGAGCCTTCGCAAACAAGCCTCAGAAAGGTTCAACATTTACATCTGCTGCTTTAATGAGAGCACTGATCTTATCCTCTGTGAACCATCACTTGTTGTCATACAGGATGAAGGCTGACTTAGATGCAGGTGAGTTCAGAGACCAAGGCCAGGGTGTTGGCAGGTGCTGAGATGGCGTTGCCAGGTGTGGTGCTGGTATTGGCAGGGTGAAGTGAGAGCCTCACCCCCACATGGCCTTAGATTCTTTAGAAAGACCAAGCACGTTAGTGGCAGATGAGGAAAGCTAGTATTAGCATTATTACTAAGAGCTAGACAGTAAAGAAAAATAATTTTTATATAAAAATAAACGCAGTATTTTAAGTGAAAAAATTTTGAAGAGTATATGTCATCTAGGACAGTAGAGACATTGATTAATGACTATTACACTCAGCGACATAGTAGTAAATTTTTAACTGATTTTCAAAAATTTAAAAAAAAAGGAAGGAAACTAGTTTTGACTTTAAAACTGTGTCCATAAGTACTCCTACTGTAACAGATTTCCTGAGAATGGAGTTGGGAAGAGTTATGCATCGCTGCTTTCAGTGAGCAGGTATGAGCTTGCTTCAGTGCATCATTGCTTATGTTTAAGTAATGTTTGGAAAACATAAATTATATGTAACAGAGGTTAAATAATTATTCATTAAATCAGCAAAATAGAGTGGTTTCAAAATTACACTATTTTATTACAGCTGTAGATTTCAAAATTGATCGTCATTTAAGTAAATAAGTCATTCTAATGTAATACTTTCTTCAATATATTCACTTCATATTTTGTCAATAGACTCAATACCTGCCCCTTTCCCTGAAGGATCCTTTACCCTACTTAAGTGAACTACTTTCAGTTCTGTAGTTAATAATTACTCTCAACTTTACATCAATCTGCCTACATAGTCTGAACAGATACTCCTTTGTTGTTTTTCTTTCTTTGTCTATATTTATTTATGTTTCCAAGGTATAAACAATGTGTTTCTTTTTGTTTGTTTGTTTGTTTTGTTTTTGGAGGGGTTGTAATCTTATTTTTTCAGTGTTCCAAGATTCATTGTTTATGCACCATACCCAGTGTTCCATGTAATACGTGCCTGCTTTAATACTCACCACGTGTTTCTAATGTATACTTAATGCATACTTTTAGCTAATCTATATCTATCCACTATACACATATCTATGTTTATCCATACTCATATCAATATCCATGCCCATTCCATCTTCTCTGGTTTCTTGATGTCTAACAGTTTGTTATAATAATGTAAAGCTTTGTTTATAATTCACAGTTGGAACTAAATGACCTTAAAAAACAATAGGACATATTTAATGTCTAAATATGAATTGATTTCTATCAAAATATAAATGTTAGGATTAGATATCCATTTTTTGTTTTCATAAAAGGAAAAGGTTAAGTACCATGAAGACTCTAAGCCCTTAAAGTGGTTGGTTAGAGAATGTTAATGAAATCAAAAGGAAAAGAAAGTCAAGTTTCTGATGCATAAGATAAATTGTCAAATCCACAGTTTAGTTTTTTGATGGTTACTTAGATAGAGTTAAAGTTCCATTTGAAGATAAAATTCAAACATTTCTATCTTCTACTGATTTTGTTTTTCATAATTCCAAAATAATTTCAGATAGGTTTGGATGAAATACAAAAATAAAACAGGACAGTTCATTAAGGGCAAAAACAGAAGTCTAAGTTTCAGGCCAAGAGAAGAAGAGGAGATAAAATAAAAGCTAAGACACTAAGAGTAACTGTAACTAATCAGTGTTTCGGTTTTCAGGAGGAAAAAAAGTGATACGTATTTCTTTCCTTCTTTTCTTTTTTTGAGTTTATTTATTTATAATCCCTATATCTGATGTGGGGCTCAAACTTAAGACCCCAAGATCAAGAGTTGTGTGCTCTACTGACTGAGCCAGCCAGGAGCCTCTATATTATTTTATTTTATTTTTAAGATTTTATTTATTTGACAGACAGAGATCACAAGTAGGCAGAGAGGCAGGCAGGGGGTGGGGGAAGCAGGCTCCCCGCTGAGCAGAGAGCCCAATGCGGGGCTTGATCCCAGGACCCCAGGACCATGACCTGAGCTGAAGGCAGAGGCTTTAACCCACTGAGCCACCCAGGTGCCCCTGTATTTCTTTCTTTTAAAGGAAGTTACCATAATATGTCCCAATTCAAAAATAGTTTTTCTTCATGTTCTTACTTAGGAAAATTTTAGCTAAGTGTTATGTGTGAATTAAATATTACCAGATAATTGTTTTTTTCATAAAGTTACCAATTATAGCTTACATTATATGTCATGGAAATATTTTTCTTACGATATTTATTATCCAAGTCCTAAAACTTGTTAAATAGCAGCAAAACCTTACCTCTTTTCCTCAATGAGAAAATGGGAAGTGATATTTATAGAGTTGGAAAGAACTTCCTGTATTTCTAAAAGTTACTTTTCATTATGATCAGAAATATTTCTGATAAACATCTTTGAGAAATTGAAAAATGTTTTGTCCATGTTATTCTTTTGCCCTCTGAAGCCATGTGTTCAGTGTGTAACAATGAGAAGCTTATGAGGTCTGTGAAACACATTTAGTCAAGTAATGTGTGCCTAATAATGGAATTTGGAAGGCTTGAAGAAACTTGTGAGGTTAAGACAGAATTGACTCCAAAGAGCACAATGAAATACAGCAATAAATTTTCATTTTCAGACTTCCACTTTTATTTGTTTATTTTTTGCTCCTTTTACTCTCTCCTCTCCATATAATATAACTCTTTCTTTCTTTTATATACTACTAAAGTATTACATGGACATTTTGCTCTTGAGTCAGATAATTCTTTCTAGTTTTAGTATTGGCCCTGGAGGGATCAGAACATGGTAAAAGAAGTCCTGTTCTAGAAATCAGCCTCTGCTCTGTGTCCACATTTGGAGGGACATTAAAAGTTTTAATACATAGGAAGAATTTAGGAGTGAAAGAAAAACTGAAGACAAAATTGAGCAAGCTCTGTAATGCTGAGTATGGGAGAAGGAAGAAAGCATACCCATTTTGTGGAGCAGTTGCTAAGTACATTGCAACATCTACATCCATCTGCTATAACCCATTAACCAGAACACCATCCCACAGAAGACAGCCTCAGGTAGCAAGTGAAGCTCAGGTAGGCAGTGGACATCAGAGGGTTCAAGGAAATAATTATACATCTTAAAAGACATTAGAATGTGGTAACATAGAACCCAGGAGCAGATAGTACTGTGCAGTAGAAGTTGGCAGAAAGCCAGTCCCTTCCAGGAATTGGCAAGGCTATAGCATAAAAACAAGCAAAATGCCTGGGAGCTTCTCTGGGTATGGATAAAGATCATTAACAATTAATCAATGAGTGAATTAATTAACTTAAAAATTTTAAAATCAGCTTCAGGGATGAGGAGCCAGTAGGAATCCGAAAGAAGAGTTGTTTAGTACTGATCCTTAGACTATGGAATAAAACCTATGAAACCGTGAGTTATAAGACAAAATACAAGACATGAGGTAAAATTTGAATATCTGGTAAATATGAATAATTGCAGTATTGGGGGCATATTTTAACTTAAATATTATTGTTTATCTGATTCAGATTTAACTGTGGTTTTTTTTTTTTTTTGGTGTACATTTGTGAAAAATCTACCAATCTCAATTTAATGAGAACTACATGTGCATTGCCCCAGGCCTAAATCTGCGAGAGACCACTTTAGAACAAACTTTGGAGAGAAGAATGTAGGTGGAGGCTGGGAATGAAGCAGTTGCAGGTTTCTGTTTGGTATAAGTCGTAGATCTGAAGCCAATTTCCTTAAGCTATTAATTTTTAATAATGATATAAGACAGAGTGATCCCTTGATTTATGTAGAGCATGGCCATATATGCAGCCTGCAGTGAATTATAACTTCTAGTCTGTATCATTCAGTGAAGGGTAACCTGCCATAATTTTTGAAATCTCTATATTTGAAAGGCAAGCAGGTTTTTTTTAAATGAATTCCAATTTGAAGTGTAATTTGAGTTCTACAATAGCACTTATTTCATGATGTCCATATGTTATTATGCATGTGTAAGTTCTAGAGTTAAGACTTCTTGATTTGTCTAAGAAATGAATTATGCCACTCATATAACTCATTATCAAGAATGGTTGTGTCCAATGACAAATGCATGGATAAAGAAAAGGTTACACACACACACACACACACACACACACACACACACAGAGGAATATGATTCAGCCATAGAAAAGAAGGAAATCCTGTCATTTGTGACAACATGTACGGACCTTGAGGATATTACACTAAGTAAAATGTCAGAGAAGGACAAATACTGTATGATTTTATTCATAAGTAGAATCCCAAAAATCCAAGCTTGTAGAAATAGAGAGTAGAATGGTGGTTGTCAGGGGCTGGAAAGTGGGCAAAATGGGGAAACATTGCTCAAACTATATAAACTTCCACTTATAAGAAAAAGAGGTTCTGGGGGTCTAATAAACAGAATGGTAACTATAGTTAACAACACTGTATTACATACTCAAAAGTTGCTAAGATTAGATCTTAAATGTTCTGACTGCAAAAAAAATAAAGTAGTTATATGAAGTAATACATATGTTAACTTATTGTGCTAGTCATTTCACAGTATATATATGTGTATCAAAGCATCACATTGTACATGTCAAATTTATACAGTGTTGTATGCATATTATATCTCAGTGAAGCTGGAAATGAAAAAGAAAAAAGAATGATTACTAAAAACAAAGAGCTGAACTGTAACCTAGACCTTGGTAGCACATTCTGAATTCTTCATATCCCCAGAGCAGGAAGCATCGTTTATAGTTCCTTTTTCAGGTGGGTTGGCTAGAAGAGTGTATATGAACTCATATTTATTGCCTGAGATTTTACTTTATCAGTCTCTAATAGTAGTCATTACTCTGCTAATAACATAGTTGTATAGTTGAGGCTGAAATCTTATTTTCTAGAAATTTATGGTTTTAGTATTAACATCCAGACTTACGAAACCATTATACTATGCCCAGAAGGTCTTGAGTTTGGAGTATAAGGCAGTACTTTATCTCCTTCATATCTTAAATGGCTATGGAGATGACTGTGGCTATACCTACTTTAGGTAATGATAATTTTATGGTGAAATTATTTTTATTTAATTATTAGTCCCTGCCTCTGTACTATATTTTAATACAAAGAGGAAAATGAAGTCCTAAGGCCAGTTTGCAAAGGGTAGTATTTTTATTAATATAGAAAACAGTCCTGGCAATTGTCAGAGTTCTGGGGTCTAGTAGAGAAGTTTTGATGGCTTGCTTTTCCCTGTATGTTTTCAGGATGTGTTAAATAAGATCCTGTATAGTTTGCTCTATTTCTTTTTCTTTTTCTTTTTTCATGCAGGCTCCATGCTGGGCATGGGTTTAAATTCATGACTTTAAAGATCAAGACCTGAACTGATAACAAGAGTCCAATGTTTAACTGACTGAGCCACTCAGGTGCCCCTCTATTTCTTTTTTAAAAATGATATGTAATTAGTAGGAAAACATTAAGTGACAGCTTAAGAGAAAAATCCTTTCTCTTTAGAGCATTGGTGAGTGAGAGCTCATTGTGATAGAAGCCATCTTAAGTCTTACTCCATGGAGTGCCTTGTTTCAGATCAGGGGTGACACATGAATCTTGCTGGCTCCTAATACCAGAACACTAAGGAAGAAGATACAAATCATACAGTGAGACCACGGAGGACAAATTCTTTCTTCACATCTCCTTGGAAGCATTTCTAGTGCCTTTTAATAGAATAGATTCTTATGATAATATAAAGATTTATTGCTTCTAAACAAGAACAATTTATAGCAAAGTCTGCATTGAACAAGAGCTTGCATTATGAAACTTTTGTAAAACTATACTCTGGCACAAGGGTGTGAAGTCTCACTTTGTCCAATCCTGATCATTGTATAAGACCAAGAAAATTTTAAGGAGTGCCTGGGTGACTCAAGTGATTAAGCATTTGCCTTCGACTCAAATCATGATTCCAGGATCCTGGGATCAAGCCCTGCATAGGGCACCCTGCTCGAGTGGGGAGCCTGCTTCTCCCTCTCCCTCTGCTCATGCCCCGACTCATGTTCTTTCTCTCTCTCGTTCTGCTCTCATTCTTAAATAAATAAGTAAATAAATAAAATCTTTAAAATGAAAAAGAAAAAGGAAATACTAAAAAAAAAAAAAATCTTAAGATTCTTCAAGCCAGACTTATTGGACTACAATTGTCTGATAAACCATAAGGAAGATAGGGGTAGAGAAAGAGGAAAAGAGCTAATAATGTATTTTAAAATCTTAAAAAATATTTCCAAATAATAATATTCTGAAATTTTTATAGTTCATGGGAAGAAATGTAAAGCATGATGATTCATAGTTTTGAAGCCAGAAGGCATCTATTCCTTCCTAGCTGTTTGAATTCTAACTGGCTACTTTATCTCCCTTTTCTTCAGTTTCTGCATTTGTGCAATGACAATAAGAAATAATGATAATCAATGTCAATGCTAATGATAACATTTATTGCATTGCATTGTTATAAAAATTAATCAAGTTAATACATAACAAGTACAGAGAACAGTGCACATAATGAATACTCAATAAACATTAGCTAAAATTTAAGGTGTTCTCCACTCTAGCCATTGTGATAGGTATGTTTCTATATATTGTAGCTGATTTTGCTTTCAAGTAATCCTGTAAATAAGAACGCTTATTATCCATACTCTTTTTCATATGGAAACTGAGGTTTACAAATTGCAAGTTAATGTACCCACATTATACCTGGTCAGATTTTATATCCAAAATATCTGAAAAAGTCTTAAAACTCAAAAGAGCTGAACAAACGTCTCACTAAAGATACTATGTAAATGAAAAATGAGTATATGAAAAAATACTCAACATCATTTTTTAGGTAAATGCAAAGTAAAGCAGCGGTTACCTATTAGAATGACTAAAATTCAAAACTCTTACAATACCAACTGAAATTAAGAATACGGATCAGTAGGAACCCACCTTAATGTCTGGTGGGAATGTGAATGGTACAGCCATTTTGGAAGGCTTTTGACAGTCTTTTTTACAAAGCTAAACATAGTCTTACCATATGATCAAGAAATCAAGCTCCTAGATATATAGTTAACTGATCTGAAAACTTATGTCCACCCAAAAACTTGTACATGAATTTTTATAGCAATTTCATTCATGATCTCCAAAAAATGGAAGGTATCAATATATTCCTTAATCTGTAAATTAAAGAAAGTATCTATGGTACATCTGTAAAATGAAATGCAGGCATAACTCCTTTTTTTGTTCTTGACTTTATTGTGTATCACAGAAATTGGCTTCCACCCCAAATTGAAGGTCTTTGGCAACCCTGTATCAAACAAGTCTCCTGGCACCATTTTTTTCCCAACAGCATTTTCTCACTTCATATCTCTATGTCACATTTTGGTAATTCCCAAAATATTTCAAAGTTTTTCATTATATTATGGTGATCTGTGACCAGTAATTATGAATCATTGAAAGCTCAGATGATAGCAGCATTTTTATGCAGTAAATTATTTTTTAAATTAAGGTATGTACATTGTTTTCTAGATGTAGTGTTACTGCACACTTACTAGTGTGCAGTATGGTATAAACATAACTTTTATAGGCATTGGGGAATTAAAAAATTCATTTGACTCATTTTATTGTGATTCTTGCTTTATTGTGGTGGTGTGGACTGAACCTGCAGTATCTCCAATGTATGCCTGTACTCTTCAGTGATAAATAGGAATGAGCCATGAAAAGACATGAATGAATCATAAATTCATATTGCTAAATTATAGAAGCTAATCTGAAAGGGCCACACACTATATGATTTCATTAATGTGACATTCTGGAAGAGGCAAGAGTGTAAAGAAAGTAAAAAGCTCAGTGGTTGCCATGGGTCTGAAGAAGTAGTTAAATAAGTGAAGCACAGGGGGTTTTATTTTTTCGCTTTTTTTTAGGCTGGTGAAACTGTTTAGCATGACACTATAATGGTAGATATATAACACTATGTGTTTGTCAAGACAAATAGAAATTTATGGTATAAAGAATATGGTATGCAAACCTTTAATGTATGCAAATAATAAAATTATCTGATAGGCTGTTCGATCCCAAAATGGAATGGTGACTGTGACAAAAGAATCTAACGGAATTAAAAATGTATGAAATAATTTCAGTGAATGTGGTGGGACAAAATGTGCTTATGTAGGTGACTTAGGAAATGAGTGGACACTAATAAGAAAAAAGAACATACATAGCACATTACTCTTCTTGGTAAAGTGTTTCTCATAGGGAAGTCATTAACAATTTTAAAACTATTTTATGTAAATAATGAAATGACCAACGAAGTAAAAGGATGGCAGATGGTGTGATCCATGCTTCTCACTATTGGAGTAGTGGAATAGATAGAAGCAAGGGAAGGCTGAAATTATCCATGTGTTAATAGATGAATTGGATATATCAGTATGAATTCATGATTATTTAAATACAGAAACAGAGGGTTAAATATAGAAATATTTACAGAAGGGTATAGACACAAATTCATATACACACATATATTACCTTGTGTTGTCAGCTGAAAGAAGCTAGAAACAACAAAACCTCAGTAGCAACAAGCATACCTACTTCCTACAGTTCCTAACATATTTCATTTCCTTGAAGAAATGGTTGATTCTAGAAACAAAATAGAAATAATAGAATAAGGCTGGAACATCTTATGGTGCTAAAGAATCGATTCAAAAAAAGTCCAAAAAAAAAAAAATAAAATAAAATGGTGGTGGTGGGGGGAAGAAACAGCAACAGGGTCTGTCAAAAGGACACAGGAGCCAACTCCTGTTGAAAGAACTCCCAGTGGTCAAAGTTGGAATATTTAAGGAGAAAGCAAGGAAAGGAGGGAGAGAGAAGGAAGGGAAGAAGGAAGGAATAGAGAGGGAGAGGGAGGGAAGAAGGGAGACAGGCAAAGAAAGAAAGTTTGATTATTATAACCCAGAGTATAAATATCCACGACTCAATACTAATATAAATATGATACTGAATAAATGAAT